>NC_041397.2:179312114-179647059 GCF_900747795.2 Erpetoichthys calabaricus
AATTCTGCTAGTACAATTATGGCTGCAGGCACAGAAGAAAAACAATTTTAATTTCCAGTTAATGTTTAGTAAAAGTGCACAATCTAACAAGTAAGCGTTAGACACTTTCCTTTAGCACCCAGTCCATACTTTTTGAGAATGGATTGGCTTCACTTAAACAGTGTTAGGGTGGATGAGTTTCACATAGTATCACACACCTGCGCATGGGAGGCAGCTAAAGGGCTTGAGTAAGGGCAGTTCAGAGGCATGCCGGGATGTGGCAGAGTGCACTGACTCTTTCTCTCCCTTTCCTGTAGACCATTCACGGGAGATTCCACCTGGCTCTCTTGACGTCACTTCCGGGACCGAGCCTATGGAAGGAAACCTTGCCAGCTCCGGCCCCTGTGATGTCACATCCGGGCTTGAACCAATGGCTGAAGAACATGAGCCTGATCCATATGACCTCACTTCCTGTCTTCCCCTTTAAAAGCCTGCACCTTTTCCCTATTCCCTCAGTTCCATCTTGGACTCGGTTGTATGCACATCAGTGCAGTATTTCATTTGAAAGCAACTTTTGCAGCCAGGAAAACAATTACACGGGTGGCTGCCCCAAACCTTTATGACTCTGTGTCAAGTTTGTGACAATAGATAAAAAAAAATCTGATTGCTGTTTTATATTTTATTGGTTTTTCTTTCACAGAAAAGTGATGTTTCCAAAGATATTCTATTACATCAAAATCAACATTCTATTTCAAACACTTTGCTTTGCCTGCAACATTTGACTGCAGTGACAATGGTCATTGAGTCATTTTGAAAACTCCATATGGAGACAGCACTGTTAGGGAATGTCACATCTGAGATCTATATACAATCATTAAAGACATAAACAAATACACCATATTATCTGCTATCTGAATAATATTTAGAAACTATTACCTGAACCGAAATGATTGCTTTAAACAGATCCCTTTATCTCATGCCAAAAAAGCATTGGAATCTGTTGAAAACATGTATTATTCTGTGTTGGCCATAACTTTATTACACATTCTTGTATAGCCTTTGATTCACTGGGTCAAGCAGTCATCTTATATAGATGTGTTAAAACCAATGCGCTAATTTGAAAAACTCGTAGTAAATTAGCAAGTCAGGTAAAATATACATTTTAAAAAAAAATATTTGCACAATAAATAAATGTCACACTACATAACCCCGTCAAACAGAATGCTTGTATAATGAATTTTGTACTGAAGACATTTCACAGGCTGATTTATAAACAAAAAACACACAAGCTATTCATTTGCTATAGAAAACCTGTTCAACACAAGCAGGCTCTTAATTGGATCCAAGTAAACACTCACTGACCACTCCATTTAGTACACCTTGGTAGTACCGATTTGACCCCCTTTTGCCTCCAGAATTGCTTCAATTGTTTGTGGCATAGATTCAACAAGGTACTGGAAACATTTCTCAGGGATTTTGGTCCATATTGACATGATAGTATCACACTGTTACTGCAGATTTGTCGATTGCACATCCATTATGAGAACTTCTTGTTCCACCACACCCCAAAGGTGCTCCGTTGGATTGAGATCTGGTGCCTCTGGAGGCCATTTGAGTACCATAAACTCATTGTCATGTTCAAGAAACCAGTTTGAATGATTTTTCCGCTTTGTGACATGGTGTGTTACCCTGCTGGAAGTAGCCATCAGAAGATGGGTACACTGCTGTCATAAAGGGATAGATATGGTCAGCAATAATATTCAGGTGGGCCTAAGGGGTACTACGGGGCTGAAAGCGTGCCAAGAAATATCTCCCACACCATTACACCACCAAAACCATCCTCAACCATTGATACATGGAAGGATGGATCCATGCTTTTATGTTGTTGACACCAAATTCTCACCCTGCCATCGGAATGTCGCTGTAGAAATCAAGACTCATCAGACTAGGTAAAGTTTTTCCAATGTTCTATTGTCTGATTTGGTGAGCCTGTGCAAACTGTAGCCTCAGTTGCCTGTTCTCAGCTCACAGGAGTTGCACCCGATGTGGTCTTCTGCTGCTGAAGCCCATCTACTCAAGGTTTGACATGTTGTGTGTTCAGAGATTCTCTTCTGCATCCATCGGTTGTGTGCGTTATTTGGTTATTTGACTTAATGTTGCCCTTCTATCAGCTCAAACCAGTCTGGTTAGTCTCCTTTAACCTTTGGCATCAAAAAGGCATTTTCACCCAGAGAACTGCCACTCAATGGATATTTTCCCTTTTTCAAACCATTCTCTATAAACCCTAGACATTGTTGTATGTGAAAATCCCAGTAGATCAGCAGTTTCTTATATTCTCAGACTAGCCCATCTGGCACTAACAACCATGCCACATTCAAAATCAATTAAATCACCTTTCTTCCCCATTGTGATGCTTGGTTTGGACTTTTTGTATTAACAAGCAGTTAAACAGGTGTACCTATTAAAATGGCTGGTGAGTGTATGTATATATATATATACACATTGTAACAAGACAAAAGAGACAACAACACTCATAAAGGATTAGGGAGCTGATCCGAGAAGTCAATTTTTCTCTTTGCCTTACGGGAATTGAAACTCAGATGTCAGCACATGAGGTGAAGCCTCTAATGTTGAGACACAGCGGCTAGTTCGCTTATTTGACAGGGTGAAGATCAGAGTACAGTATTATATTCTGAGTTCTGAATCCCAATCTGATCAGGCACTGATGTCTAAAGTTCAATCCCTTTAATGGGATACAAAAGTGTGTACACCTGACGTGCCCCAATAAGGGTGAAACACGTGTTGTGTACTTTTTGTATTGTTTGGCAGTTACTGTATCACATTATATATATATATATATATACACTAGGGAGCTTCGCCCCCTACTCGCTTCGCTCGCCAACCCCCGTATTTGGTTTTCCGGATACACACTTTTAAGATTGTTTTTTCTTTGAATTGTTGCTATTTCATTGGTTTCAGTTTTATTTCAGAACTTCTGTAAAAACAATATTTGTAATCTTGCGAGTCCCAATATGCTGAATCTTTTTAATGAGGTCAGGATAAGTTTCTCTGTTTGGAATTTCAGCATAGACAAAACAATCTACATCATCAGCATTTAATAATTTCTTTTTTTACAAAGTATCAAAGTAAGTAGAGTTCTGCATCGGACTCCTGTCTGTAAAGTCGTGCTATTTTCCTCTCCCAGTTCCAAAAGTACATGGGTTTACCAAGGTGATACGCCAGCTTTTGTCTAGGTTTTTGTACAAGGGCTAGACAGAACGTTTTTGACTCCTGGGGTAAATTTAGGTTTTTAAATAAGCAGTCAGATAAATATATATACATTAACAAAGTAACCAATAAATGCATGTGCGGTAAACTCCGTTTTTGAAAGTCTCAAGATTCTTTATTTGTCACATGCATAGTTATACAGGACAACACGCAGTGAAATGCATCCTGATCCGCTTATCCAAAACTGTGCAAAGTTAGAAGAATATCAGTTAGATTAACAAAAAGTTATAGATTGAAAATAACAGTATAGTAGAACATAATAAATAAGTAAAATTATGTGAATAAAGTAGAATTAAGTGTTAAGGTGCAATAGTGTAGTAATTATTGTGCAAAACCAAAGTTAGACTGGTGCATAGTTAAATGAGGCAGTTTGTTTGTTTGCGCTACTGCGATCTTTACTTTTTTATATTTTCTAATTTTCCTACTTTCATATCCTTTAACTTTCTCCACATGTGTATAGCGCCGTTTTTTTTAATTTTTTTTTTTGAGCCTTTCTAATTTCCCTGGTTTCATAGTCTCTAACCTGCTCTGCATGTGTTTAGCACCAATGTTTGTAAACATCTCTATGAAGTTCTACTTTGTCTTTTACTCACTGTCATCTAATTAAGAGCCGGATTGAACGTGCTTTTTTTTCAATTCCACTTGTTCCGGGCTGATAATTACTTTCCTTATTTTCTGAATTTGCACCTCGATTATTCTTTTTTGCTCTTTTTTCTGTCCAACGCATTTGAGTCTCTTTTCTCTGCGCTTTTCTTTCTTCTTCGTTTAATCGTCGACGTTTCATTTCTACCCTATTCATTTCATTTCTGCCGTATTGACCTTATACACTTTATATGCGCTGAGAGCCCTGGAGCTGTGTGTGCTGCGTGACTGCCTTTACACTGCTGATTTGTTTTTTTTGATATTACTTGTAAGTAAGGTGTGTCCTGCGAGACTCTCGTTCTATGCTCCCGTGAGGCACACCGTGGCAGGTCTCTTTCGTCTCGCGGGTCTTTAAATTATCTTCCGAGAAAGATTACGTATCGTAGACTATCAGGACAGGGGACAGGATTTCTTTTTATAATATAAAAGAGCACAAACCAAGCATGAAGTCAAAGGAATTGTCTGTAGATCTCCGAGACAAGATTGTCTCGAGGCACAAATCTGGGTAAGGTTATAGAAAAAATTCTGCTGCTTTGAAGGCCCCAATGAGCACAGTGGCCTCCATCATCCATAAGTGGAAGAAATTCAAAACCAACAGGACTCTTCCTAGAGCTGGCCGGCCATCTAAACTGAGTGATCGGGGGAGAAGGGCCTTAGTCAGGGAGGTGACCAAGTAACCCGATGGTCACTCTGTCAGAGCTCCAGAGGTTCACTGTGGAGAGAGGAGAACCTTCCAGAAGGACAACCATCTCTGCAGCAATCCACCAATCAGGCCTATATGGTAGAGTGGCCAGACGGAAGCCACTCCTTAGTAAAAGGCACATGGCAGCCCACCTGGAGTTTGCCAAAAAGCACCTGAAGGACTCTCAGACCGTGAGAAAGAAAATTATCTAATCTGATGAGACAAAGATTGAACTTTTTGGTGTGAATGCCAGCCGTCACATTTGGAGGAAACCAGGCACCGTTCATCACCAGGCCAATACCATCCGTACAGTGAAGCATAGTGGTGGCAGCATCATGCTGTGGGGATATTTTTCAGCGGCAGGAACTGGGAGACTAGTCAAGATAAAGGGAAAGATGACTGCAGCAATGTACAGAGACATCCTGGATGAAAACCTGCTCCAGAGCGCTCTTGACCTCAGATTGGGGCGACGGTTCATCTTTCAGCAGGACAACGACTCTAAGCACACAGCCAAGATATCAAAGGAGTGGCTTCAGGACCACTCTGTGAATGTCCTTGAGTGGCCCAGCTGGAGCCCAGACTTGAATCTGATTGAACATCTCTGGAGAGATCTTAAAATGGCTGTGCACCGACGCTTCCCATCCTACCTGATGGAGCTTGAGAGGTGCTGCAAAGAGGAATGGGAGAAACTGGCCAAGGATATGTGTGCCAAGCTTGTGGCATCATATTCAAAAAGACTTGAGGCTGTAATTGCTGCCAAAGGTGCATCGACAAAGTATTGAGGAAAGGCTGTGAATACTTATGTACATGTGATTTCTCAGTTTTTTTATTTTTAATAAATTTGCAAAAACCTCAAGTAAACTTGTTTCATGTTGTCATTATGGGGAGTGGTGTGTAGAATTCTGAGGAAAAAAATTAATTTAATCCATTTTGGAATAAGGCTGTAACATAAGAAAATGTGGAAAAAGTGATGCGCTGTGAATACTTTCTGGATGCACTGTATATATTTATATATATATATATATGTATATATACAGTATATACAGTGGTGTGAAAAACTATTTGCCCCCTTCCTGATTTCTTATTCTTTTGCATGTTTGTCACACAAAATGTTTCTGATCATCAAACACATTTAACCATTAGTCAAATATAACACAAGTAAACACAAAATGCAGTTTTTAAATGATGGTTTTTATTATTTAGGGAGAAAAAAAATCCAAACCTACATGGCCCTGTGTGAAAAAGTAATTGCCCCCTTGTTAAAAAATAACCTAACTGTGGTGTATCACACCTGAGTTCAATTTCCGTAGCCACCCCCAGGCCTGATTACTGCCACACCTGTTTCAATCAAGAAATCACTTAAATAGGAGCTGCCTGACACAGAGAAGTAGACCAAAAGCACCTCAAAAGCTAGACATCATGTCAAGATCCAAAGAAATTCAGGAACAAATGAGAACAGAAGTAATTGAGATCTATCAGTCTGGTAAAGGTTATAAAGCCATTTCTAAAGCTTTGGGACTCCAGCGAACCACAATGAGAGCCATTATCCACAAATGGCAAAAACACGGAACAGTGGTGAACCTTCCCAGGAGTGGCCGGCCGACCAAAATTACCTCAAGAGCGCAGAGACGACTCATCCGAGAGGTCACAAAAGACCCCAGGACAACGTCTAAAGAACTGCAGGCCTCACTTGCCTCAATTAAGGTCAGTGTTCACGACTCCACCATAAGAAAGAGACTGGGCAAAAACGGCCTGCATGGCAGATTTCCAAGACGCAAACCACTGTTAAGCAAAAAGAACATTAGGGCTCGTCTCAATTTTGCTAAGAAACATCTCAATGATTGCCAAGACTTTTGGGAAAATACCTTGTGGACTGATGAGACAAAAGTTGAACTTTTTGGAAGGCAAATGTCCCGTTACATCTGGCGTAAAAGGAACACAGCATTTCAGAAAAAGAACATCATACCAACAGTAAAATATGGTGGTGGTAGTGTGATGGTCTGGGGTTGTTTTGCTGCTTCAGGACCTGGAAGGCTTGCTGTGATAGATGGAACCATGAATTCTACTGTCTACCAAAAAATCCTGAAGGAGAATGTCCGGCCATCTGTTCGTCAACTCAAGCTGAAGCGATCTTGGGTGCTGCAACAGGACAATGACCCAAAACACACCAGCAAATCCACCTCTGAATGGCTGAAGAAAAACAAAATGAAGACTTTGGAGTGGCCTAGTCAAAGTCCTGACCTGAATCCAATTGAGATGCTATGGCATGACCTTAAAAAGGCGGTTCATGCTAGAAAACCCTCAAATAAAGCTGAATTACAACAATTTTGCAAAGATGAGTGGGCCAAAATTCCTCCAGAGCGCTGTAAAAGACTCATTGCAAGTTATCGCAAACACTTGATTGCAGTTATTGCTGCTAAGGGTGGCCTAACCAGTTATTAGGTTCAGGGGGCAATTACTTTTTCACACAGGGCCATGTAGGTTTGGATTTTTTTTCTCCCTAAATAATAAAAACCACCATTTACAAACTGCATTTTGTGTTTACTTGTGTTATATTTGACTAATGGTTAAATGTGTTTGATGATCAGAAACATTTTGTGTGACAAACATGCAAAAGAATAAGAAATCAGGAAGGGGGCAAATAGTTTTTCACACCACTGTATATATATATATATATATATATATATATATATATATATATATATATACAGTGGAACCTCGGTTTGCGAGTAACTTGGTTTACGAGTGTTTTCCAAGACGAGCAAAAATTTTTAATAAATTTTGACGATAAACGAGCGAGGTCTTGCAGTACGAGTAGTATGTATACGCTTTGTCTGCTGAGCGTCCTGTGATCACAACTGAGCTGATTGTTCTTCTCTCTCTCTTGCTGCGGGATTGTGGGCAATCGTCTCCTATTCTCCGTCTGAGTCGGCGTACCTCACTCATATAGTCAACATCTGTATGAGTGTATACTGTTTACTACAGCATTAGCATTGTGACTGTGTGTGCGCACTCGCGTGTGTGTGTGTGTTTATGTGTGTGTGCTCACTCGCGTGTGTGTGTATGTGTGTGTGCTCGCTCACGCTCGTGTGTGTGTGTGTGTGCTCGCGCGCGTGTGTGCTGTGACGTGCGAGTCCCCGTCTTCCACCCTAAAACACGAAGCTGAGTCTCAGTACTTTAGCAACACCAGCCTTATTCAGCTTGAAACAGCAACAGCGCAGTCATTTATACACAGACACAGCAGTCAGGCAGGGTCCTGCACATTTATAATGTTCCTTGTTCCTTGTATCACCCATCGATGGCAGGCGCATATAGCATGTCCACGATCTTTTCGGATTCGCTTTTATGGTGAACTGCTACAGCGCTGGGAGACTGCGATTGCTTTGGGACGCTCTTCCGCGTGTCGTCCCGTTGGGTGCAATCCCACAAGAGTTTAGAAACTCACTCACACCAGCCATGATTCTTTTCAAAGTTAAAGTGCAGGTTAATTTGTTTTATGTATTTTTACTTTATATTTTGTATTAATCATTTTTAAATGAATAGTTTTGGGTTGTGGAACAAATCATTTGAGTTTCCATTATTTCTTATGGGGAAATTCACTTTGATATACGAGTGCTTTGGACTACGAGCACGTTTCCGGAACGAATTATGCTCTCAAACCGAGGTCTGAAAAGGAAATTGGTCTGCCTTGGAAAGCATGTGAGCATATGTTATCACATATTTGTATGTGTGGCATACCTAAGAAAGGCTACAGAAGGTGACACATTGTGTCTTTAATCTGCTATCCTTTTCAGTGTGGAAATAACTATATTTTCATTTCAAAATAAAAGTTACTTTATATAAAGTAATACAATTCTATTTGCAGAATCATATAAAAAACTCATAACAAGCACGGTACTGCATGTGTATTTCATATAGTGTATTATGAACATCAATGATAACAAATGCACGGAACATTTATACATTTGTTGTAGAAGTATGTATATTCTATGTATATTAAGTATTTGATTCCTTAAATCTAAATGAAACACATATTGTTTTTCTAAGTTGTTCATACTCTTTTTAAAATGGATTTCAAAGGATTGAAATAATGAACACTATGTAAATGCTTCTAAGGAAGGATTTAAATTTGTCTCTTTTATCAATTGAGGTGTGTCTGTGCAATCTACTGTATGTCAGTCTTTACTTAAGTTCTTCTGAATGTTACTCAGTGGCTTTTAGATTTAATAGAATTAATTGGTGGTGAGTTCATCAGACAAAGCATTCCTGGAACAAAGCCTAAGTGTCGGATTTGAGTTCAGCTCTGGGAAAGTGGACTATGTATTACTCAGTTTCTCCAGTCAAGGAAGGTTTGTTCTTTTGCCAACCAAAGATTTTGCAGAGCTGTTTTGGCCAGTACTGGCACTATGAACAATCACAGTGATCGCAATTACTCTAACGGACGTGCTGGAATTAGAGTAGGCATAAAGTGCACTTAATGGGAACTTTGCAACACAGCTGTTAGTTGGTTAACAAGAGTCTCAATAAATGGCATCTACATAACTTCCCTTAATCAGATTGGAGCAATCAGCTTGAAAAATTTTCCCATATGTTGCTGGAGAAAAGGAGAGCAGGTCCAGGGTTATTGCAAGGACAAAGGCCACTACAAGGTTACTCAGTCTGGCTACAATTAGGCACTCACTGAAGAAATTGCGATGATGCTTCAGGGAGCTTTTGCACTTCAAGTCATATGTAATTACACACTCAGAAATTATACAAATAGAAACATGAGGCTCCGTTCAATGATTTAGAAACACACTTCTAACTTGCATTTTTAGTGTTACATGTGTGACAAAATATGTACAGTATGCTTCTTGAATTCAGTGCAGTCATCATATACTGGACATGTTTACGTAGATTGCCAGAAATTTGCTTTCAATCTTTTGCTGTTTGTGAGATGCACATAATAAGCATTATTATTTGTTTGTTCTTATAGGGTATTTAAAATCATCAAATGACCAAATTTTCAAATTGAAAATAATTACAATATTTAAGACTTCTTTTTATTATCATATGTTTTGTTATTCAATTTAATTACTACATATAAATGCAAATCAGCAAAGTGGAAAGCTAGGGGAACAAGGCACTTAGTGCTGTTTATTGTTAGCATACTCTATTATCAGCAAATGATGCACAAACCTCCACTTTAAAAATCACATCATTCATGTTTTATTTGCAAAAGTCCTCTAGGCAGAAAACAAAGTTCAATTAAGAAAATAACTATGATTATTAAAAACTGCTGCAAAAAAGTTAGATTTGCATAAGTGTGTATAGGTGATTAGGTGTTGATAAATTATAAATGTAAAAAGCCTAAAAACAGTAAACCTTCATTTTATTTGTTTTGTCAAAATAATCTTCTTAAATTTAGCATTGAGGTTCAAATGTATTAAGTAGCAAAGCATAATATTTATACATACTGGCTAATTTGACTTATAAAATCAAAAAGTGTTTACTTTTAATAACTTAAGTTTTTGGATAACAAGGATTTATATAATGTACATAAAATAAACATTAACCTTATCTTCCAGAGTTAAATCTAAACTGATGCTTTAAGACAATTTGCTGACAACAAACCAATCACACATGTTGTATTCCTGTGTTGTTGGCACTGTATTTTTTTAAAGGGTTTCTGTTATGTTTTAGAATAAATCTGTACAAGACTGAAAACAAATTTTGGTATTTACACTTTCTCTAAAGGCATTTTGGTCTGTTTAAACAGTCATTTGTACAAAAATCAAAATATGTCTGATTACACTTGGGCAGTGCATTTTAGAAAATGCCATAGCACAATCTAACGATTATCGGTGTCAGATTACCTGTTTGTTCTTTTTTCAATCTAACAGTAGTTTCTTTTCTGTTCATATTGCTGCCTGTAACAGACTGGCAAACTAAAATCTAATGCTGAAATCCATCCTTTCTGTGCCTAATTACTTAATTATATTCTTGGAAATGTAAATTGTGTAATGATAAAAAAATGTATACACAAAGATCAGTTATAAGCTGCATGGCCACAGCAACCAGAGGCAGATTCAATCATCACTATGCCTGAACGACTGCACTTACCCAGGAAACCCTGATTGGATATCATCTGTCAGTTGTTCAGCCAAACATGAACTGTGCTATGATGCAAGATAAACAAGATGTTAGCTAATAAAAGTCAATTGTCTCAATTAAAGAAAAATACAAGTAGCTTGAGAAGGACTGCAAACCTCTGATGGCAGGACTGGGGCAGAAAAGTATTTTAACCACCTTGACTAAGCCCCCATAAAAAGGGAAAAGTTGTGAAAGGAAAGGTGTTTTTAGAACATTAGAAAGATTTAGACAAGAACAGGCCTTTCAGTCTTACAAAGCTTTTCTGTCCTATAATATCAAGTCAAGTTTCGAAGGTCCCTAATGTGCTACTGTCTACCACACCACTTGGTAACTTATTCCACATGTCCATGGTTATCTTTGTGAAGAAAAACTCCCTAACATCTGTTCCTGTGTTTGTGTTGAACTCATTTTAAAGTAACAGTCTCAATCTATTGTACTAAGGGTGCACTGTTATACCCTTAAAGGCTAGAACATAAAATAAATTATAAATTATTGTCATGCTTACATGTCTCTCCGATAATCGACAAAAGCATAATACCAAAATCCATCCATCCATTATCCAACCTGCTACAGTATATCCTAACTACAGGGTCATGGGGGTCTGCTGGAGCCAATCCCAGCCAACACAGGGTGCAAGGCCGGAAACGAACCCTTGGCAGGGCGCCAGCCCACCGCAGGGCGCGCACACACACACACCAAGCACACACTAGGGACAATTTAGAATCGCCAATGCACCCAACCTGCATGTCTTTGGACTGTGGGAGGAAACCAGAGTACCTGGAGGAAACCCACGCAGACACAGGGTGAACATGCAAACTCCACGTAGGGAGGACCCGGGAAGCGAACCCGGGTCTCCTAACTGCGAGGCAGCAGCGCTACCCAATACCAAAAATACAATTCATAAAAATAAAAAAGGACAATGTATTTAACATCGTAATACGCATAAAGATACGCATAGAACATACAGGGTAATGCATGTAAAAGTAGGCCTTCCACTGCCACCTTCTTCCAATGACCTGTCTGCCCACACCATCCCTACTACATCAACAACTCCTACAATGTCAGTTGGAATGGCCAATGACAAGTCTACCTCTGGCCATCAGTGTGGACTGTCCATAACTGAAGACCAGATAAGGAGACAACTGTGGAAGCTACACACAGTGAAGGATTCGAGACCAGACAGAGCCAGTCCTTGAGTTCTTAAGGCCTGTGTTGACCAACTTTGTGGTGTCTTCTGTCACCTGTTCAGTCTGTCCTTGAGGCTTCAGAAAGGGACACTCCTGTGAAAAACATCCTGCTTTGTTTATGTTCCAAACAAGGCAGATGCCTCTTCACCTACAGACCAGTGTCACTTATATCTCGTATCATGAAGACCTCTGAGAGACTGGCCCTGCACTATATGAGTCCTCTTGTGGTAGACCACCTGAGCCCACTGCAGTTTGCCTATCAGACAAAGATTGGATGTGAGGATAAAATTAATCTATCTGCTCCACAAGGCTTATTCTCACATGGACAGACCTGGCAGCACTGTGAGGATTTTTTTCTTTCTCCATGCCTTCAGTACCATCCAGTTATCCCTGTTAAAGGGTAGACTCAGAGATATGTAGGTGGATGAGACTACGGTGTCCTGGATAATGGAATATCTGTCAGTAAGTCTGTGAAACTCAAGAACTGTGTTTCTAATACAGATGTGAGCAACACTGGAGCACCACAAGGTATAGTCCTGTCTCCATTTCCCTTCACTCTGTACACCTCAGACTGTAAATATAACACCAGGTCGTGTCACTTGCAGAAATTCTCCGATGATTCTGCACTTATGGGGTGTATTGATAAAGGGGATGAGGTAAAATATAGGAGTCAGGTGGAAAGGTTTGTTTCTTTGGTTCAAAGGAAATTGTCTGCAACTTAACATTAGCAAAACTAAGGAACTATTTATGACTTTTACCGCACGGAAGAGCCTCCATGTCCTGTCACTGTTCAAGGAGTGGATGTAGAGGTGGTCCACTCCTACAAGTGCTTGGGGGTTTACATTAATAACAGGTTGGACTGGTCTCAGAACACAGAGAACTATACAACAGAGGGAAGAGCAGGCTTTTTTTTCCTTAGGAGACTGCATTGCTTTAATGTGGGAAGTGATATCCTTCACATCTGATATAACTCTGTGATGTCCAGTGTGATATTGTACACTGTGGTGTGCTTGGCTGATCACTTCAGGAAAGGCCGACTGAATCAATAAGCTAATTAAAAAGGCAAGCTCAGTTATAGGACACACTGTGAACTCTCTGAAGGTTGTAGCGAAGGCGAGAATTAAAACAAAACTGAGTGCCATTATGAATAATGCTGCACATTCTTTCTCTGTCACACTGAGTACAGTAAGCCACTAGGGGGCATACTGCCACCCTAACCCCCGGACACAGACAGCCTGACACAGGTTCACCTCATGTTTATTTACAATTAAAAGTGCACAAACCACCAACAGCACATCAATATACAGTCCATTCCCTTCCAGTCCATCCGCCTCCACTCCTCCTCAGGCTTTGTCTCCTTTCTCCCGACTCTGGCTCCCTGAATGGAGTGAGTCGGCCCCTTTTATCATGCCCCGGATGTGCTCCAGGTGCTCTGAGATGGTCTTCCGGCAGCACTTCCTGGTGTGGCAGAAGTGCTGCCCTTGCACCCGGAAGCACTCTGGGCATACACAGTTCCTGAAGCAGCACCACTTCCTGGTGTGGCGGAAGTGCCGTCCTCCAGGGTTCGGGAACCATCCAGGCGCCCCCTGGGGTTGGCCATGGACTCCCACAGGGTTGAACTTCCCAACTCCGTATCCGTGGTCCTTTCTGGAAATCAGGGGGGCTGATCTCTTGCACTCAGGGGAAATATTGCCCTTCTCCCGGTCCTTCCCTGCTCCAGGCGTCCCTGTGGGGCAAGGCCCCTGGTCATCTGCCACAGTACTTACAGCCAATGAATTATTCAGCAGAAGTGTGTCAAAAAACGTTACTGGAGCTCCTTTATACCAACAGTGATATGTCTGTGTAACATCTCACTGTGACTGTAACAGCCAAGTCAGAACTTTTCTTTCTTTTGAATGTTATTGCTTCATACTCATTCCAGTGTGTGTTCAGAACAAAGTGTGTATGTATATTTATTTATTTATTTAAAGTGCTTCTGTGAAAAAGAGAAATTTCCCCCTGGGACAAATCAAGTTCTATCTATCTATAAAGATCTATCTATCTTCATGGAGCAATATCCCATTTTGCACTGGGGATAAAATGGTATACTATTGGTTCTGTAAACGGTGCGCTGAATCCATGAAACCTTTCAGTTCTTTCCTGAGAGGCTGTATGGACTGAATAAAAAGAAGTCTTCACAAGTTGTTGCAGTGATTAACATAATAATAATACATTACATTTATATAGCGCTTTTCTCAGTACTCAAAGCGCTATCCACACAGGGAGGAACCGGGAAGCGAACCCACAATCTTCCACAGTCTCCTTACTGCAAAGCAGCAGCACTACCACTGCACCACCTGTGAGGACTAAAAGGCACATGTGTCTCAAAGTTCATGTCAGTGTATACTCCATGATTTGTGAGCAACTTTTTTGTGTACCACACAGCATATATATATCCAAGAAATAAACAAATATAAGTTAGTATGAGTTTTTTTTTTTGATTAACCTGATGACCTGTTTATAAAACGTATCACTGAATCCAGTAATGGGTGGCACGGTGGCGCAGTGGGTAGCGCTGCTGCCTCGCAGTTGGGAGATCTGGGGACCTGGGTTCGATTCCCGGGTCCTCCCTGCGTGGAGTTTGCATGTTCTCCCGTGTCTGCGTGGGTTTCCTCCGGGCGCTCCGGTTTCCTCCCACAGTCCAAAGACATGCAGGTTAGGTGGATTGGTGATTCTAAATTGGCCCTAGTGTGTGCTTGGTGTGTGAGTGTGTTTGTGTGTGTCCTGCGGTGGGTTGGCACCCTGCCCGGGATTGGTTCCTGCCTTGTGCCCTGTGTTGGCTGGGATTGGCTCCAGCAGACCCCCGTGACCCTGTGTTCGGATTCAGCGGGTTGGAAAATGGATGGATGGATGAATCCAGTAATGTAACTATTAATAGCCCTCTATTAATTGCTAAAATTGAGGAAGATGAAAGAAGAACTGGAATAGTCAGAGAGATGAAGAAAGTAGACAGGAGTAGAAGAAGATAAAGTGTAAGTTGAAAAGAGAGGTGGCAAAGGCTAAAGAAAAAGAGTATGGTGAGTTGTATGAGAGGCTGGATACTAAGGAGGGTGAAAAGGACCTGTACCGATTGGCTAGACAGAGGAACCGAGCTGGGAAAGATGTACAGCAGGTTAGGGTAATAAAGGATAAAGATGGAAACGTACTTACAAGTGAGGAGAGTGTGTTTAGCAGATGGATAGATTACATTGATGTTGATGAATGAAAAAAATGAGAGAGATAGAGAAAGAGACGGTTGGATAATGTGAAGATAGAGAACAAGGAAGTGCAATGGATTAGCAAGGAGGGAGTAAGTAGAGCTATGAAGAGGATGAAGAATGGAAAGGCTGTTGGCCCAGATGACATATCTTTGGAAGCATGGGAGTGCTTAAGAGAGATGGCACTGCAGTTTTCAACCAAATTGTTTAATGCAATCTTGGAAAGTGAGAGGATGCCTAAGGAGTTGAGAAGAAGTATACTGCTACAGATTTGTAAGAATAGGGTTAATGTGCAGATAAAATTAATCAGCCACCATATGAAACTATGGGAAAGAGCAGTGGAATCTATATTAAGAAAGGAGGTGATGATCAGCGAGCAGCAGTATGTTTTCATTCCAGGAAAGAGCACTACATATGCAATGCTTGCTCTGAGGGAGTTGTTGAAGAAGTATAGTGAAGGCCAAAAGGAGTTGCATTGTGTCTTTGTGGACCTGGAGAAACCATATGACGGGGTGCCTAAAGAGTAGTTGTGGTATTTTATGAGTAAGTTGTGAGTGGCAGAGAAGTATGTAAGAGTGGTGCAGGATATGAATGAGGGAAGCGTGACAGTGGTGGAGGGTTGCAGTACGAGTGGCAGATGCATTTAAGGTGGAGGAGGGATAACATTAGGGATTGACTCTATGCCCTTTCTTATTTGCAGTGGCGATGGACAGGTTGACAGAGGAGATTAGACAACAGTCCTGAGTGCAGATGACATTTTGATCTGTAACGATAGTAGGGAGCAGGTTGAGGAGACCCTAGAGAGATGGAGATATGCTCTAGAGAGGAGAGGAATGAAGGTCATTAGGAACAAGACAGAATACATGTGTGTGAATGAGATATAGGTGATAGGAATGTTGAGAATACAGGGAATAGAGTTGGTGAAGGTGGAAAAGTTTAAATACTTGGAATAAGCATTACAGAGTAATGGGGAATGTGGAACAGACTTGAAGAAGAGAGTGCAGGTAGGGTGGAGAGGGTGGGGAAGAGTGTCAGGAGTGATTTGAGACAAAGGCCACTATAAGAGCAAGTGTGAAAGGTAAGTTCTACATGATGGTAGTGAGACCAGCTATGTTATATGGGCTGCTGAGTTAAAGATGTTAAGATTTGCATTGGGTGTGACGAGGATGGACAGAATTAGGAATGAGTACATTAGAGGGTCAGCTCAGGTTAGACAGTTTTGAGACAAAGCCAGAGAGGTGAGATTGCATTGTGTTGACCTGCCAGACAAGAGGAAAAAAGGAAGGCCTAAAAGAAGGTTTATGGATGTGGTGAGAAGGGACATTCAAGTGATAGCTGTGACAGAAGAAGATGCCAAGACAGAAAGATATGGAAACAGTTGATCCGTTGTGGTAAGCCCTAAGGGGAGCAGCCAAAAGAAGAAGAAGAGGAAGACAAAAAATGACTGTGCAGGACAGCTGAGGTCTTTAATAATACTATATAGGGCAGCATGTGTTATGTATCTCCTGAATGGAAGAGAGCTGTGTGACTGTAATATTCTGAGCCAACTTCAATACCCTCTTTATAGTTGTTGCTGTCCTGAGTTAAGCATGCCATGTACCAGGATGTTGTGTAGGCAGTAAGGACAGACTCTACTCTACAGCTGCAAATGTTCCTAAAGCCTTACACAGTCTGGGACTTAAAAAAAAAAGCTAAAAAAGCATTAGCATAGCACACAAAATAAATAATTATAAAAGTAAAATAATTATTTTACCACCAAATGAAAAAATCTAATGGCAGTGTACATTTCAAATGAGGCCAAAGTCATTTGTAAGACACTGCACATAGTATCTGCTTCACTTAAACAATAGATCTCTCACTAAAACAGATAAATGAATTAAAAATTGGCTTAGCATTAGCAAACAATATAAACAGTATAAACATGCAATGCTTTATATACAGGGTATAACCATTTAAAGGATGAAAATAATAAAAACTACACTCATTTAGCAGATGAGTTGTGAAGGTATGTTGTATCTATTGTGAGTATAAAGTAAATGTCAAGCCTTCTGTACCCTAAAAAAAGGCAATGACTGCTTCTCTGTAGTGTGCAAAATACAATTTGATGATCAGGGGGTTCGGTTAGTGCTTCACTTTACATCTCTCTGTCACAGACTTGTGCTGAGGCTGTAGTTAAGAGTAAAAATGGTAGAAGCACAGCATTTCAAGGGTAAGGGAGGCTAAAATAAAAGGTAACAGTTAATGACTTTTTTCTGAATATGTATTTTAGCCTTCAAGCACTGAGTAATTCATGACACCGTAGTTTGTTTTCAGGGACTCCCAGAACTTAAGATTTTGAGGCTTTCAAAGGATTTTGAGGGTAAATTATGGGGTGTTTAACTCCCTTGGCACCCTCCCCATACTTCTCACTTTGTTTCTGTGAAATTCCATGGATATGACTAATGTGTGACTCTGCAGTAAAACATATCGTTCAGCATTCTCAACAAGTGGACAATGAATTTCTATTTTTAGTGACATTAGAGCAAAATTGTTTCTTTATGATCAGGTCTTGGCAAGATCTTCCAAAACTGATACAAAATCAATCATAACCTCTATGTATCTTTATCTGATCAGCATCCTCGTATAAATCTTGGAGAACTTCTACTTTGTCTCACTGGAAAACAAAATCCTATAATCCCTGTTTCTAAGCATTTAAGTTGCAGGTTAGTTGATAACAGTCCATACTGCTGAGATGTTTGTGATATGTTAGTCATTGAATGCATAGCATTAGAAAACAAAACAGCATTCTCAAACTCATTTAATTTAATTCAGCAGTGCAAAACCTAGAGCTCATCTCTGAAGTATTGAGGACAAGGCAGAAAAGAGTTGTGGACAGCATGTCACCAAGGTTATTATAGTTTTTCCTTTTTATATTAGTTTTTATTTCTATATTTTTTCTGACCTTACTTGGAAATTCAGTTTAGTTTTAGTTTTCCTTCATTGTGTATTTTTAGTTTTAGTTTAGTTTTTATTTCACAAAGACATTTCTATTTTATTTTTATATATATAAGTTTCAGTTTCAGTTTTAGTAATTATGGCATGGAGCACCTACAGAGTTAGTTTTGTGTCACAATCAGACAGAATTGTACACTTAACAGATTTGGATACGAGTTTAATGTTAGTGGAAGCTTACTACAATGCCTGGTTTAAAATCTGTTTTTGTTTTTGTCTGATAAAAGCAAGCATAATCAAAACTAGACACTGAATATGATCAATTTTACACAATTTTATAATTTTTAAAATATTTTCTCATGAAAATAGGAAGAACAGGGCTCTTAGACTTGAATGAGTGTGCAGACCCCACCTAGCTGTATTGAGGGAAACAAAGAACAACAACCATGTAGTGTCAAGGTTAGGGACAGTGAGTCTTGAATAGACCACCATACAGGACAGTAAACCCATAATGAGCAGAACAAGAGCAGGTAATAAGGAGTACGGACAGGCATAAAACAACAGAGACAGCGTCTGAAATTAAGAACAACATATACATTATCTAAACTTGTTTATCCAGAGTAGGACTGCAGGAAACCCGGAGCCTACTGCAGCAGGTTTGGCTGCAAGGCAGGAAAAATCCCTGGTATGCAATATGTATGATAAGGCTGATGTTAAGAACAAAAAGAATATGATATTTTGAGAGAGAGAGAGAAAAACATTGAAAAAAGGGAGACAAATATTTTAAAATATAATTCTGCTAATGGATTACTTTCACAATATCAGGTATTTTGAGTTGTGAATAGGAACTAAAAAAGATAAATTTAGAATAAATACAAAAACCCATTAGTATGTTTAGTTTTTCATCACTTGCCAGACTCTCTACCTTTGTTTGTATCGCTTTGTTGTTAAACGATGTTTTTAAAGCAAAAGTGATTGGTCAGCAACAATACGCTGATTTTGTATGATGACCTAGTCAGTCTCTCGATCAGTGCCGTTTTATTTTCAAAACATGGGAGTGCTCTCCCCTCGACTTTCTTGTATACTCAGATATGGGGATGGATATTTGAGGAGTAAACCACAAGACAATAATTTTTATATTATGTACATTAAGGAACCATCAACAACAAATCAAATTAATAATATATTGAACAATTATTATAAAAGTAAAGTTGAATAAATCGGACTCTGCAGTTGTATAATTAAAAAAAAAAATTGAGTATGTGTTCAGGTAAAGTACCACTTCCGGGTGATGGATTTGGCCCAAAAGTTAATATGGATCTACAACTGTAGTGTTACAATCACATGCCGAATTTCATCCATCTATCTAGTTGCATTTTTGAGTTATCGTGTTTACACACAGACACACACATACAGTACACACACGCACGTACACACACAATTCCAAAAACAGTATTGTTGGACACTGGTTAGCCTATAATGTCAAGATTCATCAAAATATCGAGGTCGATTTTTTTCATGATTACTATACTTTATAATTCGTATATGAGAAAGTAAAAACGATTTCTCCTGTGCAAAGTGGCAGGTGAATTGCTGTCAACAAAAAGCAGACACCTGAGAAATAAACTGAAACGTTACTCACTCATGATTTTTCTGTCCATATGGTAAACGTTTCTGATTTCAGCCATTTGAATTACATCTTGATATACAACTAGCACAAAAAAGGTGGCACATAAATCGCTTTCTATGTCTCACGCTTTACGCACCCGCATTCAGTTTGCTCTGTCACCGCAAATGCTGTGTGAACAGCTGCCCTCCGTCACCAGCCACCGTTCACTGGATGAATATATGTGGGCGGCTCGTGGTGGATGCCTTTCTGTTTTAGAGAAAACTTATAAAGGTTAAAGACTAACAGCAAGAATATTGATTCAAAAATGAAAACTACAAATATTTTGTAACTTATTTTTTTATTTCAGTTAGTCTTTCCAGCCACTTTAATAGTTTCGTTTAGTTTTAGTTCTTCATTTCAGTTTTGTTAATTATTTTACTTCAGTTTATAAAAATGTTTTTTTTAATAATAGTTTCAGTTTTGATTTTAGTTTTCGTTAACTATAATAACCTTGCATGTCACTTCATCAAAAGGCCTGTTCAAGCACACTCAAACATTAGCCAATTTAGAATTGCCCTTACCTAGCCCACATATTTTTGGGGTTGGTCGAAGGATCACTAGAATACATAATGGGCAATACAGGCAGACAGAGAGAGAACTTGCAAAGTCTACATGGACAACATCCAGGCTGCACTAATTCCCTTCATACTGTAATTTTAAACACTTCAATCATGTCACCTCTTAATCTTCTTTTGCTTAAACTGTATAGGCTCAGCTCTTTTAATCTTTCCTCATAATTCAACCCCTGTAGCCCTGGAATCACCCTAGTTGCTTTTCTCTGGACTTTTTCTAGCACTGCTATGTCCTTTTTGTAGCCTGGAGACCAAAACTACACACAGTACTCCAGAAGAGGCCTCACCAGTGGAATATAAAGCTTGAGCATAACCTCCTTGGATTTGTACTCTACGCATTGTGCTATATAACCTAACATTCTGTTTGCCTTCTTAATGGCTTCTGAACACTGTCGGGAAGTTGATAGCGTAGAGTCCACTATGACTCCTAAGTCCTTCTCATAAGGTGTACTCTTGATGTAGAATGTAGAAGAAACATTAAGTAAATTTTTGCTTTGTGTAAGACTTGAGTTTAAAATTTGGAATCTGGAGTATTGTACAACCTTGTTTCTTTACAGTTAAGCATTTATTTGGAAAATATCTATATTTTAGTGCTTTATTCACAATTGCAGATACTACTGTATATATATATATAGTTGTGTGGACATGTTGGACCCGGACACCGACAGGCTGACACAGAAAGTCTTAAAACACACACGTTTATTTACAACCCTTATCCAAGACAACACACAATGTTCAAAATCACCCAAAGCTCAGTCTCTCTTGATTTCTCCGTGCTTCTTCGGCCACCTCCAACTCCTTACTGGCAAGCACCGTCCTTCTCCCACCCGACTCTGGCTCCCTGATTGGAGTGAGGCGGTCCCTTTTATTCAGTCCCCGGATGTGTCGCAGGTGGCCCCTGATTAACATCCGGCAGCACTTCTGGGTGTGTCAGAAGTGTTGTAAGGGAATTCAGTCCTTCTGGCAGCACTCCCAAGTGTGGCAAAAGTGCTGCATAGATAGATAGATAGATACTTTATTAATCCCAAGGGATATTCTAGTCCAGGAACTATCCAGGCACCCCCTGGCAGTAGCCACAGTGGAACAACCCAGGGTCGCTGCCCCCTGTGGCCCAGGGAAAACACTGCCTTCCTTCCAGTACTTCCGTACATCTGGCATCCCGGTGGGCAAGGTCCCTGGACATCTGTCACAATTGTCACAAACTCCACACCGAGCCATAGCAAGGTTTGGGGCAGCCACCCATATATTGGTATCCTGGTTGCAAAGTTGCAAAATGTTTAACAGCACTGACGTGCACAAAATAGAGTACAACTGAGGGAATAGGGAAAAGATGGATGCTTTTAAAGGTCAGGGTAGAAGTGATGTCAAAGTGGCCGGGATCAGAAAGGTCTTCAGCGATAGGCTCGAGCCTGGACGTGACATCAAGAGGGCCGGAGCCGGCAAGGCCTTCTTCTATAGTTCCGGACCCAGAAGTGATGTCTACAGGGCCGGGTGGAATTTCCCGTGAATGGTCTGCAGGAAAGCAAGAAAAAGAGTCAGTGCACTCTGCCACATCCCGGTCAGATTCGGAATTGCCCTCACTCAAGCCCTTTAACTGCCTCTCATACGCACGTGTGTGACAATATATATATTTACATATAGCGCTGCTGCCTCACAGTAAGGAGACCTGGGTTCGCTTCCCGGGTTCTCCCGTGTCTGCGTGGGTTTCCTCCGGGTGCTCCAGTTTCCTCCCACAGTCCAAAGACATGCAGGTTAGGTGCATTGGCGATCCTAAATTGTCCCTAGTGTGTGCATGTGCCCTGCGGTGGGCTGGTGCCCTGCCCGGGGTTTGTTTCCTGCCTTGTGCCCTGTGTTGCCTGGGATTGGCTCCAGCAGATCCTGTAGTTAGTATATAGCGGGTTGGAAAATGGATGGATGGATGGATGGATGTTATATAGTATGCTGGATGGTCAGCAGAAGGGCACTTAATAATAATAAATTTAATTAAATTATTAAAGTACCTGAACTTCATTTACACATCTATTGGGTATGATTTTAGTTACACTTCAAAATCTACCTATATAATTAAGCTTTGCAAATTGCATTTCTTCTTTTAACAATAAAGTTACAGTGATTGGTTCAATTATGCTGTATATTTAAACTACATATTCCCAAATGTCAGTGGGCTCTGTGATGGGTTTATAGAATCTAGCTGAAGGCATAGATATCGACAAAGAATGAATAGTTCTTTTAAGTTGGACCTGTAATGTTATGCTGAATGAAGAAAAAGAACATTTTATTCCCTTTTATTTCCCATCTTTTAAAGTTCAAGACAAAAAAGTAATTTTCAGAGTCATAGCTATTGGGGCTACTGCTTAACCAAACTAATTAAAGTATAAAATTTAAATTCAACTAATAAAAATCTTTCTGAAAACATAGGTAGCTTTCCTTTGATGTTACTGAATCTTCAGCTTGTAATATTATTTTTATTATATTATATTATATTATATTATACTGCATTTTTGGAGAAAAATCTGATGTCATTACTGAAGATAGCCAAAATGCCATTCATGATAGCTTAAAACTATAGTAATATCCTGTCTTCTATCTAATGGTTGCAAGATTGAATGGATGTGTTGCTGTATACATGGCTGCTAAATTTTTATTCTTGTCACAGGCAAAAAAACTATTTTGACATTACAAGTGTCAGGATTTTTCCTTTAAAATGTATACAGGGCTGCATTTTTTCAAAATGTGAAGACGCATAAGGTAAACATTATTTTTCAAAGTTGTTAATGTAGCATAGCAGAGGAGCAGTTAACTTGTTTCCATCATCAAAGAAAATACTGAAGATGAAATACGAAGATACAACAAGCAACCAGGGTTGCCTTGGGAGCAAAGATAAAGTCCACAGGGAATAACATGAGGCATTTATAAAAACGAAATTGTCCATCACAAGGAAAAAAAATACTACCACTACCATTAGCAAAGAATCTGTCAAGATGAAACCTTCTTCATTAATGCATTTTAGACTTGAAAAATAATGAAAGAGTAGTGGCACCAATGTAATGACAGGGTTCCAAAAATCAACAGATTTAATTAATTAAATAATTTTTTCCCCCTTAAAAATAAATTTTCAAATCAAATCAATTCAAATTGTATTTGTCAAATACACATTACACATACAGTGAAATATGTAGTGAAATACTTAGGACTTTTTCATTATTAGTTTTACATTATTACTATAATTTTAACGATTACATAAAAATACTGCTCTCACAAGGCAGCTTTAAATACATTAATGGAAAATGAAAATGAAATTACAATAAACCATGACGTTTTTCAAGAGCAGGACAGTGCACAGTCACGAAAAAAAGGAATTGTACATAGTAATACGCAAATTACACTTTATTGGAGTAGTATAACATAACACACATTATATGTATAATATACGGACAGACAGACAGTTACTGTGAGAATGCAGGAGCAGCTAAGTGGAAAGCTGGCTTTGTCATTTCTCAAAAATAAATCATTTTGGAAAGACCACCAGAGAGAAAGAGGGAGTGACAGAATAAGAGATCAAGAAAGAAAGGTTATGACCTTTCTAATGACCTTTTGTAATCTAACAATTCACATCATACAACTTTATGAGGAATTTCAAAGCCCAGAAATTGCTTCAACTTATGTTGTAAATGATATTCCAATCCCCTCAGATGTAGGGAATAGCACCATTATATTGCTTTTAGACTTAATTGCTGCTTTAGATGGTACTGATCAAAGTATTCAACTACATAGGTTTGAGAATTTAATTTGCTTACTTATCAAATCATTTTCAATATGTAAAGACATCTAAATAAAGTACTCTCACTGTACTCTTGTTCACAGTTAGAAATGATGTCTCTCAGGGTTCTGTGGTGGGGCCAATTATATTTGTTTCTATATACAGTATGTTACCTTTACAAGATTTAACATGGAAACACAATATTAACTTTTATTCATGTGCTGAAGATGCTGGGCTATACTAATTAGTTAAGCTAAACGACACTTTTGAGTTAGAATATTAACTACAGTAACTGCTTTATTGTTACAGAACAGTTCTTTCCATTGGTGGAAACTCCGTAAACAGTAATGAAAGATTCAGTCGGTATATTGAAGTTATACAGGGATTCTCTTTGGAACATCCACAATATCAGACTGCAGCTCAATTTATTGTCCAGGCAGTGGTCTTGTTGTGCCTTGACTACTACAACTCCTTACAAACATGGATTCATACCTGTATTGTCAAGCCACCACACAAGCTGCAAAATGCTGAGGCTCATCTTATCTTTAACCAACCAAATTAAATACATGTCTCTCCATTGGCTTCCAGTAGCGGCACACATAAAGTTCTAGTCATTGATAATTGCCTACTGGGCAGTCAGTGTCTCAGCATTTACTTATTTGAAGGCTCTCATGAGGTCCTATGCTCCTTGCTGCACACTCAGGTCTGCTAACAGCAATAAAATTCAGTTCTTAATTTGCTTCCCTGGCTTCCAATTAAATTTAGAGCCTCACTTTACCTTATAAAATGTATTAATTCCAAGGCTCCAACCATACATTGCAATTTCAAGGTACACTTTTTTCTAAAATTCTAAGGATAAATAAAACTAGAGCAAGCAGCAAAGCCTTTAGCTATAGAGCAGCCAAATTCTGGAATCATCTACCTACCAGGATTAGGGAAGCCTTATCTGTTTCAATATTCAAATCAAGGTTGAAGATATTGCTATTGTAAAAAATCAGTTGGATATATTACTATACATCACCTATAAAAATCATTCACCCTCTTGGACATTTTTGCTTGTCATTGTTACACAACATTGAATTACATTGGATTTAATTTGGCTTTTTTGACACTGATCGACTAAAAAAAAAAAACTGTTTAATGTCAAAATGAAAACAGATTATGAATTACAAATGTAAAACACAAAATAATTGATCGTGTAAGTATTCATTTATTTAACCAATGAGGTTCAGGTGAAACAATGGCTGATCAAGACACCTTTATACAGGTGTCACATTTAGTCAGTTCACATTTATTCAGCTTTCTGCACATTCCATATTGCTTCAGTTGTCACCAAATGCAAGACCAAGGGCTACTGGTATGTTGTAAGCGGGAATGTTATTTGCCACCATCACCAGGTCCTGTTCATTAAGCCGCTTCACTGTCTTCAAACTGCAGGCAATATTTCAGCAGAACAATGCGACAGATGACATTCCAAGATCTGGTCATAAAAGAGCATGACAAACATATTGAATTGGTCCATCTAAGATATCATTTCATATCTGCCACCTGTACTGTTCCTGAAACTTCAGGCAGATTCATTGCTTGTATCACTGACAGGGAAGTGGGGAACAGGCTCCCTGCTACTGGTATTAGAGCAAGTTGACTTGTCAGAGGCTCTCTTGCCACACCTCCTATATATCCTGACCTTTCAGCAGGGCAATGCCAGGTCACACACAGATGTTGTGACTACAATTGCCCTCCTGAGCAATACTGGAGTGCAGATGCTGTCTTGGCCTGCCTTCTTTCCTGACCTTAATGCCGTAGAGCACCTGTGTGTCCTAGACCACAACATCCAGAGACATGATACTTTGCCATGAAATGTCCAACAACTATGTCACATCCTTTTGCAGAAAGAGGATAACATCTCTCAACTACATATTCAAACAATTATTAACTCTGAACATCAGAGCTGTCAAGCAGTAGTGGCTGCAAGAGGTAGTAACACACTACATATACCCTGTATATATATATATATATATATATATATATATATATTATATATATATATATATATATACCAGTAACGGCGCACTGCACAATACCGTGCAGTAAATACACTTGACTTTCTTTCGCTGTATGTTTAGCATCCGTTTGCTCAGAGGTTGATGCACTTGCTGCTTCCTGAGCAGCTTTTCTTTTCTCCACTGTAACGGCCTGCTTCTTCTCTTCTTTCATTTGCATCTTTTTGCGTTTAAACTGATTAAATCAGTTTTTGTGTTGCAATTACTTAGTACGTTTTCCTTCATTTTTCAGTTAAGCTGGCACTTAAGTCTTCAATCTGCCTCAAGAATGGTTTAAGATATGAAGAAGTAGGGGAACTGACAGCGAAGGTGGTAGGGATGAGAACATGGACTGCACGGCCGCCCTCTGCCAAGAGTTTATTCTACAATAAAATAAATAAAAATAAAAAGAGGAATAACCGTGGAGGTCAATCATCACCCCAAAAGTGGATAGTAGACATCATGTAGTATATTTGTACCAAATTTCAGGACAATAGGTCAACGGGTTTACCAGCTACAGATGTTTTAAAATCCTGTACAGGCAAACAAACAGCCACGGTAGCATACTATAGAAGAATATATATATCCATCCATCCATTCATCCATTATCTAACCCGCTGAATACGAACACAGGGTCACGGGGGTCTGCTGGAGCCAATCCCAGCCAACACAGGGCACAAGGCAGGAAACAATCCTGGGCAGGGTGCCAACCCACCGCAAGACACACACAAACACACCCACACACCAAGCACACACTAGGGCCAATTTAGAATCGCCAATCCACCTAACCTGCATGTCATATATATATATATATATATATATATATATATATATATATATATATATATACTGTATATATATTCTCCCCGTGTCTGCGTGGGTTTCCTCCGGGCACTCCGGTTTCCTCCCACAGTCCAAAGACATGCAGGTTAGGTCGTGACCCTGTGTTCGGATTCAGCGGGTTGGAAAATGGATGGATGGATGTATATATATCTATTATCTATATATAAAATTCTAAGCCTAAAAGTGCAACGATTTTGTGTAACGATTTTATGTGACTTTTTATGTCGCATTTTTTGTCATGCTTTAAATCGGGCTTATTTTAAAACCCACATATATATATATTTGGTATCATTCTTTTCAGAATTTATCGAACTTTAATATGATGTTGTTAGATTTTCAGATTCTTATTCTGTTTTTAAATTATAAACTAAAATACCAAGAAAGCCATGGCTTTTAATATCAAGAAATTCGTGGGTTTTATTTTTGATTGAATAAACTTTCTTTCACAGGAACAAACTATAAAAAAAAAAAGATCTATTCATAACACCAATGTTTGTATTTAGGTGATGTAGTTAGCTGAAGGTCAAGTTACGATGACCATTGCATACCACTTTAGTTTTCACGTGATTTTTCCCGTTATTTAAATAAGTAATTTAAAAAAAAAGGTTTTTTATCTATAAGAATGTCCGTTAAAATGAATGGATCATTCATTTAGTCTCATATAAATACTCATCGAGCATAGCAGACCTCAGTTTAACGGGAATACTCAAATCGGTAAGAGAGTAAATATTTGATTCTCATTTCATGATTTTTACTCAGTTAAATAACGATTCATTTTTCTTTTACATATTTATAGAATTGTATGATTTTGACTCCAATAAATAATAATTTTTCTTTTGTACATTTACAGATTTTACTAATATTTTGGCCGCAACTGGGGATTGGGCACCGAAGGTGCCAGTGGGCTTGCCCCCCTAGTGTATATATATACAGTAATCCCTCGCTATATCGCGCTTCGACTTTCGTGGCTTCACTCTATCGCAGATTTTATATGTAAGCATACTTAAATATATATCGCAGATTTTTCACTGGTTTGTGAGTTTCAGTGGACAATGGGTCTTTTAATTTCTGGTACATGCTTCCTCAGTTGGTTTGTCCAGTTGATTTCATACAAGGCACCCTATTGGCAGATGGCTGAGAAGCTACCCAGTCAGAGCACGTATTACATATTAAATAAAACTCCTCAAATATATTGTGAGCAGGGGGGCTGTTCGCACCCCTAGAGGATACGGATGCTCCTCAAAAAATGCTGAAAGACTACCTTCACATTGCTCCCTTCCTTGTTGGACTTACTTGTTACTTTGTTGCGCGACATGCTTCGCACACAGTGCTTCGTATACTTAAAAGCCCAAACAGCACCTATTAATTTTTGATTGTTTGCTTTTCTCTCTCTCTCTCTTGCTCTGACATTCTCTGCTCCTGACGGAGGGGGTGTGAGCAGGGGGGCTGTTTGCACCTCTAGAGGATACGGACGCTCGTCTAAAAAATGCAGAAAGACTACCTTCACATTGCTCTCTTCCTTGCTGGGCTTACTTGTGGCTGCATTGTCAAGCGATATGCTTCCCACATGGTGCTTCGCATACTTAAAACCTCGAACAGCACCTATTGATTTTTGATTGTTTGCTTTTCTCTCTCTCTCTCTCTCTGACATTCTCTGCTCCTGACGCACACTCCTTTGAAGAGAAAGATATGTTTGCATTCTTTTAATTGTGAGACGGAATTGTCATCTCTGTCTTGTCATGGAGCACGTTTAAACTTTTGAAAAAGAAACAAATGTTTGTTTGCAGTGATTGAATTAAGTTCAATCTCTCTACAACCTCCTGTGTTTCTGTGCAAATCTGTGACCCAAGTGTGACAATATAAAAATAAACATATAAACATATGGTTTTTACTTCGCAGATTTTCACCTTTCGTGGGGGTTTCTGGAACTTAAAGACAGACAGTGAGCATTAGTGGATATACAGTATATAGTCACACCTTCGCAACCAGGAATCACCTTCCGGGCTTGACTGAGGTAGTCAATACCACTCTGTGGTGAGAAAGGGCGCTGTCACTAACTATATCTTTTCTTTCCTCTACAGTCCTGAAAAGACATCCATTGAGGGCTCTCAATCATAACAGTGATGTTCTGAGCAAGCCCTACACCTTCAGGTCAGAATGCCATAAAAAATGAATAGCCCCGGAAGGTGGTGTTTTCCTTTGCAATCTGGACTTGGTTCAGAACGCGCTTCTTACCGATAACTATGACAACTCACCTGCCTCAGAGAACCCTCTATTGGCTGATTTTTAGTCAGTGTCCCTTTTCTTTTTTATCACTTAAACATGGATTACCAGGTGGGTACCTCAATGATTCTTGCTGTTCCAAACTGGTTCTCCTGCTTCTGGTCACTCTATATATATAGTGTGAGGAGAATATTTATTACACGATCTTAAAAGGCTTTAAATCCAACTCACTTACATTGTATTTTCTTCTCTTTTCCGTTCAGACCGCCTGAAGTTCCACTGCCTCCCTTCAGCTGAACGCTACAGAGGAAGATGCCTTTGAGTTCTTTTAATCAGAAGGAACCACTATTTGAGCAAGGTGACTAAGAAGTTGTCAGGTTTGCTGCTCTGAGTTGAATAAAAGATACAATACTGAATAAAGCTCCAACACTCTTCTTTCAAGTACCAGAATAAAAGTCTCTTTGTCCAGCTCTTTACTGCATGTCTTTTTGTGCAACTCAAAAGCCCAAATGTGACAATATACATTTGGAAACGTGTTCTAAATACTTGTAGTTTCTTCTTGAACTTCCTGTGAAGTTACAATGTCTTTTAGTAGTTCAGGTGTTTAATATAGAGCAAGCAGCACTTTCTCATTTTGGCAACACATTGCTTTCTTTTCAGTATGAAACAAAAAGTAAAGTAAGGCACTCCCTGTGTGGAGTTTGCATGTTCTCCCCGTGTCTGCGTGGGTTTCCTCTGGGTGCTCTGGTTTCCTCCCACAATCCAAAGACATGCAGGTTAGGTGCATTGGTGATCCTAAATTGTCCCTAGTGTGTGCTTGGTGTGTGTGTGTGTGTGCCCTGCGGTTGGCTGGCGCCATGCCCAGGGTTTATTCCTGCCTTGTGCCCTGTGCTGGCTGGGATTGACTCCAGCAGACCCCCGTGACTCTGTGTTAGGATATAGCAGGTTGGAAAATGACTGACTGACTTTGCAATTAACTGAACAAAATCAAATATTTTTTTAGTTATACATGGTATCGCTTCTTAGGGTTACCTTTCTGAAAATTGTTACACTTTGAGACTTTGGAAATGTAAAACTTAATAAGAAAACTAAATGAAAAAATTACTATCTATTGTTCTATATAGCACATAATATTTATATCACAAAAATAATTCATTTTTTAATATTCCTATCTTGAATATAATGACTACTCAACTACACACTTAAAAGAGTTAATTGAGTGTACAGGTAAACATGGTATATGCTTTTTGTGAGAAACAATGATTTAATATGACAACATACAAGTTTTGTTCATCACATATGAATAAATTCGTATAGTTATAGTGGATTATGGTAGAGAAATGAGTACAGTGTGCAGACATTCATTGCTAAATATTTATGGTTGTGTAAATATAGCATAGTTATATAGTGGCACATATGAGCAATCAGTTTAGGTGCAGACAATAGATAGATAGAAATACCGAAGAAGAGAAAAAAATGTTCTTGATTAAAACTTAGATATATGTTAGGCCTTATGTTATGGCAAGGCCCTATATTCAAATCACATGGGGAAAGAAACATTTGCTTACCTGTTGGATAGTTTAGGATTTACAATTAACCCAAACCCACTAATAAGATTATTTGGAGACACACCAAATGGAATAACACTTTTTAGAAAATTCTATTTAATACAAAACTACTACATTTTTAATGCATTTATATAGCACTTTTCTAACCTACTCAAAGAGCTTTACATAGGCTGTGGGGAAACACTTCAACTATCACTATTGTGTAGCATCCACCTTGATGATACAACAGCAGCTCCCCAACGTCTATGTAGAGTTCATCAAGTAGGTTACAAAAGCACTGTATAAATGCAATTAATTAATTATTACTACACAATTAGACATATAGGATCAGTTTATACTATTCTGGCTCAACATGTTGCTATACATTATCATAGGTGTGAAGACTGAGATAATGCAGAGGCACTCTGTCCATAAAATAAAGAAGTTTCCTTGGTTATATGTCAACAGTACTTTGGAAGTAGCAGGAAATCCATTTTACAGGTGAAAAATCAAAGAATAAACTGTTTGGTAGACACCAAGATGAACCTTGCCATTTTTGCATTGCCCAGTATTTGCTAAACCAGTTGAAAGGCTCTGTTAAACACAAGATGACCCCTATTCACTGCAGCAGAAAAGTCCCAGCAGCACTGATGGTAAATCTTACCATTTTCCTGTCACAATAATGCCAATTGCTCACACATAGTGATCCTAGATTAAGACTTACCAAGGAATAAATGCTTGAGGATATGGAACTGGTGCATTAGGGACTTTTTATATAGACTCATGGAACACACAGGGATGAGAGGTATAGCTGAGAAGCAGATAACTTAAAGCATCTACATATAGTTATTGAATCAAATTTGAAAAACAAATGCACCTTGAAGGGGTTTGCTTCCCGGGTCCTCCATGCGTGGAGTTTGCATGTTCTCCCCGTGTCTGCATGGGTTTCCTCCGGGCACTCTGCTTTCCTCCCACAGTCCAAAGACATGCAGGTTAGGTGCATTGGCGGTTCTAAATTGGCCCTAGTGTGTGCTTGGTGTGTGTGTGTGTGTGTGCCCTGCGGTGGGCTAGCACCCTGCCCAGGGTTTGTCTCCTGCCTTGTACCCTGTGTTGGCTGGGATTGGCTCCAGCAGACCCCCGTGACCTTGTGTTCGGATTCAGCGGGTTGGAAAATGGATGGATAGATGGATGGATGGATGCATGGATGGATGGATGGATAATGGATGGATGCACCTTGAAGGAATTATTGCAATTATCACATACGCTACCGATACCTGTAGGTAGCCATTGTTAAAGAAAAACACAAAGATGGGATTACGCTGCAGTATCATAAATTTCACAATAACAGAGATAGTTAGGCATTTCCTATCCCAAATGTCAAGTCTCAAAAACTGCAAGATGTCTTTGAGTATTCATTGTACCTCTGCCAGTGGTTGATGACCACTTTGAACACTCAGCTTCTTCAACAGTACCCCTCCCTTTTTTTGCCATTAGTAGTAAGTGGGGTAATACAGTGTGGCATAGCGGGTATGGCTTTGGACTTGAAAATTTGAAGTTGTTCTTTCAAATCCAGCCACTGACCGTTGTGTGATGATGAGTAAGTGACTTCAACTGCATGTGCTTCAATTGGAAAAACAAAAAGAAATGTAACCAATTGTGTCTCAAATACCATATATCACCTTGGATGAAGGTCTCAGCCAAATAAGTACATTTCAAATTTTTTATTCAGCTTTTTCAAAAAACTAGCACATGGTCATAGGCAATTTTCATTAATGTAGATCACACCACCAAAATTAATTCTGCTCTGGACAATAGAATGCTACAAGAAAAGAAAAAAAAACAAGGAAATGTACGTGTTAATGTTTTTGAGTCAGCAAGAAGAATATTAAGTTAGTAGTTAATACCTTACTGTCTAGTATGCTCTCAAAGGCTTTTAAACTAACACTACAACCCACCCTGATTAAATGATTAAAAATAACACAGCTGCTGGCAGTACAAGATCAGGTTGCAGATTTTTTAGATAAAAATATCAGGCTAATCAGTGTTTGAGCAACGACTGTAGTGACTCTAGGGTCAAGGTGAGACAGATACAATATTGTGTCTATGGAGGTAGAAAATATTTTACAAATTAACATTACTAAAGAGAATAATTATCCTTGGCCCAGCCTTTTAGCTGTGTTGCACATCCATATGGGATCTCTTTCCCCAGCTACCAGCTACTTTGTTTACATACTGTAAAAATATCTAAAAATGCACTTCAACCTAAATCTGTAGTATTTTTAATTTGTTGAAAAAAATTGGATTACGTGATGGGAATAAGGTCAGTAGCATTTAAGAAGTAAATGAACGATTAATTAGATATAATTTTATGTTTTTATTTTGGGAGATGGACCCAGGTAACACTTTATTAATTGGTTCAACATTGCATAAGATTCACGGTACTTGTGGTATTTCCAGTCTTGTTAATGAAAGCTACCAGCTGTAGTAGTCATCTTTAGTTTGTAAATATATAACCTTTGTTTTTCAATTTTTACTGAAGTGATATAATTGATCCTGACAATATAAATCTAATAGTCTCACACAAACCGACAACCATGACACAAGCCTCTGCATACAAGCTCTCAATTATGCATAATCCAATGTTTTCCAGTATTTTAATTGAATCACAGACTCCCAAACTTGTTATTTTTAATTTATTGTGTTTGATTTCTGACATCAACACTAGGGTGTCATAAATTATGCAGACTGGAACTTTAATTGTGGATTTTATTAAAACAAAGCTAATTGGGCATGATTAAAAAAATTAAACTCCAAGACCTTTTTTTGTTGTGACAGTGGTTCCTAGGACAGTCAGTAAAGCATTTATTGGTTGATTTCTTTTTGAGTGTCTTAAAAAGAGTAGAAAAGGGGAATTGAGTCTGACACAAATGCACAGTTTTGCCTGCAAATGTACAGCAATTGTATTACAAGGTCTGGTGATGTTAAACTCCCAGAGCTCAATGAATGTAATTGTGTTAAGCAGGAAAGAACCTAAATATGAAGAAAATTGAAACTAATTCCTTTCCTTGGCTGCTGCACAATAAAGTTGAAGCTGTTTTATTGTGCTTTTTATCAGTGGCATAGATAGAGGATTTAGTCTTCCAATACCATAATAACATTTATTAGTTTAGTCGTGAGAATTATTACATGCTGTGATGCCAGAAGAGCATTAATGATTAATAGTGCGTGATATTTCAGTTATTAAAATGTACCTGAAGCCGTAAAATGCCACTGCTGAATTACACTGACAGTCTTCCATTCTACAGAAATCTATGATATGCATTTAGTTACATGAACATTTTATTTTCCTACTGTTTAAATTTATCATATTATTTTTCATGTTTCATTGAAGATTGGGTTACAGTCAAATTGAGGTCTAAGACATCAAATGCTAGACCCCTGTCATTCAGGTCACCAGTTTCTGTTGAGAATTGTAATTTAGCATTCGGCAGTATGGCTGTTAGTGCTGGAAATACAATTGTCATAATTGGCAATGCTATAGTTAGTATTGTCAGAATTCTTAAGTATAAAAGACATGCTTTCCAGAATCCATGGTTTTTAACATTAAAACTAAAAGGATCCAACTTGACTACAATTAAGTTTATCGCTTGGTATTGTAATATCTGCACTAATGGCTTTTTCAATATGCAGATGTGTTTATTATTACTGTGTTCACAAAAAACTCAAATTAATTTTAGATTTTTAACTTTGCTCTTCCTTTTGTCACAAACATACTCATATATCCATTGTAAAACAAAAGACAGGAAAGACAAACATCTTTTGGGGCACCTTATGGCTAAACCCTGTATAATTCAACAAGTATATGAAAATAAAGTGTGTGGTAAAACACTAAAATGAGTCATTACGACTTCAGTCAGGCAGACTGCCCCAAATGGTGGTTCTTCCATTTAACAAGGATTCTGGGAGAAGGAGGCGGGTCCAAGAAGTCAGACCCCGGAAGTGATATCATTGATGGAAAAGTGTCAATCTTCCTTTCGGTAGAGGGAGGAGAAGGGAGATTACTATTCGACAGCACCAACTCATGTCTCAGTGGAAAATTACAATAACCGAAGCCCATAAACTGTTCCCCAAACGCATGCATGTGACACCATATATATAAAATTGAAATTCTCTCTGTCTGTCTGTTAGAGCATTATACGAAAACCATTTCTACAAACCTTTGCAGGTATTTTGTGATGGTACGGGTCGGTGCCACATCACCGGTTCCATCCTGGGAGCCCCTTGAACCCAACTCAGTTGATAACATCACTCAGATGAGCCTAGCAGATGAGGACATTCATAGATAGCAAGTAGTAGGTGCAAAGTGATAAGTGCTTTTATTAAAACAAGTCAATCAAAACAAACAGTTTTTAGAAGTGCAGCTCTCGCATCTTTAAATAAATAATCCATAAAAACTGTGGTCTTTCATATTCTGTTGGACGAGTCCAGAACCGCTCCAACTCCATCTCCTTGGCTTACTCATTGCTTGCTCAGCCGGCAGAAACACAAGCAGCTGTGGTCCTCCCCACCCAACCCCAGTCTTAGCTGCCTTCAAGTGGCGCTGGCCAGACTACTCGGGGTCAGTTGTCCTCCCTTCTCTCACCCCTGGCATACCTCAATTCTTTGGGGTAGGAACCACCTCAATCATTCCCACTCCTCAATAATTAATCAGTGGGGATATCTGACCCTAGAGCATGGATCCTTCACTCCCTCATGGGCCTACAACTCCGCTGCCTGACACCACAATGCCTGGCTCATTCTGCCTCTGTCAATGATGCTGTTCTTACAGCTCTCCCTCAGTCTTGTTTTTTTCCTCCCCTCTCACCTTGTACAAGTTCCTTTTAAACTGACTCTTCTAATAGGGCATAGGAGTGCATGTGCCACTCCTTTCTAGGAATTAATGATGCACTTGCCTGAAGCACGCACTTGCATGTGTCTTCGCAATCAAGCAGGCAACCCCCCATCCATCCCTGTACTGAAGAACATTTGCACACCCAACCACACCCGATTAGAGCATGCACTTTGTGGGGCATGATTGCTTATTTGAAGCTAGCACAGTGCCATGACCAATTATCACATATTTCTGGTATTGTCTAACTTAGAATATAGCTTAATAAAATTTTAGGTTTCCTAGTGGGCACTGCAGCCTCCCAAACCCCAGACACCACAACACAAACAAAAGTTCCAGGTTAAAATAAGTGATATATTAACGCAAATTCTTCACAAATCTCAAATGCACACACAATACCTATTTTCCATCTCCTCCACATCTCCAGGTGAGCATTGTCCTCCTTCCTTCCAACTCCATCTCACCTGGATGTAACAGAGCAGTTCTTCTCTTCCCAGGGTATAGCCCGATGGAAGTACTTCAAGGTTGTTCAGAAGTCCCAAAGACAGCAGAGAGAGAGAGAGAGAGGTAAGGAGCATGCACTGATACAGCGCATTGCCACACCCATCACATGACAAACCAACTCAGGATCCCAGATTAGGACCTGAGTGCAGCCATGCAATGGAAGACACCACAGCACCACAGTAGTTCAGATGAAATGGAACAGTGTGAGTTTTTTTATGAGCACAGCTCTTAATAGCACTCCCTGGTGGAACCTAAGGACCATCACAGGGCTGCTCCACAGCACTACAACTCCCAGAGTGCCCTGCGGGTGTTCCTTGGTGTACCTGCTTCCAGGGATGTTGCCATCTAGCAGTTTGGGAGAACATGTAATAATCCAGCTCCCTCTGATCATCTGGCTGGGTAATGTTCCTCCATCAATTCCTGTCGGGATGCCAGTGTACTCATTCTTCATATGGCATTCTATACCCAGATCCTTATGTAGACTGGAAACCTCCTGCCTCTTTTCATGTCCTCTTTCCACCTGAGCCTGTCCAGGTACTGGAAGGGAGTCCATTCCGGCAGAGATGCCAGTCCTGCCTGCCGTCCATCCATATATACACACACTACTGGTCAAAAGTTTAAGAACTCCACAGTTTTTCTAGTTTTTCTTCAAATTTAATCAGCTGAATTGCAATTAATGACATACAGTAAAATGATGAAAGGGTAAGCAGTAAACTGCCAAAGGATTAAATTTAAAGTTTATTTTAGCAAAAACTAAAAAAGAAATTTCAGAATATTACAAATGGGCCTTCTTGAGGGAACGACTAATAGGTTACAACTGCAGCAATTAAAGTAAATTAAGCCTTGCAAGTTGAAGCTAACAATTTGTACAGGTGTCCCATCTTTTCCTGATTGCTTAAAAACCCTGTGTCAGTCTTAAAGCAGAGTTGGAACAGACTGTATATCAACACTCTCTGAAGTAGTATTTGGACAATATTATACTGTAGGAAGTTGTAAATTCCAGTGAAAATGGCAAGAAAACGGCAATTAACAAATGAAATGAGACAGAGCATTATTACCCTTAGAAGTGTAGGCCTTTAATTTAGAGAAATTGCAAAAAAAATCAAAGTGACATTGAGTAGAGTGGTGTCGTACACAATCTAAGGGCATTTGGAAACTGGAAGAAACTCTGATAAGAAGAACTCTGGCACACTCAAAGTCACAACTCAATCAAAAGACAAGTTTCTGAGGGTCACCAGCTTGCATAATAGGCACCTCACAGCACAACAGCTTCAAGCACATCATAACAGTGGTCAAATAAAGCAAGTCTCAGTTTGTACTATGAAGACTTTCTGTTGCAGGTCTGACAGGGCGAGTGGCAGGAAGAAAGTCATTCCTTAAAGGACAAAGAAGGACCTTGAAATACCAGCTATGGACAGACAAATCAAAATTTGAAATCTTCTATTCATCACATAGCATATTTGTACGCTGTTCAGTAGGGGAAAGGGTGGTTCCTCAGTGTTACAAATATAAAGGAGGAAGTGTAATGGTCTGGGGTTCTTTTGCTGAAGTCAGAGTTAATGATTTGCACAGTGTGACTGGCATTCAGAATCCAAAGGGTTACCACTGTTTGGCTGTTATTTCAGCAAAAGGTGGCTACTTTAATGAATCAATAATTTGAATAATATTTTCTTCAGTTCATGATTCCTTGACTTATTTTTAATTTTTTCATTGTTTATATGTTCTATACCTTGATTTCATGAAATATTAAGACATTAAACTGTGTGCGTTTACATTAAAACTGAAAAAAATTGAGGTGTTCTAAAACTATATATCTGTGTGTATTTTATAAGGCCTCTCTTATTTTTTTTTCTATTTTGGTATCAGAATCACAATGATAACATTTCAATATTATTACTGAACTATTGAGATAATTATTATTAATACTGTTCTACAAATTGTTCTTTGTTGGAAGGCTAGGCACAGGATTTTAACAGTTCAAAAATAGTTTTAAATGTCTGAAAAACACAAAAATGCCCTTCAATGCAGAACGAAACCATAAAACCTCTGCTTTAGAAGGACAAAAACAATACAAATCTTTACTAATAAGGATTTTATTTATAATCAATCAAAAATCTATCCATCTATCCATCCATTATCCAACCCACTATATCCTAACTAGAGGGTCATGGGGGTCTGCTGGAGCCAATTCCAGCCAACACAGGGCGCAAGGCAGGAAACAAACCCGGGCAGGGCGCCAGCCCACCGCAGGGCACACACACACACCCACACACCAAGCACACCCTAGGGACAATTTAGAATCACCAATGCACCTAACCTTCATGTCTTTGGACTGTGGGAGGAAACCGGAGTACCCAGAGGAAACCCACACAGACACGGGGAGAACATGCAAACTCCACACAGGGAGGACCTGGGAAGCAAACCTGGGTCTCCTAACTCCTAACTACCCACTGCACCACCATGCCATCCCTAATCAAAAAATGAAAACAAAAATGTAAAAGGAAACATTAGGGCAAAAAAGATTAGCCTAACATAGTACTAGGGTGTTGTACCATGTTAGCCATGATGAATGTAGTGAGAAGTCAAGCAAAATGACACATTTTATTGGCTGACTTAAAAGATTATAATTTGCATGAAGAAGGGGCCTGAGTTGCCTCGAAAACTTGCATATTGTAATCTTTTTAGTTAGCCAATAAAACCATCTGCACACCCTCTATACAAAGGCTGAGGGTGGTCCTACTATAGTGAAATTTTGTTGACCCTGCCTCTTTGGGTTCCACCCACAAAAATATAAGGGACATATGCAGACAACTTAAAAACACAACATGTAAATACTAAATCCTAAATGAATGTAAAAATGACGGAAAAATTATGTAATATCGAAAAGTACAGTATATGACAAATAATAATTCAAAAACAGAAAAAATGAAAATATACTTAAACCAGGGAATAAACTCTGTCTAAACATAACAGTATTATGACATTTATTTATTCATTTATTTAGTTTTCAGGTTTGTTTTATCATTTTTCAGTTTCAGGCATCAACATTTTGTATATTTGTTCATGACTGCTGCCTTGTTTACTGTTACCGTGGCACCACATGTACTATGACTAATGTCACATGGCATCTCCATTGTCAAGCTGTAAAACAGTGACATGATGGTACATTTACAATAGCATTTGGATAAATTAAACACTGATTGATTCTTATCTGACTTTTCGGTTTCAAATTTGTTTGGGCTCATTAACTTCCCTTTTGCTTGACTCCTCCATCTCCTCCATCTCCAGCATTACAAATATTAAGAGCATCATTTAGGCTCCACCTCATTGGTTTAGTTTGTTTATACAAATAAGCACTGGTTAGGAGAATTTAATAAATTACATCTTGCTACTAACTCCTTTTTAGTTAAAAGTAGTTTGATAAGTTAAATCAAACTTTTCACCATTTGTGCTTGTTCAAAAAATGTGATAAATAATAAATCCTCAAGTACAATACTGATTCCTTCACATCAAATTATTTTAAATTGCTGGCTGTCATATTTTTTGTTTTAGGAAATAAGAAAAGTTAAAGACGTTTGCTCAACACTATGTGCAATGTCTGTTTTTTCGCTGAAAGTTTATTTAAACATTGAAACACCATATCCTTAACTGAGTTTCTGACTGACAGTTTTATGTTTATCTGTTATTCGTACATAAATGTCACATCTAGAGTAATTGTTTATTTGGTAATAAACATCAAATATATGGAGAGGTCATAATGTAGGCCAGAGGCTCCTAAACCTTTTACCTTTCAATACTATACTGGGACCCAAGATTAGGATTATTATAAAAATGACATTGGAGCCATAAACAGGCAAATAACAAAAACCATATAAGAAAAAACTGTAAATGTTTTTTGTTTCTATTCAAACATATGTGACACACCAAGATTACCCAAAGAAAAAAATGGAAAGGAAATGTATTGTTAATAAAACAATAATTATTATTCAAAGCAATGAAAAGATTTCTATGGTGTCACAGCCAGTGTAAATACTTGGTGTAAGGTTTAGTAGAGCTAAGAGAAATCAAGTTTTGGGATGCTGAGGAAGAATGGTAATTTCTGAAAGGATAATATGACTGCTCACTTTAAATTAATTGCTTCATTCATGGCACCAGGTAAGGAATAAAGTAGACAAAAAACAACCAATGCAGTTTGTTTCCTTTGTCTGAAATAACATCAATACATTTTTTTCAAATGAGCTGCAGAATTAACAATACATTTTTCTAAATTAGTTTGCAAACAGTTCAACAACTGTTGATTTTGATGTCTGCACTTTCTAATCACTGTATATACAATATATAATAACTTGTTTTGTAATACACATTGGGTAATGATGTCTACTAAATACTAATAATAACAACGACAACATAACCTCACTTTTCATTTAACAATTCAAAAAGCAACGTAAAATATTAGTTCAATTATTTCAAAAAATGCATGCATTATTTTAACTTAAAGAATAATTTGATGAACTGACCAGTTTGAAATGTTTAATGCTACTGACTAACATCATGCTGAATGTCTACACCTTTTCTCAACCTTTATTTTCTAACATTCTTGCAATTCTCAGTTGTCCATCATGTCTTTCAACAGCACATTGAAATTTATCTGACCACTTTAAAACAGTTTTACAAGAAGGAATTCTTTCTTGCCTGGGCATACTAAACTTCATACAAAATCTTTACACCTCTGTTACAGAGTTTGATTCATGTATGGAAGAGCGAACTCAAGGAGGCTCATGTTTAAATAGTGCGTATGCACAAAAATGTTGCTTACACCCATTTCCGCGCTCACTTTCAGATATATAAAAACTAAATTTGGCATAAAGACACACACATTTTCACTGCAGTCTCACACCATGCATACGCAAGTTTCTGCTTGATTTTGCAAATGGGTAGCACCCTGTGTCAAAGCAGTGCTACTGTTTCTGTGTGGTGTCGCTTTCTTTTTTAAATTCACATCAATGAATTTATCAAATACACCAAAATTAATTGCATATCATTTACAAATTTAATTTACTTTATTGTAATCATTCTGTAACAATATAATGGTGCAAAGAATGGTGTCATACACGTGCGCATGGGAGGCAGCTAAAGGGCTTGAGTGACGGCAGTTCTGAGGCATGCCAGGAGCTGGCAGAGTGGCTTTCCTGTAGACCATTCCCAGTAGATTCCATCTGGCTCTCTTGATGTCACTTCCGGGACAGAGCCAATGGAAGGAGACCTTACCGGCTCCGGCCCCTCTGACGTCACGTCCGGGCTCGAACCAATGGCTAAACATGGGCCTGATCCTTATGACCTTACTTCCTGTCTTCCCCTTTAAAACCCTGCCCTTTTCCCTAATTCCTCAGTCTTATTTTGGACTCAGTTGTATGCACATCAGTGCTGTTTATTTTGATAAAAAAAAACGACTTTGCAGTCTCCCTTTGCATTATAAGGGTGGCTGAATGTCTTGTGTTTGTGACTTTGGCGTAGTCGGCAGGATCGAGAAGTCCTGGAAGAGAAGGGGACAGGACCTGCAACACATCCAGGTGGGAGCGTACTGGGGCCGAGTTTCCAGGCGGGGAGGGTGTCCCGTGTTTCGGAGTGGCCCGGTACAGGCTCTGCTCCCGGCATGCTCCACTAGGCAACCTAGACAGGCCAGGGAGTGTTCGGGAGAGGCTCACAGAATTGGGCTGCTTCGGAAGGGGGAGGCGAAGAGGGCTGTTTATGCTCTCTCGGAGGAGAGTGCCCACCTCCCTGTGAAGCCAGAGCCCCGGTTCCCACCTAGGGGTGCCCCAGACTGGCAGGTGAGTAACCTGAAAAATTGGAGGTTCGACCCAGAGCGGCCGACCTCTCAACAAGCCTGGTCCCTATGGGCAAAGGTAGGGCAGTGGCTACGGCCACACGAACTCAAGCCCTTCCAAGTATTAGAGCAGGTGGCTTGCTATCTGCTTCTGGACACACTACCCCGGGGCTTCACCCAGCCTGTCTGGGGTAGACAATTCAAAAATATGGCAGAGCTCATAGAGCTTGTAGAAAAACAAAGGAGGGCATCCCAATCTGGGGGAGCTGAACTGTCCCTTAGCCGAACTCAACCGGAGTACGTCCCAAAACATAGCCTCCCCCTGTACAACCCAGAGCTTGTGCCGACGTTCCCGAGGCCGCGGGCGCGCAAACCGCTTGGGAATGAGGTGGAATGCAGGTGGAGGGGGAAGAGGGGTTGGTGTGCTCTGACAAACTCGTTGGTGGTCCCACACACAAGTGTGGTGATCGTTAACGGGTATAAAACGTCTGTTCTGTTCGATACCGGCAACAACATTTCCATTGTTGCCCGCCGATTTGTGCTGCCGCAACAGTGGTTGAAATTTAAGACCGGTATAACCTGTGTCCATGGAGAAACCCACTGGTACAGGACCGCCATTTGTGTCATCAGTTACGGAGGATCAGTTCAGAAATTAACCATGGCGATCCTCCCTGATCCTCCACACCCGGTGATACTAGGGCGGGACTGGTCTAATATAAAAAGCGGTGAGTCACATACCACTCCTGGGGATAACTTGGGCCTAGTTATGAACGGGGATGAGCCGTCTCAAGCTGCCTCCACGCCGTGTAATCAGCCGGCAGAGAGAGACGAAGCAGCCGCTCTGAATGACTTGGCAACTCCCGGACCGTTGCGTGCCGACACGTCATCCACCAGAGCCGCGGCGGAGCTGGAGGAAACCACGCCCCTTGAGGTCGGTCCAGACCCTCTCTCCCTTTTACGGTTTCAATTTAGAGAGACGCCGGCTTCCTTTAAAAGGAGCAGTGGAGTGACGATTCCCTGAAATTTGCAAAAAATGCAGTGGTCCTAGTCAACGGCCAGCACACAAACCAGTCAATGCCACAGGGTCCTCACTTTGTGTTAGACAACGACCTTCTCTATCGCGTAGCAATGCATGATGGGCAGGAGAGAAGGCTGCTGCTAATCCCACGGACCTTCCGGCAGCAGGTCTGTGAGTTAGCACATGCTCACCTCCTAGGTGGCCACTTGGGCACTGAAAAAACCCTGTAGCGGATCAAGCTCCGTTTCTACTGGCTGGGAATCAATGAGGAGGTTTGTCGCTTTTGCGCTTCCTGCCCGGAGTGTCAACTGTAACAAATTCCAAGAAAGGACCGTGCTCCTCTCGTTCCTATTCCCCTGATTGATATTCCCTTCCATCGAATTGGGGTCAATATAGTCGGACCTCTAGAGCCCTCAGCCCGAGGACACAAGCACATCCTAGTCCTTGTGGATTATGCTACAAAATACCCCGAAGCTGTTCCGTTGCGCTCAACCACTTCTAAAGCCATCACACGGGAATTACTAGGGGTCTTTGTGCACATGGGTATCCCCAAGGAAGTCTTGACGGACCAGGGGACACCTTTCACCTCGTTCAAGGAGACTGCCAGATTACTGAAAATAAAGCATTCAAAGACCGCGGTGTATCATCCTCAAACCGACGGTTTAGTGGAGAGGTTCAATCAGACTCTCAAACAAATGCTAAGTAAGGTGGTCAGTGAGGATGGAAGTAACTGGGATCAGCTCCTCCCCCTCGTCCTTTTTGCCTATCGGGAAGTCCCACAAGCCTCCACGGGGTTCTCCCCTTTTGAATTACTGTATGGGCGACAACCCCGGGGCATATTAGATATTCTAAAAGAAGGATGGGAAGAAGAGGCTCTTCCCTCTACAAACATATTTGAGTATATCGCGCAATTACGCGATAGATTTGGAAAGATTCGGCCCCTCCTTAAAAGTCATATGGTAGAGGCCCAAGCAGCACAGGTCTGTTACTACAACCGCGGCAGGTCTCTCCGGGAGTTCCGCCCGGGAGATCGGGTCATGGTCCTAGTGCCTACCTCCCACTCTAAGTTGCTTGCTCATTGGCAAGGTCCCTACGAAGTTAAGGAGAGGAAGGGACTTGTCGACTATTTGATGAGTCAACCCAATCGTCGACCGAAGGAGCGGGTTTATCATGTGAACCTGCTGAAACCGTGGAAGGCCAGGGATCCCGATTCCTCCTCCGGCCAGCCCCGCTCACTCTTCACTCACACCCACAGCCTTATCTTCGGTGCAGACTTAAGTCCCAGACAATGGCGGGAGCTGGAAACAGTTATCCGGGCCGTTCGGGAGGTAGTCAGTGAGAACCCAGGAAGGACCTCTCTGGTTGAGCACAACATTGTGACAGAGCCCGGGGTTATTGTCCGAGAACGCCCGTATCATCTTCCCGAGACAAAAAGGGCTGAAGTGGAGCTTGAGATCAAGCGCGTGCTGGAACTAGGTGTGATTGAGGAAATTTATAGTCCCTGGTCCAGTCTCATTGTGCTGGTCGGTAAGCCTGACGAAAGTTGGAGGTTTTGCAATGACTTCGGCTTAATCAAGTCTCCCAATTTGATGCCTATCCAATGCCACGAGTGGACGACCTCCTTGAGAGGCTTGGACAGGCTCGATATTTGACCACACTGGACATGACAAAAGGGTACTGGCAGGTTCCTTTAACGGACTCTGCGAAGGAAAAAACTGCGTTTAGTACCCCTAGCGGACACTGGCAGTATCGCGTCCTTCCATTTGGGTTACACGGGGCTCCGGCAACCTTCCAGCGTCTGGTGGACAAAGTGCTCCGGCCTCATAACTCATACAGTGCTGCCTACCTGGATGACATGGTCATCTATTCCAGCACATGGAGGGAACACCTACAGCATGTCCGAGCGGTATTGCAGACACTTGGTGAGGCCGGGCTCCGGATTAATCCCAAGAAATGCTTCTTGTGATTAAGCGAGGCCAAATATTTAGGCTACCTGATGGGTCAGAGTACCGTAAGGCCGCAGTGCTCCAAAGTAGATGCCATTTTGAAATGGCCCCGTCCGCGAACCAAGCGGCAGGTCTAAGCCTTTCTCGGGTTAGCGGGATACTACCGCCAGTTTGTACCCCAGTTCTCGGAGAGAGCACCCTTGACTGATTTAATAAAGAAGAGGGCCCCGAACATTGTGGTATGGACTGAGAAGACAGGCGCTGCATTTGGTGACTTAAAGCAGGCCCTTACGTCTGCACCTATTTTGATGGCACCTAACTTGTCTTTGCCTTTCATCCTCCAGACGGACACTTCGGACACAGACCTGGGGGCCATGCTGAGCCAAAGCGTCGATAGTGTGGAGCACCCCATCATGTTCCTGAGCTGGAAACTGTTGGACCGGGAGACCAGGTATGCAGCGGTGGAAAGGGAGGCTTTGGCGATTAAATGGGCGATTACTCAGCTTAGGTACTACCTGTTGGGCCGGGAATTCACCCTTGTCACGGACCATGCACCCCTACAGTGGATGGCCCTGCACAAGGAGTCGAATCTGCGGGTCACCCGGTGGTTTCTTGACCTACAGCCGTATAAGTTTTCGTTCGTTCATCGCCTGATCCTTATGACTTCACTTCCTGTCTTCCCCTTTAAAACCCTGCCCTTTCTCCTAATTCCTCAGTCTTATTTTGGACTCAGTTGTATGCATATCAGTGCTGTTTATTTTGATAAAAAAACGACTTTGCAGCCAGGATTCCATATTATACTGGTATCTGCCCCAAACCTTCATCTGAGTATGTCTCGTTTTTGTGACAATGGCCAAATTATTCCAACTGCCATAGCTGCTTTAGCATTGTTAGAACACATCACAAATGGAAGAATTAGACAAGCATTTTTATGGATGGTGATGACTGGCTTCTAAGTCAATTTCAGTTTTCAAGGGCTGTCCTCTTGGAGCTGTGTGCTGAACTGGCACCAGCTTTACAAAGGCAGACTTTGAGGAGTTGTGCTCTAACTGCTCCTTTGCAAGTTCTTTCCACCCTCTACTTTTTAGCCACAGAAGGTTTTCAACGTGAACTTGCTGACCGATCAGGTATTTCACAATCATCACTGAGTGGCGCCATGCCATCTGTATTATCTGGTATTATTTGCTTTCCATCCAGATATACGATTTCCTTACACTGTGGTTGAACTGGGAAACATCAAAGCACAATTCGCAGCAAAGTATGGTTTTCCAAATGTAATTGGAGTGGTCAATTGCATGCACATTGCTTTTGCAACAGTGCTGGACAAGTTACATCAGCCAGAGATGAATCAGCTGACATTACATCATCTATAGCAGGAGAGCCTATTAAAATGGCAACTTTGTAGAATCGCAGGTGCTTTTTCCAACTAGAGTGACAAAAGGCAAGCAGTCCTTTTAAGGATAGTGAGTCACCTCAAAGAGCCATGTAAAGAGTAGAGAATCTATTTGTTGTGGAGTTCAGTGTTGATGCTACACCATAAAGGTGCCTTCAGAGAATGAATTTGTTCATGTGAATAGAAAGCATTTCTGCTCTATTAAAGTGCTGCTCTATAGTCCACAGAAAGTGTGCTGCATTGTGAAAGCATGTGTGGTATAGCGGGTCCACAGCTCAGATCAAAAAGAGCAGTTTTTTTAAATAAATAATCGCTGCACTCGTGGCTTAAAGATGGGGCATGGTTGTGTGGCCAGAGCAGTTCCTGGGCGCATCCGTGATTGAAGCTGGGAACTGCTAATCGCCACACCTGAGCCACGTCCCTGTAATAAATAGGAGAAGCGTGAGGTGGAATGAAAGAGGGAAAAAAAAAGGAAGAGAACAGTAATAGACTGGAGAGCGAGAGAGCAGTACTGGGGTAGTGCAAGAGAATGGACGAGCCAGCCAGCTGAGTAAAAGGAAGGTCAGTGAATTCGGGGGTCCCGGATAGAGCGAGCGAATGGTGCTATAGGGACAGATTGTGCCCACTGACTATGTGGAGGAGTGGGTAACAATCGAGGAGGAGTCCGCCCTAGGGATCTGAGTGACGACCACGTGTGCGAGAAGGAAGACAGGAGGACAACCGAACCCGAGCGGTCTAACAGATTCCGGTGGAGGCAGCTAAAATGGGGGTTGGTAGAGAGAGGACCGCGGCGGCTGAAGTCTCTTTGGCTGAGCAAACCATGAGTGAGCTGAAGAGACTGGGAAGGAGCTGTGCTTGGCTGGTGTAGCCCCAATGATTGCTGCAGGTTTTAATCTCGTTATAGCATTGTTTTAATCTTTTGGGATGTCACTGTTTTCATGGATTATTTATTTAATGAACATTTGACTGCACTAATTATTTGGATACTGTTTGTTTTTGGTTTGTTTTTAATAAAAGCACTTTTGCACTTTTTTGCACCATGCCCTTGCTTCATTGTTTCTTCACTGTCCAGCTCATCCAGTGAAATTACTGACAGTGTTGGGTTCAAGAGCTACCAAACTAGAGACGGGAGCCTGCAGCAGAACCTGCATGTACACAGCATGTAGCATACGGCATAATGTGGCACACAATCATGGCTTGCCCGTACCTGAAGAGATGCGGTATGATGAGCCTGACCCTGACCCACCAAATAATCAGCCAAATCGAACAGCCAAATCAAAATTTGAATGTAATTAGCAGGATTACATTCATTACATTACATTGACCACATCTCTTACAGCAACCACTATTTCTTTGTGGCTCCAGAACAGCATCCTCAGCACACAGCCAGATAGTGGCCCGTTGGTTTCTGAGGCAGAGGTGTATATGCAGCAGTGTCATCACTGCCTGGTTTTATGTCATTGACATGGAGGGTTAGCTTTTGTAATATTGTCCAAAACAGAATAAACAGACCTTTTTACATCGATTTTGATATCTGACCACTTCTTTTTTATTTCAAGCACTATGACTTTCTGAACTTGAACTTTTGAGTGTCTCCACCATGCTATTATCATTCCATCAATTTCCATTTGTTGCCCGTACAACTGCTTAAGCCAACAAATAGTTTGTTTTTCCTTGCCTCCACTTCTTTTTTCCACATGCTCTTGCCATTGTCTTTTAACAAAAAAATGATCAGAATGGGGTATTTTAATTGATTTGCATATTCAAATATGCAAAATTTGGGGAGGATTGGGGAAAGGCTGTAGGCGTGTTCATGTGCATTAAACTTCACATTGATTTGGATTTATAAAGGGAAGCTGCATGAAACTTTGCTTGAACACAGTTTTATGCATCTGAATTTTTTTTGTGCATAAATTTTCTCCATGTTTTAGTGAGAATTCTATGCACGGCATTATATCTGAGGCCCAAGATGAGGCAAGAACCAGTTGTTCATTCCTAATGAAACTTATTATACAATATATGTTCCCCAAATCTGTTCACTCGCCATTTGCAACACCCTGAAAATAGTCACATTCTTGTGCTGAACCCATTATTTATTGTTTCAAGCTAGGACTACACTCCCTTTACCTCACAAATTTTTATGCCATACCTTGCTGTCTCCCCCTTTCTTATATGTGCTTTGTTTCACAGTCATCTCAGTTTGATTGTGTTATGGGGAATATTTGTTTCTATTTTTCCACCATTAAAGCTCCCCATAATGCATCAACAGGTATTGTTTGGCGTAGTACCACAAAAAATTATATGTTTAAATAGAGTGCAGTGTATCACTTGCCAGAGAATTTGGCCTTGGGCAAACTAAACTCATTTTATCACACAATTATGTGGCAACCCATCAAAAACATGTTGGTGAACCAAGTCATAGTTTAAGAAGCACTGGTGTAGGTAAAACTGTATAACATTTTTAAAGTCCTCATGATATGTAATAAAACTATTTCAATTATCAAACTCAGCTGGTGTATGAAATGAAAAAAAACTGCTGGAGGCTCAAAATGTGCTGTTAAGGGTCCATGTAACATTATGTGACTTTACCAATGATTTTCAATATTAGATTTCATTAACATAATCTTAGTGTGCCAGAGGCAATCACAAGATGCTAGTGTGAAGTCCAGATACCTAGACTGACTTCCCAAGCAAGTAACTCCAATTACTCTGCGACTCTATGAAAAAAATCAAACCGGTTTGATATTGTCTTAAGTTGTAGGCGCGGGGTCTGTGTGCATGACAACCAATGAGTGCTCTCATTATTGCAGAAGTGCAATGTATATAACGCAGTTATGAATAATAAGGAACGTGGGTGTTTTGGACCTCGAAGACAGAAGCAAGGTTCATCTGTCTGACAAATTGGGCTTTACATTCCATGAGAGAATGGAAAAAAAGAAAAAAAAGGACAGTTTGCAGCTGAAATTCCTTTTTTCACAGAAACTTGCTCTGTCTCCCAGCATGTTCTTATCTGTAAAAAAAGGGACAGGCTCATAATACTTTAGAAATATTAAACTGTGCTAGAAAGTTGTCACACAGTTGCATAATTTCTAGTCATGTAATTTGACATGTCCAGCAATGAGATTAGCAATTGCAGACGTCAAGTACCCCCTGACTAGAAGACATGTAAAGTTGCATTGACTTAAGTCAATAAAGTTTAAACAGCAACATGCAGACTTTGACAAAGTACAGATTTTGGTGTAAAACTCTAGGCTAACTTTGCTGGAATTACAAACAAAGTGGACTTGCGAATGCGCTCTCAAGACACAAAAAAAGACCCTGTTGAGTATGAATATCCAATATTTAATTTCACCACAAAAAGGTGAGATCACAATTTTTTCTTGTCTGTCACTACAAACTACATGTGATGAGTGACATTTAAGGCTAAAGAGACTTTAACATTATTTTATCATTTTTCACATTCTATGGTGAACCCTCCGGAGTTGTAAGAAAAATTGTTCTCTGCTTTAGCCAGGAAGTTGGCAGAAAATGAAGAATAATAAAACCCCAGGATCCAATGGGAGCAGTAACAGATGACTGGAAACAAGGGAAAAAACTTTTTCTAATTTATATTAACGATGTAGATTTAAGTGTAATTGTTAAATTTGTGAAATTTGCAAATATCAAGGAGGCTGAGAAATCAATTGAAAAAGATTTATACAATGTTCAGAACTGGGAAAACAATTTGAAAATGCAGTTTAAACATACAAAAGTGCAAAGTGCTACATGGAGTGGCAAAAGGAGCATCATTGCATAAGCAATGTATAGAAACAAATAATAGAAGCAATGTATAGGGGCAAATAAAATGTTGATTTATGATATAACCTAAGGGACATTCTGTTCAGACACCACACTACAAAAATGACATAGGAGCACTTGAAGCTGTGCGGAGGAGAGCAACCATGTGCATTCCAGGACTTAAGAACATGTCCATCTCTGACAGATTCAGAGAATTAAACCTGTTTAGTCTCCAACAGAGGAAACTACATGTGGACCTAATCCAGATCCACAAAATTCTCAACACTACCAAAGTAGTTCCAGCCAAATTCCTTCAACTAAATGCAAATCCCCTACATACGAACACCAGTGGAAATTAATGATAGATAGATAGATAGATAGATAGATAGATAGATAGATAGATAGATAGATAGATAGATAGATAGATAGATAGATAGATAGATAGATAGATAGATAGATAGATAGATACTTTATTAATCCGGGTGGAACTGAAGAGTCGCATAGTGTAGGGGAGGAACGATCTCCTCAGTCTGTTAGTGGAGCAGGACAGTAACAGCAGTCTGTTGCTGAAGCTGCTCCTCTGTCTGGAAATGATACTGTTTAGTGGATGCAGTGGATTCTCCATGATTGACAGGAGCCTGTTCAGTGCCCGTCACTCCGCCACACATGTCAGACTGTTCAGCTTCGTGCCTACAATAGAGCCTGCCTTCCTCACCAGTTTGTCCAGGCGTGAGGTGTCCCTCTTCTTTATGCTGCTTCCCCAGCACACCACCGCGTAGAAGAGGGCGCTCGTCCCAACCATCTGATAGAACATCTGCAGCATCTTATTGCAGATGTTGAAGGACGCCAGCCTTCTAAGGAAGTATAGTCGGCTCTTTCCTCTCTTGCACAGAGCATCAGTATTGGCAGTCCAGTCAGTTTATCATCCAGCTGCACTCCCAGGTATTTATAGGTCTGCACCCTCTGCACACAGTCACCTCTGAAGATCACGGGGTCCATGAGGGGCCTGGGCCTCCTAAAATCCACCACCAGCTCTTTGGTTTTGCTGGTGTTCAGTTGTAATGGGAAGTGCATTTAAGAGATAAAGTAGAAAGCACTTCTTTATACAAAGAATCATGGGAACAAACTAACGAGTCACATGATTAGAGGTAAAAACCTTGACAAATTTTAAGCATTATCTGGATTAGATATTGGGACATATTAATTAAGCAAATGAGCTTGATGGACTGAATGGTCTAATTTCTTATTAGCGGTGGTTATTGCTTCCAAATTTGTTTGCACAATTAGTCTAATTAAAAAAAAATCTGCAAAACAAATTTTTCATTATATAAATAAAGTCTCTTTACACTATCCTAGTTTCTTAAAAATAAACACACAAACAGGCTTTACAGGTTCATATGGTGTTAAATAATAAGGTTTAGCAATGTATGTGTGTCTCTTTGCAGTTTTACATCTGAAGATTACTTCATAATAAATTTATCTGTTCTGAGTAAAATATGTACAAATTCTGCAGGTTTATAGTAGCACTTAAAACATTAAAGTAAAAAATACAGTCTGTATTTTACAAAGCCAGTGCCAGCATTTCACTTGGCGAACAACACATGAATCGCCCTGTCTCCAGTGATATAATTTAAAGGCCCTCATTGCAATTCTCAGTGTCACCTGTACAAAGTCATCTTGAAAACTAGAGAGAAGTGCTGTCCTCAGTTTTCACTAAAGCATACATAAAAAAGCAGTAAATATTTAGTTGATTGCTAGCATGTAATATCTTTCTCCCATGTATATTACATGAATATATGTATTCTGCTCTAGCTGTGGTCAAAATAAAAACTCAAATGACATTTTCATAATTCAACTCTCATAACAAGACATGAGTACAGTAAGTTAATTTGATCCTGTCTTAAATTGGTTCAAGACCACAACAGGGCACAATACTGTAGAATTCAGTGCTGATACCTAAAATGGTGCTTCTCCAAACATTTATTTAGTAATGGTATTGCTTCGGTAAATTAAATGTTCACTTTCATTGGCATGATTTGTCCAGGTTTAGTTGATGATAAGTAAAATAGTGCAAAAAATACAAAGAATATGTTGAACATGAGGAATAAATTGCATTAGGCTATTAAGACAACGTACATATTCATGTTTTATGTTCCTACTTGCAAAAAAATCTTCAGTATACATTTATTTTTTTTTAAATTGTGCAAAAACTTTAATGAATACACATAGCCAGACTTTCTGAATAGCAATTAACAATCTGAGCCTTTTATGTTTTTAAAAATAATGAAGTTAAAAAAGAACATTCTGTACCTCATAAAGTATTGAAAATACTTTATAAACTTGCTTTTGCCAACAATTTCTGGAAAACACATTCATATATTACAGAGCTGATTAGATGTATGAAAGAATATAGAAATTGGACAAAATATTCTTGTGATTAATCATGTCTTGTTACTGATATTATATTAGTTGCTTCTTTCTGGAACCATGTAAGTCCCATTTAAAGTGTCTTTTCATATGAAAAAGTACAAATGTTTCTTTTTGTTGTTAGTTTTTATACCTGAACTCATCACAGGAATAAAAGTTCAACTAGCTCAGTAGGGTGTCACAGCTCGCACTGAGTCTGTGGAACCACCTACTATACTCATGCCCCTAGGGAAGCCTAACAACACCATACTACCCAGTTTGTCAGGAACTCTTCTTCATCTTATATTAACAGAAAGGTTACTATTTAACATCAAACCAAAATACTGTATTTAAATCTGCAACTTTTGTATCAGTGAAAGCAAATGCCTAAAGTGGCCATGTTGGGTACCATAATGCAAAATCCATCTCCTCCTGGAGGCACTCTCTTGAAGCAATTTTAGCTACTGGCTCATTCCACCACAGTGAGCTAAAAAGCACCTATGGGGGTCTTTTTTGATCATTGCTACCAAGCAATTCAATGCTTCCTCCCGAGGTACTCTTTAAGTTCATTTTGATATATCTGCACAATATACATTTATTTATTTATCGATTTAATGATTGGCTGTATTATTTGTCCTGTGAGTTTGTATCCTTGTTTTTAATGTTTATGCTGCTGTATGCATCTGAATTTCCGTTTAGGATTATTTATCTAAATTAATCTTCAGTTTACCATCTTTGTTCTGTGTTCCTTTAGAAAACACCTTCTGAATAGAATGTGACAATTACTTACAAATAATTTACATTGTAAGTAATTTACATAATTTACAAGTCTGAATAACTATGGATACATAAATGCAGCAAATACATTTGGACTTTCGTGCCTTTTTCATTTCTAACCACGTTGTTAAAATATTGATTTATCTTTTAAACAAAGGAGTGCAGAAAATAAATGACTATACATTTCAAGACAATTTCTGAAACTAATTAAAGTTATAAAACTATTTAAAATCATTATAAAAAGAAAAAAGCTATACATTTTCACCATATCATGTCCCAGTTTTTATATGTCTTTATGCTGCTATACTATTTGTATACTTTTTTCAAGTATCAACATTACTACAAAAAAAATACCTACTGCATAGATAATTAGATTAACTTTTTTTAATCAAATTATTATTGAAATGCACAACCTAATTGTCCTCCCTAAAAAAAGAAAAGCAAAAACCAAAACTCAATCTAGTCTTGCAGAGCTGAGGGCCCTAAATGGCAACAACAGAGCCTGTGTGAAGCAGCAAATGAGGGGCACCAACCAAAATTGACCCCAGCATGGGGGTAATGAGCTAAGCATTAGGACTGTGGCAAAGGGCACTGGCTCAAAGGCTATAGCTGTCATATCTGTGTTGTTTATATTAAAATGAACTTTACTGACTTTGTGGTTTTGTTAGAGGGATGTGTTTGTGACATCCCTGAACATGATTTGACCATTTCTGGTCTGACATTTGTCTGTGCTTATTCATAAATTCGTGGCAAACATAATTCATGAAAAGAACATCTGATATGGATTATATTTGGTATTACTATTTAAAACCAAAATTGATTGTAAAAAATGTTGGGTTTACTCAGCACAATTTCTTTTTTTTTAATCAGGAGTAACATTAATACTCTTAAATAATTATTTGTAAATTATGGTCACTTAAGACAAAGAATTTCTACAACTTTGTTTTTCAGAAAAAAATGTATTCCCAACTTAACTTGAAATGTTTACAGTATTTACTTGAAATTTTCTTGAAATTTTCAACTATTTTTGTGCACTGGAAGAAATTAGCAAAACTTTAAAAGATCTGGCATGTCCATTCTACAAAACCACATGCATTTTAAGTCTTCTGCATGTAATGTATTTTTACATAATGTTAATGTTGTCAAGTGTGCACTGATTTTGATTTTATTACTTATGAGTTTGGATGATGGAGCATAGACAGGTTAGTAATCTAAGCAATTGCAGCATTATAAATGTTTTCTGACCTTCTGGGTCTGGTCTTTATTTTTTAGTTGTGTCTGTTACTTAGCTTCTGTTTTGTCATAATGTGCACAATTATAAAAAAGTAATGCTTTACCATAGGGACATTTAGAACTTTCAGTGGTGCATATGTTGGGCACTTATTGCTAGGAAACACAAACAAAGCTCTTGTTAAGTTTTTGGTGTGTAGTCATAGATGACTGATTGGTACATTATAGGCAGACTCTTTGAAGTGGCATTGGTGTGGTAACACTTTAGATGTCTATTATAAGCAGATATTAACAGATTGTGTGTATAAAATGCATAATAAAACATTTTAACAATGACAATATATTTCAAGAGTCTTAGTAATTTTTAATGATAATGTATTATTGGCAATACAGTAGTTAATAAAATGTAAATTGTCAATAGCTGGTGTGTAATGGGTGTTTAAAATAAAGTGATCATTGGTGTTTTGTAAGTCTGATTGGGATCCAGCCAAGAGCATCTTAAAGACTTTTCACATAGGAGTAGCTGACTAATAAATGCACCTATGTAGCCACTGTTTCTAAAGTCAGTCAGTCAGTCATTTTCCAACCCGCTATATCCTAACACAGGGTCACGGGGGTCTGCTGGAGCCAATCCCAGCCAGCACAGGTGCACAAATCAAGGGCAGGGTGCCAGCCCACTGCAGGACGCACACCCACACACCAAGCACACACTAGGGATAATTTAGGATAACCAATGATCCTAACCTGCATGTCTTTGGACTGTGGGAGGAAACCGGAGTACCTGGAGGAAACCCACGCAGACACGGGAAGAACATACAAACTCCACGCAGGGAGGACCCGGGAAGTGAACCCAGATCTCCTTACTGTGAAGCAGCAGCGCTACCACTGCACCACCGTGCCACCCTATTTCTAAAGTGTTAAGCAAAAAAAAATTAAGAATGTGGTATAAATTTCGACTTTTTTTTAAACCAGGAGGGGGCGAAATGAGTTCTTGTTAGGACAGAAAAGAGCTCAGTTCCGATTTCTCCTTTGAGGACCTGTATCACGTAATCCAGTTGTAATATATTGACTTCACAGTGCATGTTTTCATAAATGACCTAGCTTCTCTTATCATAGGCAAGGTCTTCCTGGCCATTTCCAAGGTACGGCTCCTTATGAATCAGAAAACATAAGAACTGTTTAGACCAAAATATTGAGATAAAAGTGTCATCAATATCAGCCTTATGAAAAATGTATTTGGTGTTATTAAATTATGAAACAGCAAATTATGATTAATATAATACCTGGTTTTACATCAGAGAGAAAAAGCCCGGTCTGAGTGCTCAGGTCTTCTAATTCATCAAAGATAATATAATTCAAGAACTGTAAATATTTTATGTAGCACTACAGTTAAATATTATAATACTTTCAGCTAGTGACTTCTTTGTTTATACATTTTCCTGCTCAGAGCAATTAGCAGTGCAGACATGTTCCAAACTTACAAATCAAACCAATTACTTATTCTATTCAGCCATAGTTTTATAAGTCATGCCAGTTCATGCTCCCACTTCTCCAAGACGTTCTGTGTCAATAAACATTGTCAGAATGGACCTCTGTCAATATGATATACTAGCTTACTGAATTTCGAGACAGTCTGTTTAATGGTTGTGGTTTCTTGTCTTTAAAAATGACAATTAAAGTCAGTTTTCATGAGCCTTAAGGTATATAACCCCTGTCAGTTCCAAGAAGAAATATCCAGAGGCATGAAACCTCCAGCTATGCTTGCTTATTCTTTCTTTTCTTTTGTTTCCTTTATTGAAATGTGTGACTAAACTAGCATCATCCTATACATATAAAATCTCATTTGGGTCACATTTAACCAGAGATCTTCATAAATAGAATAAGATTAATTCTGTTAGGAGCTTTCAAATTTGTTGATAAAACTACTTACACTTCCATTTACAAAATTTGAAACCACAGTCTATGTACTGTGGCCAATAGAGGGTGCATCTGCCACCTAAACCCTGACACAGACAGAAGTGGACACAAGTTCAACACACACCCTTTTTATTTTTCCACCTGGGAAAACCTTTCCCTTGTTTCCCACCTTCACAGCCCAGTTCCCAGTTATAAACACAGTACACAAAGCACACTTCTCTACTTCTTCTTCTTTTCTTTCTGTCTCTCATTCGTCTTCTTCTCTGTCTACCTTTCTGGCTTGAGTAATGGCAGCAGGGTTCCTTTATAGGGCACTCGGAAGTGCTCCACGTTCTTTATGACCTTCTTCTAGCAGCACTTCTGGGTGTGGCAGAAGTGCTTCAACCAAGGGCTCAACAATTCTCCAGGTGCCCCCTGGTGGTGGCCACAGGCTCCAGCAGGGTTGAGCATCCATGCTCCAAATCCATGGCACTGCTGCAAGCCGGGGGGGCTTCCCTCTAGCATTCCAGGGGAGGTAATGCCCTGGATAAGCTCCCTCCCACGGTCCTTCCACTGTAGAGGCATCACAGCTGGGCAAGGGCCCCGGCTGTACACCACGGCGCATTAAAACTAGAGTCATCATTTTCAAAATGCACATTGGTTACTTTAAAGGAGTAATCATTGATAAAGCCCTTTGCTTTGTCAAAACATGAGAACTTGTACAACTCAAGACCTTACGTCTACTCACACTTTATAAAAGCTGTCAGTAGGCATAAATACTGTAACTGCCAGTGCTAACCACCAAAAAATAATATAATACATAGTACTGACTCTGTGACCATGAACTTGATTTTGGAGGCTTTATAAAGGTTGGGTTGAAAATGCAGTCTCATACACTTTAGAAATTTAAATTTAAATAGAGCAACTGTCACACAGTTTCTCATTTTTTTATAATATTAATAATATTCTCTTCAAGATGTAGACATATCAAATCGTAATGTGATGTACGTTCATTAAAAAGGTTGATAAGTGATTACATTTAGTTTTTCTTTTGTACTGAATCAGTTGAATACATTACAGTATGAATTTACAGCTTCTAGAAGCCAAAGCCATCCCAAAACTGGCTTTAACTTTCTCATAGCATATATATTTTTGTATTCACATTGCATTACAGTAATCCCTCACCTATCGCGGGGGTTACGTTCCAGAGCCCCCCCGCGATAGGTGAAATCCGCGAAGTAGCGACCTATATTTATTTTATTATTTATACATATTTTAAGGCTTTATAAACCCTTCCCACACTCTTATAAACCTTTCTCACTCTCTTGTTAACCTTTCCCACGCTCTTATAAACACTTCCTATACTCTTAAACACTTTCTACATTCTTAAACACCTCAGACCAACACTGCACACTGCACGCAGCGATCAGACGTCAATGTGTCTGCACTCGCTTTGTGAAGGGGGGCAGCTGAACTCACGCTGAGCAGAAATGGACTTTGTGCTGCTTCTGCCAAAATGCCTGCTTGTCGCTCTGCTCGAGGAGTGTGTGTGTGTGTGTGTGTGGGTGTGTGAGAGCTGAACGCACCTTCGCTCAAACCCCCCCTCCCCGGAAGCGCAGTTCGCATTGTCAAGGGGGGTGGGGAGCTGAATGAACGCTAAGGAGAAGTGGACTTTGTGCTGGGTTTGTGCTGCTTGTCGCTCTGCGTGTCAATAATTTAAAAGCCTGTACAATCAGGCTTTTAGGTGTACATCACCAATTTTCCTGTCTCACTGTCTTGTCTTGCGTGAAGTTAAAATGTTTTATAATAGTGAGATGTTACTCATATCCTTAGCCCGACATCCACATATCATATGTGTTAACAAAGTGTGTTTTATAAGTTTACATGTGTTTAAAGCATGTGGGATGGGTATTTTAAGGCTTAAACTAAAAAAATGTTTATTTATATGGTCTTTCTATATCACGGATTTTCTCCTGTTGCTGATGGGTCTGGAACATAACTTCTGCGATAGGCGGGCAATCACTTGTATTTAAAAATCCGCGAAGTCGTGAATCCGCGAAAAGTGAACCGCGAAGTAGCGAGGGATTACTGTATTCATATTTCATTAAAACCATCAATCTATCACTCATGGCTTACATTTTCTAAATGGGATTTTGTCCATTTCCTGAAGTCATCTTTTACTTTAAATAGTGTAATAAGGCACTATATAGCGCCTGACCCGGCACAGACTGACACAGAGGCATGTGTAAAACCACAAATAATTTTATTTTCTCTTCGGCCGTGGGGCACGTCTTCCCCGTGTTCCTCAGTCCCAACACAGTCCCAAAAGTACTGAACGCTGACCAATAAAACACTCTTCTTCTGGCACCACCACTCCTTCCAGGCAACCTCGTCCCCTTCCTCCCGATTCTGGCTCTGGAGTGGTGGTGGCTGGCCCCTTTTATAGCCCACCTGGAAGTGTTCCAGGTGCTTGACCACCTGGTCCCAATTGCACTTCCGGGTGGGGCAAAAGACTCGTCCAGCCGGGCTGTTGAATCCAGACAGCACCCCCTAGTGGCCACCCCAGCTCTCAACCATGCTGTGGAGGACTCCATCTCCCATGGAGCCCTATGGGAGGTTGGGGAATCACCGTCGGCCAGGGAGGCTGCCACCAAGTGTCCTGGGGGAGGTATTGAGTTACCCATGGTTGCGCCCCCGGAACATATGCAGCAGGGGCATCCCGGCTGGGCATGGGACCTGGCCGCCCGTCACACTAGACATAGGTAGCCTGCGTTTGTCCTATAGCCTTCCCTAACAAGGCTGAATCTAATCCATTAGGATATCACAAGGAAAATATGATGTACAGTATGTGTACACTAAAACTGAGACTTGCTGTATAAATCTAGTCTTAAATGCATATCTTTTGCATGTGGAAAAAACCTGAGCAAAGATTATATTACCGTTTTTCATAAGTCACAATTTGAGACATCCAACATTTTGCAATGGTATCTAATTGCCTGGGTTGTCGTCTTTAATGTATTCCTGCTATTTTTTTTCACAACTCCACTCAAGGGCACTTTGCTTGCTTTCTTTTATAATAAGAAACCAAGACCCGTTTTTCCACTTGTGCTGAACTCATCTCTCAAGTACTCACAAGCCCTATTAAGGCTTAGATGTTATTTCATCACAGTGTATTATTTAGTGACTAATAACTCAATTGCATAGAAAATCAGCACACATGGTGGTCTGCCAGCCATCGGGAATGGAAAACAGTAACCTAAAACAATCTCTCATTACACTGAGAGCTGTAGTTTTCAGCAAGTCTTCTAACGCAATACATACTGTAATTAGAATTGCCTTCTTTGCTGCACTTGATTGCTTTTGACCTTACAGTTTTTGCTGTTTGTAATAATGCAGTATTAAAATGTTTATAAGATCTTTGTAATGTCATACATACCTTGGTTATACATACATGCAGACAAATGTGATTCTGCATTTTATAAATGTTATGAATCCGGCTTAACAAAATAGGAAAGGGGTGTGGTTACCAAAAAGCCCAAAGAACAAATTTCACCCTAGGAAAGCCTGGCCTAGGAAAATGGGAGGCTTAAAGCCTGTCTAGGCCTCAAAATGGAGAAAAGCCTTTTAGAGTTCAAAATGCAAAAGACAGTGCAAAAATATCTTGAAACATCCCATAAGAAACCTTGATTGCTCAAAGGTTGATCATTGATGTTTCATGATCTTAAACATAAATGAGAATCACTTTTATTGAATAATCAACTTGTTCACAGATGTTTCTCCTAAAATTCCTTACAAGAAATATCTTTAGACAAAAAAGAGACATGATAAACAAGGTAAAAAGATTCACAATTGAGAATATAGTTTGGAAAGCATGCTACTGTGTATTTTGTGACATCTCTTTTTAGTGTTGCCTCACTTTCTTTCAAGACTTCATTTTTTTACTTACTATGGGACTGATGCCTTTATCCAAGGTGACATACAAGACATGATCAGTTACATTTCTTTTGTTTTTCCAATTAGAGCACAGGCAGCTGAACTGGCTTACTTGTGGTGACACAGTGTCAGAAGTGAGATTTGAACCCAAAACCTCAGGTTTGAAGTCCAAAGTCTTAACCACTATGCCTGTCTTACCTTCTATAATAACTATGATATAATTGAGATAAATTAGAGCAACTAATAGAATTATTCAGAAGCAAGGACTATAGTTATGTAATCATAGTAAAGTGGTTTATTACTGCAAACAACTGACCATACATTTCACCATATATAATTGAACACACAATGCAAATACTGTACTTTAAAATTGCAAAAAAATGTCATGGCACTACTTGGAAAATCTGAGTAAATAATGAGTCTTTGCTGACTTCACTGATTAAACTCAAGAGGAGACAAGAGTGAGAATATTTGAATATTTTTTATGAGGAAAAAATTTGAGAAGCAGGAGGCAAAACAACACGTCACCATTTCATTCCTTCCTAATATCATTGTCTAGGGGAAACCAAAAAAAATATTAAGGAGACTGTTTCTTCATTCCCACAGGACGTCTCACAAGAGGAAGTACCATGAAAATCCAGCTTGAACAGAGTCAGGTTCTTCCAGAGTCTTTATAAAAGAGAATTTACAAAAAATTGGAAGAATAACAAAATAAATGATCAGAAAAGGAGGTAAGAAGGAATTGCCTAAGAGGCAGTCCACAGGAAACAAGTTCCAAATCATAATTCGAGTAACCCAATAAACAGAAGCAAAAAGATCAAAATAGCGAGCAAAGGCTAACAAAACTTCTAAAGTGTATTTAATGAATGATGAGGGACTGCATATCCCATGAGCCTTTATAGAGCTGGAAGCAGTCCCTCAACTGTGATGGACAGGTGGCTCCACCTCTTGGGGGAACCACCCACAAAACATTAGAACAGGAAGCTATTTAAAAAACAGTACAAAAAAATTGTTAAACATGGCAAAAGCAATCCTACATTAAACATGTCAACTAAATGGTAAATAAATATAACAATATTAACAGAAATAACCAAAGTAAGTAATTCAAACTGAAAAATCTATAAAAAAGATAAAGAAAAGGATCCTATACACAAGCCATGGAAGGAACCTTGGCCAAAACATTGCAGTAATTTGGTTAGAAAGCAACTTTGCTTTCATTGTTATGGATTTCTGTGCCATTGCTGCCAAATTGTGTTTGTGTGTAATATGCCGCTTTTTCTTTTAAGGTGTTGCCATAAATTTTTAAAGTATCTACTGTATATCAAAATTTCTAATTTTACTGTTTCATGCAGTATAAAGTAGGTTTTTGTGCTATATGTATTATACATTTAGGCTGTATGTTAGAAAAAAGCTTAGTGTGTATAAGGATATCACTCAGGAGACATTGAAACCAGATGTTTTTAATTTTCTGTCCACTCTTTATAAATGTTTATATTTATGTTGGCAAAGTCTTTTCTAGACAGTTAAGATACACATTGGGCGTATGTCCAGAATATATAATTAACAAAAGTTTCAAGTTAAAGCAATAGTTTGTTCTGCTAATCTGTATTAAAGGTAGTAGAAATGACATTTCATTCTGTTTTGTCATTTGGTCACTTTTCAAAATATATGATTAGTATTGTTTATGATGCTGTCACTTCAGGGTTTTGTTAACTTCTTTGTAAGGTATTATGGCCTCCAGAATTGTAATTGTTTCTTTGAAAGAAAGTACTTGGAGGGAAACCATTTAATGATATTTTTGTAAACTACTGGTTTTTATTCAAGCTTATTCCCACCACTCAAAAAATGTATTGCATTATTCTGCAAAAGAATTGCATTATTAGTCAAAATGCATTGCCTGGTGTTGTCCATATCATTGTGCATGCCTGTGCTCCAGATGTCATGTGACAGCTAGTGAGGATTAGATTAAGGATGGGCATAGGGTGCAATCAAGTGACAAGAAGTGAACGAAAATCATAGGTATACATGTGTCCTGAGGAGGTAGATTTAATCTGCCGATTTTAGGGTTACAGGGAGCAAGTGATTATCGCAGCAACACTGTGTATAAGCCAAGAAGCAACCATGGTGGATGATACGGCAGTCTTTTTCAGGGCACAATCACACAGCCAATCACAAATTAGTGCGCTGCATGCAATCCACTAACAGAAACCTATAAATAAATGATCTGTCTAGTTTTAACCTAGTTATTTACTATAAATATTTTGTGATCTGGGATGTATGTTATTTTCTTCACAGCAAATGAAGGCCTACATGTTTTTGTATTACTGATACATTTTCAGTATTCAAAGATCTTGCCTACTGCTACAGGTAACATTGGGCAGGCACATGGAGAGAGAGGTTAAGCACACACAAGCATGCATCAACTCACTGGGGAGAATATGCAAAACCCATGCAGACCCTGTTGCTGTGAGTCAGGAATGCTAGCTCTGTACTACCACTATTGCTATTGTATGTACTAAATTTACGGAACTATAACCTGGTTAAAATAAAATATATGCCTATAACTTTTGTTCAGTTATTGTTCCTTCCTCTATGTGCACGCCCGATGTTACTGTCAGCAGCAGGTTGCTTCTTGTTTAAACCCAGTGGTGCTGTGACCCTAAACTGGTCAGATTTAATTTAACCTCTCGGCCCATGCAGGATTAATTGTACATCTATAACTTTTATAAAGCTCTTGTCACTTGATTACATGCTATACACATCCTTAATTTATCCCTCAATAGCTGTCACATGACATCCAGGTCATGCATGTGCATGATGATTTTGACCTTAGCAGCCAATAATTATTGTAACATAACACAATCCTTTTAAATTTGTGAAATAACACAATTCTTTTGTGAAATAATGCAATGCATTTGCAAAAAAAATGCAATGATTTTTTTTTTTTGTTGTTTGAGTGGTGGGTGTACACATCTATAAGTTTTCATCTTCTTATTTAATATGCTGCCGTGGCTGTCCTTTTTTTTATCCAGGATTTTACATCACATGTAGCTCGCAAACCGTTTAACCTATTGATCTGAAATTTGGTACACATATACTACATGACATCTACTGTCTGCTTTCGGGTGATGATTTTTATTACTCTTTTTATTTTTACTTTATTTTATTGTAGAAACAACTATCGACAAGTGGCAGCAGGGCGGCGTACGGGCGCTGTTCTCATCCCTACCACCTTCGCCATCACTTCCTCTACCTCTTCATATCTTATATCATTCTTGAGGCAGATTGAACACTTGAACACTGTGTACATGCAGTGCATAATATTCAATACATTAGTATTTAGCACTTAAACAAAAAAAATGTAGCACATGTATGCATTCACATCAACATTAATCAAATACTTATAAGTTTTGTCAGCATATAAACAATGCTATAAACTAAGCAGAGTCCTTTCTTTATAATTTTGCAGTATGTAGCAAGTGGTGTGGCGAGTGTCTCCTAGCATTTAGGTCCCAGGTGTATATTTGGACTGGAATGCCTTCTATTTGTTGCTTACATCTTCTTGAGGTTTTAATGCAGAGACTCTGCATTTTTCCCACAGATCAAAGACCTGCTGACAGTTGGATTGGCAATGCTACACTGTTCAGGAGTTAGTTTGTGTGTGTTTGTGAGAGGCTTGTGACAGATTGACATCTTTTTCAGGTTAAGTTTCTGTTTGACACCTGTTGCTGCCAGAATAAACTCTGATTCTCCCACAGGCTCAAATAGGATAAAAATTACACATTAAATGAATTATTTTATCCTTATGATTTTTTTGTACAATTAGAGGTACCCTCTTTGAAATAAAACATCATTTTAAAAGATCTTGTGGTCATTGTAAATGCAAAATTAATTTAAAATTGTTCTTCTTAGTCCCTTAACAAGCTTTAATTTAATTTTGAATAAGTATCAAGGGGTATTTTTTTCATTTAATTTCTGTTTAGCCAATTGACACACAATTGATATTACTTTGATACTAAATGAAACTAGTGAGTATGGAGAAGGAAATGCCTTGGATTTCATATTTTTTTTCCATTATTAGTTAAATATAACTGAGAGATACAGCTCATAATAAACTGTCCATGAGAATTTATCTATGACTGACATACTGTGTCCTCTCACTTAATTTTAGTGTGTCCTTCTAAACTCTGAGATGACAGTTGTATAAAGATTTCGTTCCAAGATTAAGTAGGCAAAAATATGTAAAACTTGAAAAATGAGAAGAAGTAATTCAGTCTATTTGTGTAAACTGTATAATAACCAATCCATCTACTGCATCCAGTTTGAACCAAATCAGGAGCGTATTTGCTTTAAGAAGAGAATATTTTATTTAAGCTCCAACCTTCACTCCACATGTCATTTTGTGACATACTTAGTATGGAGTTTCCCTCGATTTTCATTACTGTCTAGAGTTGCAAATCATATGCATACCTAAATTATAACTTTGAGTATACATCATGCTAATAGTATTAGCCTGATTTTTCTTTTGCTTGAATATGATTACATTAGGTGGATTTCCATTACATTTTAGTCAAAGGTTATAGATCTCCCTATTACTATCCATTTAAACTGACATGTGCTTAAAATCTGTAAATATTTTTTGGTTATATAGATTTTATTTTCTGTTTTGTATTTGTGTATCAGTTTAAGAGCTCTCATAGGGTCTTCAGTGAAAAATGCTATACCCTAATTTTAAAAAAAGTAAATCTTACGTATAATACCTACATACCAATTCAGTTTAAGAGAGTGTTAACTTCAACAGTATGTGATAATAAGAAAGAAAATAAAAGTGTGGGTGAGATGAAATGTAATCTTCTAAAGTTCTTAAAGAGTTCAGAATACATTTTGATTTTATATAACAATATTTATTAATACAGTATATGGAACTATAGGATTGTATGGTGACACAGAATTTAGTGTTGTTGCCTTACAGCTACACGTTTGATTCCTAGTTTGGTCACTCTATGGGTGGAGTTGGTGCAACATACTCTTCAAGCATCTGTTTGTGAAGGAATTGTTTTTGTCAATAATGTAACATTTAGGCAAGGGTGTAGGATGTCTTGTTCTATAAAAATAAAATATCACAATTTGGATTGTATGCTTTTCACAACAGAAATCTGTTGACATGCAACATGACCTGTTCATATGAGCTTTCAGAAGACCTTAGAAGAACAGTTGTTGAAGCTTGTACAGCTAGAAAGAGCAACAAAAGCACTTTTTAAGATCTAGGCCTCCTTCTGTCAACACTCAGGCAAATAGCAGAGACAGAATCCTAGTGTTACTGCTAAGGTTGTAACAGGTGTCTCTTGCATCTGATAAAGTGTGTATATGACACTATGATAGGAAAAATGTGCATGTTGGTCATATTGCTGAAAATCAATGATCTTCAAAGAAAAAAAACTTTCACCTGTCTCAGGCCACCACACCACAACACTATTGGAAATTTGGACGTCAGTTTAATTTTTTGGCAAAAGTGCAAAGAATTATTTTTGCAGGCACTTTTTTTTTGCATATATGTGTACTAGTTTTGAGTTTTGTTTGTTTCAATATGTGACAGAACACATTATAAGAACATTGACTTCCCGGGCTGTTTTGTTTTTAATAAAGAGCTGTATGAAGTATTAGGGCAACAGAACTTTGTTGATGCTTACTTGGAACTGGTGACATACAGGGTTGTTCTGAGACTGTGGTGTGACACTCTTTGTAAGATTTTACAGTCTGTTTCATACTTTTGTTCTGGGTAGTGAGTAGCTGATGCCATGAATTGGCTGGAGGAGAAACATAGTAGGTTTTCATATTGATTTTACTAGTTTCAGAATGGAACCAGAATTGTCTCAGCAATTATTAACTGGAAACCTCTGTATAGCCTAAAACAACACCAAAGATTTATGGGTTTTGCTAACTACTATCATTGTTTTATTAAGTATTTTAGCCCATTAATTAGGAACCTTATCAAAAAAGGAAAGTAAAATATGTGGTGGGATTGTTGTAGCTCAGACTGTTTTAATATTTTGAAAGAAAAATATACCTCTGCTCCCATTACCATCCAGATATCTCCCTTAATTTTCCAGGGAAAGTCAATGAACTTTGCATTGTCACTGATAAATTGCACCCTTGTGCATTACTTGGTGGAGGGTGCTGCCCATCAATTTGTCATATATACAAGTAACAAAAATCTGATGCATTTAAAAGTAAGTAAACAGTCAAATGCTCGTCAGGCTTGGTGTGATTTATTTTTCAGTAGACGCAAATTTTCTATAATGTATTGTTAAGTGGACTGTAATTTAAAGGTGGAATTGCTGTGCCATATGTTTGAACCTGATGTTCACTCTGAGCCTGAGAATGTCATCCCTTTACAAGAGTTTATAGGAGCAATCTTTATTGATTTTCTGGATTTTCTTCAGGCCTAAATTCAGTGCTGCTGATCTTCATCTGCTCCTCACCTGGTGACTGCAGAGGGCAAATTATTTGCTCCTGATTGAATAGTTGGTATCATTTGTCACTTTTTCCTGGATATCCTAGGATTGGGAAACCATTAAAGTTTTGGTAAAGATATTTTTGGTGACTTAATATGCCTGAAGTCAGACATTTTGTTAAAGCTTGTGAAACCTTTAAACATGCTAAGCCTCAATCAGTATGTCAACTTGGAATGTTGCATCCTGTTCCTCTGCCTTCCACACCATTGGAAGACATTGCTGTCAATTTTATTACAAATGTACCTTTATTCAGGGGTCACTGAATTATACTATAAATTATAGACAGATTTTCTTGTACATTTTTCTCCCATTTAAGTCTCTTCCTTTCGCCAAGGAACTGGTGGATATTTTATTCATAATTATTTTAAACCACATGGCCTTCCTAAATCCATTCTATCAGATCATGGTTCCCAGTTTATTTCCAAAATTTGATGCAATTTTGTACTAGAGTGGGAATTCAGGTAAAACTAACTTTCATGCCACAAAGAGTGCAATGGATTGACTGAGTATATTAATTAAGACATTGAGAAATTTCTCAGATGTAGAAAAAATTTGTCCCAGTTTGATTGCTTTAATGCTTTGTCCCACTTTCTTTACAACTCCTCTTTAGAGATGTCATCTTTTGAGTTTTAGTATGTTTTTTCCCTCCTGTGTTACACTGTAGTTCTACAGAAACTGACATTCCATCTTTTTCATACTTTTTAGAGAAGCTGTGTGCTAACTGGATTAGAGTCTGTGAGCACTCATTGACAGCTGGTGCCTCTAATAAAACTATGGAGATATTGGGAGGTGATATCCTTTGTGGCACATGGCTGGGGGTGGTACCCAACCAGGACACCCAAAAGGATTGGAGGAGGGCTCACGCCTCCTCCAGACCACGAGGGGGGCGACCGCCCTGGTTGCTGTGGGGGCCATGGGTACAGAGCTTTGAAGCTCAACCCTGTAGAGGCCCGTGGTCACCGCCAGAGGGCGCCCCAATACCTGGAGAGCCCTGGACCTCAGCACTTCCGCCACACCAGGAAGTGCTGGGGGGAAGAGGAGCAGGGACACCAGGAGTGCTTCCGGGGATGTAGTCGGCACTTCTGCCACACTGGGGCGTGTTGGTGGAAGATTGCCGGAACACACCTGGAGCACATCCGGGGGACAATAAAAGAGGCAGCCTCCCTTCATTCAGGGCTGGAGTCGGGTGGAAGAGGACGAGGTCTGGGAGATGAAAGAGGCGGTCTGAAGAGAGGAAAGGCAGTGTGTGTTGGCCTGGACTTGTGGGGTGATTGGTGCTGCGGCACTGAGTTGTGCACTTCAATATTTGTAAATACTTGTAAAATAAACGTGTGTTGGGATTTAAAACGATGTCCATCTGTCTGTGTACGGGATGCTTCCCACACCTTCTTTATTTAAAGCAGGGTAGAAGGTGTGACTGTCAAGTTGTGACATCCACCTGAGAGTGCCATACTGGAAACTTGGTCCACGGTACATGAACCATAAGCTATTACTAGGCATATTGGCCCTGTTACGTTTCCTCTGGCTTTGTCTACTCATTTTAGAATTCCTCTTTCTTTTCATATGTTTGGTCTGGAGCTTGTTCGTAATTGTTGATAATGTTGGCCTTCTGTACCATTGTACCTGAGGAGGAGCATTGGAAGTTGGCTATTCAGAAGATTTTATATTTGTAAAAAAAAAAAATGGCTTCCAGAATGGACTATGTAGTGCATAGGCAGAGTTATGTTCCAGAAGATTGTGCATACTCCCCAACTGTTATCCATCTTTCATCGTCACTACCTAGCAAGCTTGATTGGTGAGTCTGGAATTCACATTTTGGGGAGAGGGTTATGATATGTTTTATATTGTTATACATATCTTCTGGGTTTATTCTGGGCTTTGAATTCAACATTTTCTTTAATCACATGATCATGACAGTCAGGACTGTTTCATTCCATGATATATAAATAGGATTGTATACTCATTTTCCTTCATCCCAAGGAGTATAAAACAACTTCCTTATTTCTCATAGTGCTGGTTTGTCTTTCTCTCAAGACCCTAGTGGTAGAATTGTTATGTTTGTTTTGACTTTGACTCCTAAGTAACGTCTTGCCACTCTCTTCCTTGTTACTTATTTGAGTTTGATCTTACAGTTTTGATCCTTGTCTCGCTCAGGTCGTGTCTCTGTTTTTGTTTATTGTTTCCTGGTGTTTCAGTGCAAAACAGAGGAGAGGACTAGTAGAAAACCTGTCACAGGGAGAAGGCTGAGGGAGAGATATAGACTCAGGTGGGAGAGCATTGTGGGTTGCAATATAAAGAAAAGTGGGTTGAGGGTGGAGGACAGGTAAAGAAGGAGCAGACTCATCAAGACAGTTAACCTCTAGCAATGGGATAGAAAATAAGAGTAAGAAGAACAAAACTGTGAGTAGCAAGAAAGATATCTGAAGACAGGAGAAAATCATCCGATATGGAAACATGGGGCTGCGAGGGCTACAGCTTCACAACATATAAGATAAACAGGTGGGATTCCTCTTTTGCAGTCAAGTGTCCTAGGGTCCTGGGTTTTGAGTTAGTGTGCTAAAAGACCATATAAAGTATTGTAAAGGAAGACAAAGAAACATATAAAGGTTTGGGGTTTTCCGGCCCCGTATTCTGTACAGTCTGCACAAGTTCACAAAAAAAAGGTCCAGTGAGTACGAAGTACATTCAGCACAAGACAACAAACAAATGGCAAACTGGGGTATTTATAGAGGAGGGACCGGAAGTGCCAGAGGAATGCTGGGAAGTGTTGGTGAACTGGATGTTGGGAGCCATGATGTCATCAGAGGGGAAGGCTGGGCGTAAGTGGCAAGGCGGGGTCAGAGACGTGTTGTGGTCTCATGGTGGTGGCGCTTCCTTCTTTCTAGGAAAACGAAGAGAGAGATTAGTGCTCCGCCATTCCTACTTGGCATGAGGTTGCACGTTACGTCTTGGGTCCTTCCGCGGCTCCCTATGCGCGCATGCGTGACAGTATATGGTATAAGCAAGTAGAAATTAACTGTTCAGCTGAGTGCATTGCTAAATGGAAGCAATGTTGGACATGTAGATTTATAGTAGTAGGGTTTTATAAACCACCTTATAAAGGTAGCTAGATGGATGATGGTATAGGGTCAAATACTGTACCTTTAAAACGTAATTGTCAGCAGTGTAATTATTTCTAGAACTACCCGAGGCCACTTATAGTACTGCTGTAAATTTTTCTTCTGAGTAGGTAGAAAAGACCATCACTAAGGGCTGACCTATAAAAATTGACTAGGAAATGGAGTAAAACAAAAAAGAACAGGTAGAAGTCAAAACTAGGCAGAAATATCAAACATCAAACCTTAATAGGTAACCCAATGCATAAAATAATGCTGAAAAATGTTTTGCTAAAGTTATGTTAAAAATGTTTTCCATATGCAATCAATATGATTTTTTTTAGGTTTTTAGAAGTTCTAACTAGAAGCTTGAACACTGGTGTTTCTGCCACACCATAGCCATAGGATGAATGATATCACAAGAACTGCAAAATCCCATTTCTGATATGAAAGTCTCACAAGAATATTGTGAACACAAAAGGGCACCAGGATACGGTCATGAAAAAAACAATTATTATTATTATTAATAATAATAATACTTTCTATTAGTTAAAAACAGAAAATCATGGAGCAAAATTGTTCTGCACAGCAAAAACTTCATAAAAACAATGTAGAATATCCATGTGGTACAAAAAACAGCTTTTAGAAATTTTAGCCTGGAACAAATTAAAACAGATTAATAGTATAAAGAAAGTGGGTCTGTGACCTGGTAGAGCTGGTCTTGTATTGACAGGGCAATGGTAATGTGCTTCAAACTCATTAAAAAAGGATAAGATATTCTATTGTATAGTAATACAAATATTATTATATTCTTTTCTGGTTGTGGTTTTATTCTTTATTCTTGTCTTTGTCTTTCAGAATATGAGACACTTACAACTTATACACTTATAACTTACAACTCTGAAGAGAGAAATATGATGGTCTAAATAAAGTGTGTTCATTTAACCACTTTCTACAGGCTACAGAATTGCTCAATTTGACCAAGAAATTAACCCTCAGCTTTGTCAATTGCCCTGCAATGGACCAACATTCCATTCACAATGTTTAATGTTGTTTTACCATCTTGCTACATTATGTTCCTCCTCACTAAAGCTTCATACACAATAAAGTGGTTACAGATTATGGGCGGCTGGACAGACCTACCAAATTTTATAACAGCATGATTAACATGTTTGACCTTTACCAGACTCTTTTGGTAACAAAGGGCCATAAGTCAACAACACCTCCTCCCTCCCTCCCTCTTTTCCAAAGTAATCATTTGTCATTAAAATTGGTCCCTTGTGCTGCAATACAAGGCTGGACTTGTACTTTCCCATATAATAAAATTTGATATAATGAAGTTATTACTGAAGTCTATAAAAATGAAATTAACTAAATGTTAAATATTGTATCAAATCTTTTTATAAAGTTACGCATATTTTCAAAAGAAAGAATATGTGTACCTACTTTCATCATGTATTTGAATGAGATGACTCTGATTATACTAGGTTTGAAACTGTAGTACAACACACCATTTATTTGAAATTGCAGTATGCACTGAACTAAGTATAAATGTACTTTGTTTTCTAAATGTTTTACATGTTTGGTTTTAAAAATACATGAAAAAATATTATGCTAGAAAGTTTTCTCCAAGTTCTTTTTTTTCTTAATTTAAAAAGAGTGGTGCTGGTAGTATAGGATGTTAGAATAAAAAGACCTGAAAGAGCTGACAGGTAAAAAGAAAAAGCAGAAGGGTATATCTTAAAAGTCTGAAATATCCTGCAGCTTGTGATCCTTGTAACTTAAAAAACACATTGCATAGTCCAAATAGTAGTTTCAAATAAAGCAAAGCTTTTATAATTACTTTACTTTACATATGAACTATTAAGCCATCAGAGCTGTGGACTAGATGTTACAGTTTGAACACATATGAAGCCACATTTTTTTTTAACTGCTATTAAACAGTCGACATTGTAGAAGAACTTGTAAAATTAATCCAATCCCTTGAAAAGCAGCAATTTCAAAGCTTTCACAGGTGTACTTCACCTTCAGGAAAGCTTTTGAAATACAAAATGAAACATGTGGTGAGTGACGCATACATAATAACATTTGGCAAAGCATTGTAATTCTATTTGAGTCCATATTAGAAAGATGTAGTATTTTAACATACTTTTTACTTGCCTGAGCGCCACAGGCACAATTCCTTTTGAAGTTTGGCATGCCATATATCATTCTGTTCAGCTCAATGTCCTCTAAGCCATATGGATGTGATTTCAAAACTCATTTTCCTCTTCTTTAACATATCAGCATTTAAATATATATATATATATATATATATATATATATATATATATATATATATATATACTGTATACTCTCTCTCTCTATATATATATATATATGTATATAAAAGAACATAAATCATAACATTCTTAATTGAGGACTCTGTGTATGTGTGATTAATAGATAGATTTTTCTAATGTGTGTGGAAAAAAAATGTCTCACTAGGTAACTTAATATAATCCTGTACCACACACAGGATGGCATTTTCATTAAAAGAAGTCTCCTCAGAAGGTGATTTTAAAGCTATCAGTCACTAACCAAGAGTTTTGAAAGTGTTACTAAAGTCATTTTGCACTTTTTTACATTGAAATAAGTATCTACATAATATTAAAATATTTGTCACTAATGCAGATTCATAGCCTTTGTTAGTCTTGTAGCAGAAATCAACTGTTTTCTATCTTAGGTAGGCTTATAAACAGACTGAGCATAAGCCAAAAATATACATCATTAAAAGTTATTTATTGCTAATAATGTGCATTTATGTTTTTTTACAGACAATATTGATATTTACACCAATAAAAAAAACAATTAAAATTTTGGTATATGTTTTGGCCACATGACCCCAAATTGGATAGGGGGTATTAAATCAATAGATTATGTCATACATGTGCACTTGGGAGACAACTTGAGGGCTTATCTATTGGTAATTCCACCCTGAGTCAAGGGTTGATGGTCTTGCCCAATGCTTCTCCTCCTTTCTCCCTTACAGATCAAATGACCGGCAGCAACAATGGTGTCAATTAAAAGTGACCATTCCTTGGACCTGCTCCTTCCAGTCTGGCTTCTTCTTAAGGGGTTTAACTATCATCTTGAGGCTGACAAACTGATGATTTAGATCTCAAAGTATGTATCACTTATTTTGCGATTTTCTTTTTGTTTTTGCCAAAAATACACAGAGTTTGCCTCAATTTTTTATGTCCCTCCTGTGTTTCATCTTATAATAGTCAGATAGATAGATGAATTAATGGGAAATAGTAATAGTGCACAAGATTGGCTAGGTGGAGAAAATAGGATTTCAGGCACAGTTTTTTATTAATTGAATTCCAAATGTATAGCACGTTTTGTGTTAAAAGCTTAATATTACATATTTCTTCAAATGTGCAGTCCTCCACCTGCACGTTCTTTAATAACCTTAAATTCAATGAATCATGAATTTAGTTTTCTGCTAGCATGGGAAACAAATGGATACCAGCCCAGAAAAAGTGTATTTTAGAGCCCAAACATATACAAATGTGCAGATTCCAAGCTAAGTTAACCTTACAAAATAAGTAATAAAAGATTGTTCACTTCACCTTTAAAAATAAAAAAATAATTTAAACATATTTTTAGCACTGAGATTACACTAGCAGTGATTTTCATTCCTTGTCCAGGTAGGCTTCTATTCCCTGTTCCATTCTTTACACCATAGCCCCTGTAACTGACCAAGTAACTTCACAACGTTCCAAGGGATAGCTGGGGAGCCAACCAGGCAACCCCATTTAATAATTTAATACTCACAAAACTGCATAAAAATACAAAACAAAAAATGTTGTTTCTGACTTCCAGTTAATGCCTTCAAGAGCGACGTTTGGGGGTGGCAAATGGGGAACCACCCCAGGCCCCGCGCCTAAGGGGGCCCCGCTTTTGAGGTCCACATGTCCCATTTGAGTGGATTTGTGAATTTATATTGTCTAGTATATATATATATATATATATATATATATATATATATATATATATATATGTATATATATATATATATATATATATATATATATATATATATATATTTGAGATACTTCTAAGAGGAACCCTTTTAAAATCCCTCTTCAAGGTCAAATTCCGTACATGTATGTCTTTGAAAACATTCCATAGTCTGAATATTAATGCAGAAAAACATGTATCGCTAATGATAATCGACTGACATGACATCAATGTGAGTTATGACTATGACATCCTGCATATCAAGACTCAAGAGTATACTTGCAATTTGGGTACTTTTCTAGAAGAGGCCCTGCTAATTTCTGCATGACACCGCATCGCAATTCATATTGTCATGGTATTGTCATGAATTATGAATTGCACTTTTTTAATAGATTTTATTGTTATATTTTGATAAAGTCCGCATGTTATCTTGCAAAAATTTAACTGAATACTGTGATGAAAAAATCCAGTGTATGTTAACATTATTTTTATTAAATTGGCGGGCAAGTTTATACAGTCCACACATACCGGTAACAGCATTTGACGTAACCAGCCCCGCATGGGGTTGGTCAGCCCTAGGCCCCACACACCCCTAAGGCCACCACTGAATGCCATTAAAGGCAATCTCTTTAATTATCTTCTGAGAGCAAGTCAGTGATTGGGAGCTCCATCTTCATAGGCTTGTGTCCAAGAAAACACCTCTTGCATTGGTCAATAAACATTTATAATGCTAGGACCAAAAGGGGTGGGGTCTGACTTGCATACATCATGTGCCCTCACCCATCATCATCTAAAAATTGCAGGGGGAAGAGACAGAACAGTTAGTGACAACACCTCCTTGTGTCCCAAATTGTTTTACCTGCTTGATTTGAGCCCTGAAGACAATCCTCAAACACTCATGCATGACACCTCAACATGGTAAATAAAATTATAGACCCATATAGTGACTAGGACTAAATTTTCCAGGAGATTTCCCCAAGAAAATATTTGTCATCCATGCAGCTTATTGTGCTGGACTGTTCTTTTATTGGAGGGCTGTAGAAGGCATTGTTTGACAGGACACATTTTTTGCTTCTGCTACACAAAATTTCAGGAGAAGGACAAACTTTTCCAGTTAATGATAAGACTACAAATATATCTAGTAATTTTATGAAACCATTTGTTTCAATATAGGGGGTCAGAGCATATCCTTGCAGCATTAGGAGCAAAGCAGGCAAGAGCCCATTGAAGGTCATAAACCTCCACACTGCCACACTCTTAAATTAATATGTCAGTCAATCTAACCTGCAAGAGTTTGAGATTTGAGGAGAGCATTGCAGGGAAAAAAAAGAAAAGTCCACATAGTCTTGAGGAAAACATCCAAACTACACACATTCAGTGACCAGAAAACCTGTTCTGGACAACTGTGACACCGAATACCATGTCAATTAATATTTCAATAAATCAACTAAGGCTCAGGCTTACATCCACATTTTTGGCAGTACTAAACAGAATTAGTGATTCGGAGTTAAATCCCTTCAAACGTTTACTTAAGCCAGTTATCTAACTGCTAACATGTTAGATCAGAACCAAAAACTATAAGAAACAGAGGTGACCAGGAGAGAAATTGGGGAAATTACTTTAAGAAAGAGAGTAAAATATTAAGGGAGATGTAGCTTTAAACACAATGAGCTTCAAATTATAACAGTCTCAAGCAGAAAGCTTAACCAGAAAATTCATTCTGTTGTGTTTATATATATGTATATGAATATATATATTGTGACGTGTGAGTCCCTGTGTTGTACACCAAAACATGAGGCTGAGTTTCAGTACTTTAGCAAAACCTGCTTTATTCAGTTTGAAACAGGAACAGCATGGTTATTTATTGTAGCGGGATCTACCACTCTCCTATACACAGACACAGCAATCAGGCAGGTTAGTGGCCAAGTAATCCTGTTCCCTGCATTTATAATGTCTCTTGCATCGGCCATCAACGGCAAGCGATTATACCGTGACCGCGATCGACTCGAATCTGCTTTAGCTGCGAGCTGCTTCCTCATTAGGAGTCCACGGTTGCCCTGGCAACCAATAAACTGTCTTCCATAGATGTGGTGATCGCAATTTGGGACACTCTTCGCTGTGTCGTCCCATTGGGGGGAGTCCTAAACGAGTTTAGAAACCATACTCTCTCTCTCTCTCTCTCTCTCTATATATATATATATATATATATATATATATATATAGTATATATATAGCATATTCACACAAAGCTTCACCTTTAAATTGAGAAGTCCTGCTTAATTCGTTTTAGAGGGACACCAGAGCCTATCTCAGAAGCATCAGCTGCATTGGAGAAACTGACCATGAATTAGACACCAGTCCTTCATAAGTAATACTCATATTCATGCTTGCATGTGTTAATATCAGCCCAATTTAAATTCACACTCAAATCTAAAAAATGTGGAATTGAAACAGACAAAATCTGAATCCATGTCCCTGAAATTGTGAAACAAAAGTGTGCTAATCACTATGCCACCTAAATATTAAATATATTTACTTCTTAATGTAACCGTAGACTTTTATTATGAGTAAAACTGTTTAACCAATATGACAAAATTTAGCCAAATGCCATGTTTTAGAAAAAAACATAAACCATAAACAGTTTATCTCTGTGAACATTGCTTGCTAGAGAGTGTAAGATAGTAAAATCCTTTTAAGTATTCATATTTTCACAAACCTGTTTATATTAGTGACTAAAATAATTTTAATTGCCCTGTGCTGTACTGTACTTACAATAATGAGGGTCCTAACCTTAGGAAATGTTGACCTCTTGGTGTGCAGAAATCAATAGGAAGTTGATAAAGCCAAGTTCATTGCTGCCTAACATAAAACAAACCTGATTTGTTTACTTACCTAAGCCTCTATCTGTCAGGCCCATTATAAAATGATTTATAGACCTCTACCCAATGAAATTGTTTAAAGTAGATTAGATTCAGGAAACGATCACCTCTAATATGACAAGCTGATGCAAGGTGACAGGTAACTGAGCAAACAAGTTCCTGAAATTCTTATTGAATTAGAAACTTAATGTTACTATAGGGAAAATATGATTTAATCAGGGTGGGGAAACTTAGCTTCAGCACTGAAATGCAAAACAACCTCAATTCACTTTCAGAACAGTGATGGAGCATACTGCAAACCACACAAGATGCTTCTCATTCTGTCTGTCGCAAATGTTTTCCTGCAAAAGCAAAGTTTCACATTTAATACCCTTATCCATCCATTTTCAAATCTCCGTTTTCCTATTCTGGGTCACAGACTCCTGGAGATAATCCTAGCAAGGCAGGAATGAGTCTTTGACAAGATGCCAGACGTTTGCAATGCACGACCACATACATGCCTATATGCGACCAATTTAGAGTCTCCAGTCAGCTCTGCAGCATGGGAAGTAGCCCAAGTCCCTAGAGAAAGCCTGCAAAAATTGATAGAGCAGGGACATTTCCATTTATTCCGGCTGTTTAGTGGTTTACAGCCCTGGGATCACCAGGTGGATACTGCAACAAGTCTTTTTTTGCATTTTTTTAATGTAATAACATGATTGATTTTGATTATACAAGTTTGTATACTAGCCATATGCACCTAAAAATTATTGCTGGAATAATCAGGTTGCTTTTCTGAATTAGTAATATACAGTAGATCATTAAAAGTATATTAGAGTTGCTATTTGCCCCTTCCCTGTCAACCTTTTTTCGCCAGTATTGACAGATGCAATAATATTAACTTATAAATACAAAGAATGCCAAAAACTGGTGCATTTAAAGCAAGCTGTTAAAATCAGTGAAAGGGGACCTAACATAAGGCACAGAAAAGACAAAGAAGAAAATGAAAAAATAAAAACATCTACTGTTATTACGCAAGATATATTTAATATATTTTCTATTCTGAGTATTTCATTTAACTTGTTAATAAATGAGCCTGTGGCCTTATTAACAAGCTTCACAGCAAATAATCTATCAGTCCTTTGTATACATAATAACATCTTTAAAATAATATTTTCTTTTGAGAAAACCAAAATTACTTTTTGAAAATTTTTGAGATACACGGACCTTACTAATAAATGTTAGCTACAAGGTAGTTTAACATTTCACACATTTACGTCTTTTTTATGATGTAGGACAAATTACACCCTATGGAAGGTGTCCGTTTCTTTAAAAAATGAGTATACCTATTCAAGAATTAAAATGTGGCATGCTTTAAACAGTAGAACTATCAATCAATTTCCAGACCCCATGTTTTCCATTACAGGATTGCAGGCCTATTATGGCAGAAATTGACACAAGGTAGGAACCAACCAATAGAAGGATATCAATCTATCTTGGAGCCCAGTGACACACACATCCACCCTCACTTAAACACAAATTAGAATCATCAGTCAATCGTACATGCATGTTTTTGGAATTTTGGAGGAGGAAACCAGAAATCTTGCAGAAAACCCAAGAGGGAAAACTGATTTAACCCAGATACCTACAGCAGTGAAGCGTTTGCACTAACCACTATGTCACTCAATAAATAAATAAATGAAACATCTAAATGGATATTTGAAATATTGTAAAATGATGCAAATATTAATTTCATTTTTTTATATGAGTGTATTTCTTTGGGATGTGAGAAAAGTCCTGAAGCACCTAAAACAGAACATATGTAAACACTCCATTGGGTGAATTCAGGAGTCAGACTTTGGATGGATGAGCCAGCTTTCCAAACCACTGTGTTTGTTTGCCTCTCCAACAAATGCAAAAAAGCCAGAAACTCATACACTCTCATAAGTACTCTAAACACTTTGTTGTTTAAGCATCTCTTGCAGAACTGGGTGCCAGTCCAGTGCATGGTATGGTAAGGATTTCTAGACAATACACAAACAGTGATCTGGCTAAGATTTCAACTTCTGGAGCTGTGAAGGAGAAGAACAAACCACTATATGAATCACATTTTCATAGTCAAGCAGTGCAGCTTTTATTCTTGGGAATAAAATCTTTCATCCTTTATTTTTTTGATGCTGAAAGTGTATTTTTCCTGGTGTTCTTATTTTTTCTTTCAAAAGCTGTTGCAGTGATAACTTGACTAGTGGTAATAAAATAGAGCATTGTGAACAATAATATAGTTATACAAAAATATTTTGAATCACATACTGTACTTCATGGAAACTTTAATTCAGTTCAATTGAGTTTATTTTTTCATAGCGCTTTTCACTGAGTGCAGACACAGAGCACTATAGTAACAACTTCACATCTAAATTACATAATGCTTGCACACAGAGATGCAGATTTGTTTAAACACAAAGTAAAACAAAGGAGTTCCAAACTGAATAATATAAATGGAGCAATATCTGTCTTTTAACGTTATTTTTTAACTATGGCCAGATGACAAAAGAGAGAGAGAGAGAGAGGTTAGGAGCATACGCTGATAGCGTGTTACTGCACCCACCACACAACGAATCACCTGGAATAGGACCAGAGTTCAATGGGTGACACTGCAGCACCAGACTGGAACAGTTTGAGGTTTTTTACAGTGGCTGGAGTGCCAATCATGCCACAAACTCCCACGTTTTCCCAGTAAGTTGGAGGACCTGCTTGCATGGCTGAATGCAGATTAACGTCATACCTAGGACGAAGCAATTGTGACAGATCGGAGGAAAACAAAAACTCTGGTCAGCAGTTTCTCTGTAGAAAATAAACCTCTGGTGGTCCATGGTCAGTTATAATAAACATATTTAAAAGTAAAGCTAGGCACAGCCAGAAACCTGTAGACCCTGGTTAACTAGCTGCCCACTCTCTCCTGGGGATTCTATAGTAGAGTCTGTGCTGGGCCATCAAATATGACAACAGAATCTTCAAATCCTTTGATTCCAAGGCTTCCCAGTACCTCAGGTATTTTTCAAGTAGGAAAACAGCTTCGAGGAAGAGCAGTGACTCCAAATGCCACAGCAGGACAATGAGAAGAGAAACACAATGAAGGGGGGTTATTAATGGTTCATAATTATTGAATTACTTATAATTTTATACAAAGAAGAAAAAATAAATATGCAACATACACAGCTAATCACCAGCTCTAATTAGGGTATGCTAGACTAAAGCAGTGAGTCTTCAACCTCAATTTAAAAGCTAAGACTGAAGTGGCACCTCTTACAGTATATTATACCATCCAACCTCTGCTCCTTAGGGACAAGCTGACAGAGATGGGAGTAGATGCATACCTGGTGGCATGGATTGTGAACTATCTTACAGACAGACCTCAGTATGTGCATCTCGGGAATTGCAGGTCTGACATTGTGGTCAGCAGCACAGGAGCGCAGCAGGGGACTGTGCTTTCTCCGGTCCTGTTCAGCCTATATACATCGGACTTCCAATACAACTCGGAGTCCTGCCACGTGCAAAATTTTGCTGACAACACTGCTATCGTGGGCTCCATCAGGAGTGGGGAGGAAGAGGAGTATAGGAACCTAATCAAGGACTTTGTTAAATGGTGCGACTCAAACCACCTACAGCTGAACACCAGCAAAACCAAGGAGCTGGTGGTGGATTTTCAGAGGCCCAGGCCCCTCACGGACCCTGTGATTATCAGAGGTGACTGTGTGCAGATGGTGCAGACCTATAAATACCTGGGAGTGCAGCTGGATGATAAACTGGACTGGACTGCCAATACTGATGCTCTGTGCAAGACAGGACAGAGTCGACTATACTTCCTTAGAAGGCTGGCTTCTTTCAACATCTGCAATAAGATGATGCAGATGTTCTATCAAACGGTTGTGGCGAGTGCCCTCTTCTACGCGGTGGTGTGCTGGGTAGGCAGCATAAAGAAGAGGGGCACCTCATGCCTGGACAAACTGGTGAGGAAGGAAGGCTTTATTGTATGTACGGAGCTGGACAGTTTGACATCTGTGGCGGAGCTGAGCAGGCTCCTGTCAATCATGGAGAATCCACTGCATCCACTAAACAGTATCATCTCCAGACAGAGGAGCAGCTTCAGTGACAGACTGAGGAGATCATTCCTCCCCCACACTATGCAACTCTTCAGTTCTATCTGGGGGGGTAAACGTTAACATTATACAAAGTTATTGACTGTTATACCTGCCTCACACACTCCACCTTGCACTTTTTAACTTGCACTGTGTTTTTATTGCTCTTTAATTAATATTGTTTTTTATCAATATGCTGCTGCTGGAGTATGTGAATTTCCCCTTGGGGTTTAATAAAGTATCTATCTATCTATCTATCTATCTATCTATCTATCTATCTATCTATCTATCTATCTATCTATCTATCTATCTATCTATCTATCTATCTATCTATCTATCTATCTATCTATCTATCTATCTATCTATCTATCTATCTATCTATCTATCTATCTAAATAGGCAGATCACACAGCATTCTATCACTGTATGTGATTCAGAGCTTCAGGAGGGGATATTAAGGATTCAAAATTGTTTCAAGGTGGTTTATTACTACAGCCAATTCATATAATTTTAAAACTGAGAAGTGGGGAGTAGATAGTGGAGAGTTATATTGAATGAATGTACAGTTCCCATTTAACCAGTGAGGGATGCGGGGAAGCTGTAACATATAATCATCAGGTCCAAGGCAGGAACAACTTATGGATAAGGCACCAGCCCATCGCAGGATGAACATACACATGAACTAATTTAAAAATGCCAGTCCACCTAACCTCCTTGTCTTTGGACTGTGGTACTAGAGCACCCATAGAAACTTGAACCCTGGTTTTCTTGTTGCAAGGCAACAGCGCTACATCTGTGACACTGTGCTGATCCAAACAAAAAGTTTTTAAAAAACAACAACTGCATTAATATGTTTTATATAGCACTTTACAAATAAAAATATACAAAACTGCCAACACCTTATTATGTGAATGATGGACAATTGGCTATTTTGTAACTTCAAGCAATTTGAATAAGAACACATAAAAAATAAGGAGGAGGGTGGCTGGTAGGCAAATTTAAGGAAACTGAAGCAACAAGCAACTGAACTACGGTGGACAGTTGTGAATTCTTATGGCTTTACATACACACACACACAAACATACTCTGCACAGTCACTCAGACACACAGAAATTATGGTGTTATTATAAAATTTTCATCTTATATCCGCAATTATTAAAACATAATGGGAGAAAGCACACAGGGAAAAATCTTTGTACAGTTTCTCATTAACATTTATTTAATGTATTTATTTATGTGCATTTGTGTTTGTATGTGTAAAAGCATGGATATATAAATTGTGGGTGTTTTCTTATTATTCAGCAAATGCATTTGCTTTATTGGAAAATAATGAATAAAAATGAATAATGCTTCCAGCCTCCCTGGGCACATTAAGCTGATTGTATACAAATTAGAATATTAATGTGTAAATAAGGTTGCATTGTTTAGACAGCTGCATGCATAATCTATATTATATTAAAGAAACCCTGAGCAGAAGCACACATTTCAAAAAAACTGTAAAATAACACTTTAGCTTTTAATTGAAGCACTATGTACAGGCAATATGCAGAATTTTTCAGTGCCCTTTTTAATGTATCTGCTTTAATTTTTTGTTGCTTTTCTTAGATTAAAACTGGAACAGTAATACATTGCTGTTTTTTAGTTTAGGACTGATATTTTATATAGGACCTTTGTGGATTTTTAGTCACTGTGTAACTCTATGACATGCAGGTAAACAGACACAGGAATTAAAAAACAAAAGTAAATAATTTTGGACTATGTATTTAAGAAGAGGAAATATTACCAAGACTGAAGGCATTTACAGTATAATTAAGAATGTAATATAGCAGTGCCTTCCTTCCTTGAGAGATCAAGCCAGCAGATTTGTTAAGGTAATGATGTGTACTGTTTGTCGAGACTTGTTTTTGTGTTCAAATTGTATTTGCATATGCTGTGCTGAAGTTAAGAAACTAACAGTGTCACTAAAAGAAGTAAGTAGAAATGAAAATGGGAATGCTTGCAGATGTAGAAAATAATTATTTTCAGTGTGAAATTGTCATCCTAACTATCTTAAAACTTCAGGTACTTTTCACATTATCTGAAACCTTGCAGAAAAATCCCTCAGAAAAATACAGTATAGTTAGCATAATACTACTACTACTACTGCTAATAATAATAATAATAATAATATAAAATGGGTTTATAGGGTCATTACTGTCACAAGCTCAGAGCACATCAAAATTCTTCTTTGCATGTGCTAATCAGCATGCAACACATTATCACACTCCAGTGCCATGATTTGATTAGCATCTTTACCCCGACACTTCTTGCTTTCACTTTAATGCAGTTTTTTGTAATGCAGTTGAATTATTGTTTAACAGTAAGATATCTGAAATTGTTTAAAATTTAAATAAGGCATCAAAAAAGCCAAAAAAATATTATGCATCTATGTTAAATCCTAATGAATATGTCTGCTTGGACTGATACATTTGTTTGTTTATATGTGAAAACCAACGGTCTAAATACCTGTTTCTTTTCCTCTGACATTACCTTTCTCTATATATATTACCATTGATTCTGTCATTAAGATGGATTTTCAGTAAGTTGTTGACTTCATCAAGAGTGATGAATAGGTGAGTAAGATCAACTAAAGTGGTTTGTTAATAACTCAGTATACTGAAGAGAAAAATACTAAAAACCAAAATTACTTTTTATTATCTTGAAAATGCAATACCTGGTCCTGTCACTGTATGTGAAGAGTTATTATGTTCTGCTTATGACTAAGTAGGTTTTCGTCCAGGTGAATATAGTCCTTCTCCCATATCCTAAACATGTATGTATTAGGTTCCTTGATTAACTTATTTTGGATTCATATGAATTAGTGTGGGATGCTGCTTCAATGTGCCCTGTGATTGACTGGCATTCCACCCAAAATTGGTTCCGGCCTTGTGCCCAGTGCACCTGTTATAGTCTTTGGGTTTCTATACTGTAAATTAAGATCAAATAGGTCCAGAAAACAGATTGAAAAATCCAACAGTTAAAAGTAAATCAGATGTTTTTTCCAGTATTTTGAAATCGTGATTTCAGTAATTTAAAGACAGAATTTCATTTAGACTTTTTATGTAAATAACAAAACATGCTTTTTGAATTACTGCCAAGCATATGAAACAGCAGACATAGCCTCTTATAAAACTTTGATTTACCGCTGTGAATATTCTGTTCAATTTGTTAAAATAAGAAACAAACGATAAATCTCAAGATTAACTACTCATAAGACCACATGGTATTAATAAAAGATAATGAGTTCTGTCTGTTTCTAAGCAAGATTGTAAGCCTTTTGCTCTATTAATAACACATACAAACATATAAACATAAATATAATACAGTACATATATATATATATATATATATATATATATATATATATATATATATATATATTATATATATATATATGTATATATATATATATATATATATATATATATAGGATAATACAGTATATATATAATATATATACATTTTCAAGCATTCAAGAATTCCCCACTGGACTCTGCTGATGCTTGTAATACCACTCCTGGGCAAGATGATACACTTACCTGTATCATCTTTTTTTCCTCTGCAGTGGCAAGAAACTGCTCATTGAGGGCTACTGTGCCCCACCCAGAAACTCTAACCTTTCCGGTCCCACCATATACAGTAAGTATCAATGTCTCCAGGAAGAAGTGGCAGCAGACTAGAAGCAGAGATCAATTCTTAAGTGCTACATAAGTTATCTTTGAGTGGCACTAAAACCAAAATAAGTCTCTAGCACCTCTCTTTTTAACTTTAGCTGGTCTGCAAGGTAGCTTACAGTGCTGACTTCCCTAATATAATGACAAGCTTCTACATAATAGAAATGTAATGATTATCTCTACCTGTGTTCAAATTTGCAGTATCTTTGCTAACTCATGCAAAGAATGCAACATAACCATTCAAGTAATGCATGGTGTCAGTTTTTCAGCAAGATAGCAGCTACAGAGATCATTTTTCGCTTGCCAGGTGTAGATAGTGCAGTGTTTTCCATCAATTTTTCTGTGGTGGCATGTTTTTGAAACCCAAAAAACTTCAAGGCACACCACGACTCTACCAACCATAAAAGCATTAAATCTCTTAGACGTGTTAAACTGTCCCAAGGTGCGGGACAGGGGGGCAGCCAAAAAAAAAGCAGCTTGGAGATTACTGTTCGCAGATGATGATGAACAATTGAGGATAGTGTTTGCAGAGTTTTAACACAAGTTTTAATGTATGTCCATTTAACAGATGCTTATTCTTTCAATCAAATCAGTCTTCAGAAGTGCATTTAAATTCAACAGTCATTTTGGTCATTTTTTACTTTGACACGTCTGTGTCTCATTTGCTATGCCAATTTGATAATGAATACATTCTTTTCAATTTGCCTTTTAGGAAGGCATTCAAGTTCAGGTTGTACTTGCTCAAGTAGTATTTTGTTAAAAGTTCAGGTGTAAGGTCATTGTTTAAGTTTAAACTATGCCATTATTTTTTTTATTTCTTTGTGTTTTATTGCAATTAAATAGTTAATTAGTTAATAGTTAATAATTAACTATTAAATAAATCGATTCCCAGCACTAATATATATATAAGGGTGGGCAAAAGTGGGTTTTCAGTTGTCCACATGGAAAAAGACATGCAGGTTATGATTATCACAATAGCTTTATTAACTCAATATCAAATAAGAACACCAATAATACAAATACATAATACAATAATTAACATTTAAATAATAATACAAGAATAAACTGTGTTTTACATACTCAGAACTGTAAACCTACCCACCCCTCTCTCTCCCTCCCTCTCTCTATATATACATAAATAAAATTATTTCCTATATAAATGAATATCTGCAACAAAACATTGCTCAGTTGCTCTAAACAACAATTTTCAATTAATGAACATGGATGTCTTGACAAAAAACAAATATTCTGTAATCTGTTACTAGCCAAATAAAAGTGAACATAATCAGTCTCATACAGTAAAACTGTAACATGCAGGTAGCAGACTGACTTTGGACATTCAGAATTTTTTTTCTAGAATCATTGATATTTATTTGTATTTTGGAGGGCACACAGAGTTGGCTGAACGACCATGTAGTCCAGGGAGCATGAAATCTGTGTAGACTGTAACTATTTGTATTTCTGATTTTATTCTAATATTTTCAAATTTTAACATTTGTATTATTCCTATTTATTTGTATTGGGAATCTCATGATGATATTAGGTATCACAAATGTTATCTGTACATTGTCTTATTGTAGCCTGTTATTTTCTAACTATCTTTGTCCTGAACAGGGTCGCAGGGGAAGCTGGCAGCCTATCCCAGCAAGTATAGGGAGTTTGGCAGGAACAAACTCTGGACAGGGTGCCGGTCCATTGCAGGGCGAACACACACACACACACGCGTCAATTTAGTATCACCACTCCACCTAATTTGCATGTCTTTTGACTGTGAGAGGAAACCAAAACACCTGGAGGAAACCCAAACAGACACGCACACTCCACACAGGAAGGACCCGGGACACAAACCCTGGTCTCCTTATTGCAAGGCAGCAGTGCAACCACTGCCGCCATCTTATTGCAGTATTTTCTTCTTTTGTTCAAGGATAATTTTTTTTTACACTAATTCAGAACTTTGTGCTTCCTATATGTATCTTTTATTTGATGTTTAATATTGGTATTATTTTGTATCCAATGCTGTCTTTTAGTCTTTTTCTGTATTTTGATTCCTATTGTTATATTTAGAATTTTTCTGAAGCGCTTTGAGGATGGCAAAGGTGCCATATATTGAAAATAAAATCTTTTACAATTGTTACTATTATTAAAAATTTCTGTATTAAAATATTGTTAAAAACAAACCCAGCAGAACATAAAGTTTTGAGGTCTCAGAAACTTAGAAGCATTGGAAAACATATTTTTTGCATGGAGCAACATTATCTACCTTTGTTTAAAAGGGTTTAAATGAATATAGCGGGAAGGCTATCTTTTTATTGACCGACAGCTCGGCATAACAGAGAAGGGATTTAGACAGAAGCCTGGTTATGATGTATTATGCCATTTATTTGGAAGAGAACAGACAAGTATGTCTATCTATTCAAACCAATGACAGAACTCACTAGCTTCAGTGTCAGACAGTGGTTTGAACGGAACCAATAACCTTGTGCCTTTAAATGCAGCGTCTTATTTGCTACACCATACTACCGCCTACCCAGGATAAAAGATAAAGCCATTTCCTAATATTACCATTAGGAGACATAAAATTGTATTCTGATAAATATATTTAGTCATGGTAATTATTGTTTTCACTTGAAAAATAACCAAACACTGGAAAGACAAGTGGGCAAATGACGCAGGTGGTTAGAGGCACTTCTAAATATAATGAGGAAGAAAAACAATGTAGTGCTCTAGGATGTATGAAATCAGTAGTGTCAATAAATAAATAAAAAATAGATATTAAAACCACATTAAAACAAACCATTAGTAAACAAGTGTACCCTCAAGCTGTAGCTTTGTTAGGTGGACGCAACAGGAGTCTTTTTATCACAATAGTTAGAATGACATGGAAAATCTGCTGTGATGAAAAAGGAAGGTTTCTGCAAAGATCAGTACAAGGTGGGGGGGTGGGGGGGGGGGTGGGGTTTCGGGATGGAATGAAGTCTAAGCAATTTTGAGTGTATATTCTTTTTTTCTATAAAAATAAATAAACAAAAGATCATATTCATTGTTTAGAGAATTAATTTTATTGCCAATTTGACCCAAATATACCTTACTGTGTACTGACTGAAACTTTAATTACATTTTACACATAAAAGACAGCAATAAGCCTTTTGCCCATGCCAGGCCATTGGCTTACTGACTCCACATTTTTAAAACATATTTTAATATGAATTGTATCTAAAATAAGAATAGAATAGAATGCCTTTTATTGTCACTATACACATGTACAATGAGATTAAAAGCAGCTCCTTTCAATGCAGATATATATGTAGAACACAAGTAAATAAAATAAACAAATGGTGCAAAAAGTTGCAAAAAAAAAGTTCTGCGATGCTATATACAAATGGAAAGAATAATAACTAAATCAAGTTATTGCACATTATTTAAATACTGGAAAGAATAAATAACTATTGCACTATTGGGTTATTGCACATAATGTAAATATTGCACAATAATGATGATCATGTGCAGTGAGTAGTAGATATTTGATCTGAGAGTAATGATATTGTACAGTATGCAGATATTACACAGTTATTATCAGTACCATTTAGATATTGGATATTGCACAGTTGATGGATAGAAGGAAGTCCAGGGGTTGGGGGGTTAGACTGTGTAGTCAGTGCATGTGTGAGTTTAGAATGGTTATGGCTTTTGGAAAGAAACTGTTCTTGAGTCTGTTTGTCCTTGTTGTGATAAAGTCTGATATGACCATTCTGTTAAAAATCCACATTACTTAAATCAGTTTGATCTAGGCCATTCTTCCCAATTAATTTCTCTTGTTATTTCCAGGCATGGAAATATAGGTGCAGATGCACTGACTATTCCATAGGCAAGCATCAAGGATTTTAACTTAATACATGCCACTGAAGGAAACCATTGTAGTCAACTCAAGAGAGGGATGATATGTGCCCATCTTAGCTGGATGAACACCAGACATGCTGCTACATACTGAATCACTTGCAGCAGCTTGTTGACAAGACCAGCCGTGACAAGACCAGAACCTGGACCAGGAATTGTGCTGCATACTCTGTCAGATACAGTCTGATCTTGCAGATATTGTACAGAGTGAATCTGTACTAATATCTGTACTGATATCTGTAAGACCGAAAGGCCGTAGAAACATGGTCCTCAAAAGACAGCTAGTCATCAATCACCATCCCAAGGTTGCGTACCAACTTGACAGGTGTTACTGAGAATGAGCCAAGCTGAACAGAAATAGGGTGCAGAATAGATGGACAAGCTGGGATAACAAGAAGGTCCAACTTTGCCAGGCTGAGCTGGAGATGATATTCATTCATCCAGGTTGCATTATCAGTGAAACATACAGAGATTCTAGCTTGCAGTCCCCTGGAGGACATTTTTTTCACTTGCACAGGAGGAAAAGCAGCTAAGTGTTTGGAAAAGTTTCTTGTTACTTGTACTTGTTCTTGGAAACTAGTGTTGGCAAGGCAGGGCAGGGCAATAAACAGCAGTAGAAGACACTGGCATCTCTGTAAGTAAATAACTGGATTAGTAGCAACAAATAGTTATAAGAAACCGAAACAATGATTCCTTATTGGGAAAAATGCAGTGGCTGACTTCAAAGCGATAAAGAGATGGCCTCAGTGGTACATAAGCAGGCAGCTAGCATTAAGGCACCAATTAGGCGCAAGCACCTACAGGAGCAAACAAGACAGTAAGAAATTGACTAGCAGTGAATATTCAGTAAGTAAGTTTTTATAGTTTGAATAGTTTTTAGCGGTCAGGAAAGTACAGCAGTTAAAAGGCGACAGCCTAGGGGTACACTAATACGAAGGAATGCAAACAGTGCAAGTGGAAAGTAAGGAATAAAAGGAGCCCAGAGTCAGTTCTTTAATGTTTTAGGTTTAATTTTTTTGTTTTATCATTAAAGTTAAATTATTTAATTTTGATAAAAAAATAAGTTTTAGTAATCCATAGTCAAATTTTAATAGTGAGGCCAGTGCAATGCAAGTCCTGTTGGATGCTGTACCTTTAAGTGGTTGGCTCGGAGAAGCCAGTCTTCTATGAAGGCTACATCTGCAGTAGTTGCTAGCCGATCCAGCACCTCGAGCTCAGGGTCACTGAACTGGAAGAGGAGTTGGCTGGCCTGCGTTGTAGAAGAGAATAGGCAGACCTGTCCCAGGTGTCCTTTAGAGAAATAGTGTGCACACCTAAGGTGGCATGAGAGGAGATTTCAGACTAGACAGGCAGTGATAGGCATGCCACACAAACAGTGTACACTGTCCAGGGGCATCAACCCTGAATTGGAAGTGTCAAACCATTTAAGGTCCTTGCGGAGCCAGTTCCCGGAAAGAGAGAGGTAGTAATAGTTGGGAACTCAAACATTAGGGGAACTGAAAGACAGGTTTGCTAAGAAACAAAGCATTTCACACAGTTTGTTGCCTTCTGGGTGCACAGGCGGGAGACCTCCCTGGAAGGGTTGATAGGATCCTGGCCAGAGAGGGTGTGGATCAAGTTGTCATTGTCCATGTTGGAACATACATAAGGGGAGTCTGTCAGTTCTACGATCCATATTTCTGCCTGTGCCATGCACCAGTCCAGATAGGATTGTTTAAACTAGAGTATTGGAAGGGCAGGGAGTTTAGGACAGGCCAGGTTTAGAACTGTAAATGAAGAAACAAACAATAATGTAAAAATAAAAATAAATAATAATGTAAATTCTAACCCAATGTTTAAATACAAAATTAAAATGAGTAATACATTAAAAATAGCTTGCCTTAATGCTAGAAGCATTAAAAATAAAACAAGTGAGTTGAAGTTGCAGAATTCTGACTAAATAACAAAGATGGGGATAAGAATAAAATGGAGTGATACACATTTTTAGGAAGGATAAGCAGAATAGAAAAGGAGGAGGGGTTGCTGTTTATGTCAAACAGAATATGAGCACTAGTCCTCCTCAGTTGGACTAAGAGCCTCATTTTAGTGAAGTCAGGTGGCTTCGTCTTGAAAGCATTAGTGAAAGAAGCCTTATTTTAGGAGTGTGTTATAGACCGCCAAATGCAGACAGAAATTTCCATGCACATATTTTTTAGTAATATTAAAAAGGCAAGTTTACAGAGGGATAGTCATGGGGGACCTTAAAACCCTGAATATTAACTGGGATAACCTTGCAAATAGTGGAGCAAAAGAGCAAGTTTTTTAGACGTAATCAGTGACTGTTTTTAAAACAGTATGTTAAAGCACCAATACAGGGTGAAGCCAGTCTAGATTTAGTAGTTTTGTAATAATCAAGATAGAATTGAGGATGTACAGGTGAGGGTCAGGTGACCATAATATACTACAATTCTCAGTGTTTTGTAAGAGTGAAGATGCAAAGACTAAAACTGTTAAGTTTAAGTTTGGTGGGGCAAATTTTGAGCTGATGAGGCAAAGTCCAAGGAGGATAGACTGGGATAAGCTTTTAAGTGTGGAGACAGTCGAAGGGGAATGGAACAGGTTTAAAAATTTTTACACAGAACGCAGGACAGGTACAGATCTACATTTGGATTTAGTGGAACATTTAAAAAAAATTCCTAAATTGGTTAATAAAGAGTTGAGAAAGAATCTGCAAAGGAAAAAACAGCTGTATAAGGTTATTAAGATTACTGACTCCATGATGAACCGTAGGGTATATAAGAACATGAGGACAACCATTAAGGGAATATTAGGGAGACTAAAAGGTAGTTAGAGAGAAATATAGCAGATAAGGCAAAAGAGAATCCAAAAAGATTGTTTCATTATTTTAGTAGTAAAAGAACAGTCAAGGAGGAGGTGAAGTGGTACAGGGAAATTAAAAAGTACAGAATGTGAAATAGCAGATGCTCTAAACTCACATTTTTCTGAGGTTTTCACATGTGAAGAAGTAGATAATGTCCCACAGTAATAAGGGACTACTAAAGGGCCACTGAGTGATTTGGAAGTTGTAGAGGGAGAAATACTACTTAGATTAAATAGTCTGAAATCAAACAAATCACCAGGACCAGATAATATTTACCCTGAAGTTCTTAATTAGGTTAGCGAGTACATATATAAACACTTGACACATATTTTTAGGAAGTCACAGTGCATTGGGGAAATTCCAAAGGACTGGAAAATGGCAAACATTATCCCGTTAAATAAACAAGATGACCGTGTACATCCAAGCACCTATAGGCCATTAAGCTTAATGTGCATCACAGGTAAATTAATGGAAGAAATTGTTAAGTAGAAGATTACGCAACACATGGCAAGAACAGAAGTTTTACTGAACACTATGGGTTCAAAAGAAGGAGGTCATGTTTTACCAACATGCTGGAATTCTATGAGAAATCAACAAAAAGATATGATCAAAGTGGAGCATGTGATATTATTTATCTTGAATTTCACAAAGCATTTGATAAGGTGCCACATGAGAGGTTGTCTGTCAAATTAAGAGAAGTGGGAGTTCATGGTGTTGTTCATAGATTGGTGCAAAATTGGCTGCCAAATTCCTGCATGGCATCCAGGGCTGGTGATTGTTGTGAATACTCTGTGTCAGATTAAAAAAAAAATCTGGTTTTACTCACATTAGTGGTTAATTTTTAACCCACTCTCTCTTTACAAAACCATATTGCTTCCATGTGTAAGATGCCTTTTTATCATCATATGAGCATATCAAGACTCAGACATTCCTGTTGTGATACAGGTTGCTGAGAAGCTGGTTCATACTTTAATATTTTATCTCACCTGAATGACTGCAACTTTCTATTACCTGAACTCCACAACAGGCCATTCAGAAGTTACAGTGTACTTACACATAAACAGTCCCTCATAACTCAAGTTCATTCTTCTCTACAAGGAACAGATGCAATATAAGACTCTGCACCTCATGTACAAGTGTCTAACTGTCTCTAAAACCACATATCTTCAGGACATCCTCACTCTGTTTATGTCCATGAAATCTCTCCTGTCCACATTATGCAACTCTGGAGAAAGCTGCCTACAACTGCGATCAAGCCATCTACTTCATTAACATATGCCTATGGAACAAACCACCAGTCTGTTTGGGCCTCATCATTACTGGATGATTTTAAATAAAGGCTGAAAACATATCTTTTTAAATGTGCTTTTAGTGATTTATAATGATTACATATGTTAAAATTAATAAAAAAAGAATATGTTCTTTATTTTAGTGTTTTTTATTTCTTTTGTTTACATACTTCTGTATGTAAAGAACCTGGAAAAGATGTTTTTTTATTGTTTACATACATAAAAATTATTTTATTACTATTATAGAAAAACAAAAGCAAGCTGTGAAAACAGAGAGTTTAGCGTATTGGAGAAGAAAGGAGTTGTGGGAGTTTTTACTTAGGCTTATTACTGATTTTGATTCTGATTTAAGATTTTATAACATAGTTTTGTTTTACCAGGTAAGCATTATTTACAGTCCACAACACTTTCTGGTAGCTGATGGGGAGAAAAATGTTGTTTCTCCTCTCCATTCTTAGTTGGCCTGGTGTTAATATTTTTAAAACTTGCAAATATCATTAATATTTAGGAATACTAAAAAATAAATTCATAAAAAAGTATATAGATATCATTTATGTATATTTCTATGTTCACATTGCATGGCGTTTTTATGTTTACAATTTTGTTTGGTGTTTTATTGCATTTTAGATATCAATCTTTTTTAACTGTGTCTGTAAATGTGCACAGTGCTGTGGGCTTGTAGCTGAACTATATGAAAATAAAATCAACTAAATGTGCTTCAGCAATGGAAAGTCGCTAAGATTTAAACATTTATTGTTAAATTTTCTACTAATTCTTAGAATCTGATTCATTCACCTTGAAGCCTATTAACCACTTCCTTATACTGTATCCTGAATTTTATGATTAATATTGATATGAGACAAACGTTTTTTCTACTGCTCTAACATGTTCTAATACGTGTAATAAGGTGTAAAGTGGCAAAGTCAAAACCTACCCTAGATCATTGTAAGGCTTCTTCTAATCCTTCTTTTGATTGTTACTTTTTTTCTTTGTATCTTTGTATCTTTGCCACACATGCAAAGGTCTTTCCTACACTCTTTAACAAACCATGGCTACTTACTGGTTCTGTAATTCTAAATCTTTGGGGTTATAGCCACAAAATACAATTTCATGCCCTTTCACACTGGCATATTAAACATTATTGAGAAATCCTTTAAAGTTTTTCTGATTGTATCTTCATTACAATACTACAGTATTACAATCTTATCGATAGTAATTTCTTAGGAAAGAATTAAATAGTATGCCATACAGTAAACAAAATCCTTAATTTAAGAATAATATAAAACAAATGCACTGAATATATACTCACTTTTATTTTTATCACTATGAACGAGACTGTACTTCAAGATTAATAAAAACACTATATAAAAAAACATTTCTGTAGAATATCTTGTTTTTAATTAGTATTCTTTAGAACATCTACTGCATAAGCTGCCCTCCTAATTATGTTGAAACGTATTATGTAATGTGTGAAACTCTGATATATGTCCTCCTTCCATCAAGTTCTGAAAACATAACCTGATGTTTGGGGAATCATAGAATTTGTCTGTTATTTTTAATGCACATTACTCCTATCATTTTATTTAATTTCTGTTTAAAACTTTTTTCGATAAAATTAAATATTTATTTATATAAATAAATTTATATAAAGGTTTTATATTGTTTTACAAGAATAAAATGAATATCCATTACTCATTATATGCAATCTTTTTCTAAATGGGAAAGGATCACTAAAAGTTTGCAGAACGCAACGGTCGGCGGTGATTCCCCATGGGTTACTCCTGGTGATGATGAACGGTGTTCAACCATTCAACAAGTGGACTGCCAACCCCACCATCCTAGGACCACAATTGGCAGTGATTCTATAGGGGGGATTGAACCCAAGGATGATGCAATTGTGGGTGGTGAAATTACAGAAGAAAGGCAAAATTGGGTAACAAGAAAAAAAGTTTAAAAACCACTGGTCTACTGAATTGAAAAGAAGATTCAGGAATTAGGAGAAGCAGAGAGAAGCCAAATACTGTGAGACCAGCAATGTGACCATAAGAAACTCAAAGCCACAAACATTTCAGTGTCAGCATCATCTATGACAGCTTCTGGCATGTTGCTTTCAACTTTTTTGTCATATTATGAATGTTAAAGACTATAATAACTGATTAATGCTTTAATGCCTACTCGTCTTGCTTGCATTTAATTTTTGTTTTATCCTGCTGCCTGAGATAAAAATGAATAAAAAGGAGGAGTAAAGTGCAGTAGCAGTCAGTTCTGGGGACAGATTGGAAGCATAGGCCCAGATGAAAATGTATTGCGACTGCTAGACTGTCTCTCCTTACAGGCCAGGTGAGTGCAGAAATCACAGAAGTAGAGCAGAGATGAATCTACGTAACATGGAATCTGGGCCAGAGAATAAAACTATTTAACGTATTTGGATAGGGTCACCCCAAGACCCTTCCACAATAAAACAGACACATAGATCAAAGCAAACTGCACTGAAAAAAACTCTCATGTCAGATTAAAATGAAAAAATACATACATCAGTTGCATATAATAAAATTGTTTTTATCAAAAAAAATTTAATTATATTTAATGCACTAAATTAATATATCCTGAAACAACATATTTTTATATAAAATGCATGAAACTTTTTCATTCTCTGTTAAATTAATTATATTATGTTAAATGAACATCTCAATAAAGCATAATATTTTAACAATTGTTTTATAAACGTTTTAAAAAATGCACCTCACCGAGTTACTTAGCTTTAACCTTTTTAAGTTGTGAATTATACTTATTCCAGCATCATTTTGTAGTTCATGTTCCAAGTTATTAATAAGAAATAAACAGGTTTGCTTATACCAAAATTAGCTTTATTTGGTAAAAATAATACTAACCAACAAAAATACAAAAGATTATTATTCAAAAGCTGAAATGTACAACAGCTATATAAGAACACTGTTTCTTTGGCTGTGCCAGAATGCCATGACCAATGTATAACTAAATATGAACACAAAATGGACCTTGGATAGAGTGTTAAATTATAAAATTCATTTATGTATATTTGTGTAACTGTGTATATTAAAGAATAAATGTTAAATATTAGTAAAATATAAAGTGCAAAAATTGCTGCTTGACAGCTTTGCATTGTATTTGAGTGTATTATTTATTTGTCTGTATTAATAGTATTCATCTGGTTGAGCAATGCTATGATAATGAACAGTAATGCTGAAAGTAGTTGACCCGTAACGAAAGTCAGAACTTTTTTTTTTTTTTTTTTTAGTACGTAAACATACCTGTACTAACTGAATAAATCTAGGCAGCTTAATTGTACATTTAATGACTTGTGATGGTAGTTAGTGAGTGTGTATTTAATGAAGAAATCAACTGAGGACCTGTAAACAATTTGTTTCTCAAACTACAGGCTCTGAAGTCCTTATCCTCACTCTATATTTATTTTTGTATCCTGGTTAGATACAGTGTGAGATACAGTGTGCCCTCTTATTTCAACACAGTAATAGACACTGCTGTATGCAATCTTCAGTAGCAATCTGTTCTGTGGAATAAACTTCATTCTGCAAAAAAAGAACAAAATTATAGCCTGATATGGCCGTGCAATATGTAACACAGAATGGAAAAGGCAGGTGCCATCTCCGGGCATGGAAACCACTCGGTAAGTGACAAATCTTTGATCGATGGTGATCACCTCGATAGACATGTTAATGGGGGTACGGTTGGAACGATAAAGGAAATGGGTACCTGAACAATGTAAACTAAGTCTAAAATACCTACACAATGACTATAATCGTAATAAACGAACAATAAAACAGCGTAGAAGCCGTGGATTAAATAAAAAGGCTGCAGTTATCAACAGGGAGACGTGAATACTGTGGTGAAGCAAGGAAGGTAATGAAGAGACCAGAGCGATGGACGGCCATATATAGGCAGGCAGCCAACTACATGGGAGGCATAGGGATGGGGGACCGAGTTACAGGCAATGGACGTATATATGTACGTAAGTAGGATTCAGTTAGCATTGGGAACCCGCGTATCAAATTTCTTGAAGATAGGCCCATAAGTAACAAAGACCGTTGGAAACTTCAATATGGCATCCGACAGTGGCATCATACCACCGAAATAAGTACGTACATCGGTTTCAGTTAGAGCAGGGAAGCCGCCTACCAAGTTTCGTGAAGATGGGGCCATAAATAAGAAAGTTTAACATGGAGGATGTTGTCGACCGTTATGACCATTTCGCGTAGAATTTAGTCCAACAGTGGCGTCATACCACCGAAATAAGTACGTACATCGGTTTCGGTTAGCGCAGGGAAGCCACCTACCAAATTTCGTGAAGAAGGGGCCATAAATAAGAAAGTTTAACATGGCGGACGTTGTCGACCGTTATGACCGTTACGTTTAGAATTTCGAAATGAAACCTGCTTAACTGTTGTAAGTAAGCTGTAAGGAATGAGACTTCCAAATTTCAGCCTTCTACCTACACGGGAAGTTGGAGAATTGCTGATGAGTGAGTCAGTGAGGGCTTTGCCTTTTATTAGTATATATATACTGTATATATATATACAGTATATATATATAAATACTTTTTTAAAAAACAAGCTTATATTAAGTTAAAAAGTGTACTAAAAAGTATAAAATTAGTCTCTCATACATCACTCGTAAAATAAAAGGTGGGCGCTTTTGCAAAGATTTTAAGAAGTGTTTATTGAATGTTGATTGATGAAAAGTGCCCATGCTATTATTTTCAACTTTTTAGTCTTGGGTTTATTTTAGCATAATTTTGAAATCAATATTTTAATACTTCCTTTAATACTTCTATCCATTACTAGCACCATCTATTGGTGAAATTTTTAACTATTCTTCATATGAAAATTTCATTTCTTAATTACCATGGATTAATCAATTAATTAATGAAACTGATTATGGATTCATGTATTGTCATCGGAATTGAGAAAGTGCGCAAAATTTCAAATCATTTGGACAATAGGAAGTGGGTTAAATATCGATTACAAGATTTGTACCAGACAACAAACAGGTGAAGTTAAAAGAAGCGTGGTAATCTATACATATTAATAAAAGGCAAAGCCCTCACTGACTCACTGACTGACTGACTGATTGACTGACTGACTGACTCACTCACTCATCATTAATTCTCGAAATTCCCGTGTAGGTGGAAGGCTGAAATTTGGCAGGCTCATTCCTTACAGCTTACTTACAAAAGTTAGGCAGGTTTCATTTCGAAATTCTACGCGTAATGGTCATAACTGGAACATATTTTTTGTCCATATACTGTAATGGAGGAGGCGGAGTCACGTATCGCGTCATCACGCCTCCTACGTAATCACGTGAACTAAAAACAAGGAAGAGATTTACAGCACGAGTCAAACGCGGGAACGAAGGTAAATGACGTTAATTTTTGACTGTCTTTTAATACTGTGTAAGCATACATATTAACACGTGCAATTAAACGTGTGCATTTACGGGGTGATTTCTCAGGCTTAAAAGCTCGCCTTTTATCAAACGCGGGAACAAAGGTAACTGATGTTGTTCACTGTCTTTTAATACTGTGTAACCATACATATTAACACATGTGCAATTAAACATGTGCATTTACAGGGTGATTTCTCAGGCTTAAAAGCTCGCCTTTTACTAAAAAGGTAAATGCAAAACTATTTTCAATCAGTTTATTGAAACGCTCCCGTTAAGGATTGCAATAACATATTCGCGAGATAAAAGAACGAAGTAGGGGGAAATGAAGGAAGAGCCGCAAAAATGCGAAGAGCAAAAAATTCATTAAACAATTGAGAAGGGAGCGAGTGAAGCATACAAGCATGTTCATAAGGGAAACAAAGCACGGTGTAAAACGTAAGTTTAAATTAAGTTTATAGAAACGCTCCCGCTGCGGATTGCAATAACATATTCGCGAGATAAAAGTTTAATGAGAAGACACGAGGTATAAACGAACCACACGCCGTGGCGCAACGTTAGGGGCAACAGTTTCAACCATTCTATGATCTGCTTCTCGCAACTGAAAGACGGCACATGGCGGATGTTAGCCGACTTGCTGACGGCAACGTTAGGGGCTTCAACTCTGGCGCTGACGATAGAGATTCGATTCACGAGAGGGGATGCAGTGAGTGTGTATGCCTGATGAGCCCAGAATTAGGGAGAAACACGTGTCGTATACTCTTTGCATTATTTGAAAGTAAACTATTAAAACCATTCTATGATCAGCTTCTGGAAACAGAAAGAGGGCACGTGGCGGATGTAAGGCGACTTCCTGACCAACCACAAGCGTTACCTGGCAGGTAACCACCCATACAGTCAGATTCTGATTCAGAAAACAAATGCCATGAATGTAATTACCACGATCTACATACTGTCAAATAATCGTAACACACGCCGTAGCGCGACAGCTGTGAAAAGCGAGGTTCAGAAAAAAACAGATCCTTAACAAATTGTTATTGGTATATTTTCGATCCGTTTAAAAAGGTTTTCTTTTCTTATTAAAAAATTAAAAGCAGTACTTCGCCGCAACGAACCGCGAGAATTTGGCTATATATATCTGCTTCTCGCAATTAAAAGAGGGCACGTGGCGGATTTTAGACGACTTCATGACCAAACATAAGTGTTACCTGCCAGGTAGGGTTACCACTTTTAATACAAAAAAATAAGGGACGCATACTGCAGCGGGTGCCACATCTCAGTGCCAACAGTTTGCAGACTCTACTTAAAAGACCTCCTCCCTGGACAGTTAAAAAGACCAATCAAACTAACGATGACATCAAGTATTACCCAATCAAAAGTAGGAAAGGAGGCATCTTCATAAAATGCGTGAGGGATGATTTGCATGAGACGCTGCTTTAAAAAAAATGATAAAAAAAATACGGGACAAATCCCATCCCGTATTGATTCAAAACGGGACGCGCAATTTCATTCTCAAATGCGGCACGATTCCGTATTTTAAAGGATGGGTGGCAACCCTACAGTGCCAGGTAACCACCCATACAATCAGATTGTGATTCAGACTAGGAATGCAATGAATGTAATTACCCCGATCTACATACAAGGCGAAAGTCTTGCAACATTCAAAAGATGATGGTTTGGGATAAGTACACCATACAACATAAAAGAGCTTATGAAGCCTTGAACCGAAAAAAGCAAGATCTCAGAGATCGTTAAAAAAAAAAATAGGAGGTAATGTCGTTTTACTCGCTGTAGATTTTAGTCAAACATTACCAGTTATTCCACGAGGGAGACCAGCAGATGAACTCAATGCGTCTTTAAAATCCATGCTTCTCCCACGCTCGGTTATATGTCGCGTGTTCTCGGGTAGGTACACCAAAAAATGTATACATTTAAGCATGTAATGGGCAAACAAAAAATGAGGTATACCCGAAGGCACTGCAGTAGTACTTAATGTAACTTTACTTCTTAAATGTTTATGTTTTACTGTTTCATAATTTATACGCTTCTTATATGTTGTTGAAATTCTTTTATCAAAATACCAGTGACAGCGCAATGCACGATAACATGGAGTGAATACACCATACGCATCCGCCCACGGCTGCCCTGGTGTGCGCAGATAGGAGTTGATTCTACAATAAAAAAAAATAAAGATAAAAAGAGTAATACAATCATCACCCATAAAGCGGACAGTAGACGTGACGTACTATATGTGTACCAGATTTCAAGTCAATAGGTGAAACGGTTTGCGAGCTACAGGTGATTTAAAATCCTGGACAGACACACAAATTGCCACGGTAGCAAATTACAGAAGAAGATTTTACTGTTTAATAATTTATATTTATATGAAATGTGCTTCTTATATATTACTTCATATTCTCATATGATAATGATGTTAATGTTTATATTGATTTCTATGTTATTGAAACTGCATGTATGTGTGTATATGTATGTATATATATATATATACTAGCAAAATACCCGCGCTTCGCAGCGGAGAATTAGTGTGTTAAAGAGGTTATGAAAAAAAAGGAAACATTTTAAAAATAACGTAACATGATTGTCAATGTAATTGTGTTGTCATTGTTATAAGTGTTGCTGTCTTTTATATATATATATATAATATACACACACATAAACATTTATATACATATACATATATATACATATCTACATATACACATATCTACATATATATACACACATACATAAACACACACATAAGACTTATTGACTGAAACGGGCTTTCACGAAAAAAGTTAGGGCTTTGCTACAGGATACACCCTCCACAAGTTAAGCAAGTAAAAATAAAATATATATTTCTGTTTTATTTAAACCTTTTAAGTTCATATGCATAGCCCCATTTGGCTGTTTATTTTTTTTTTCTTTCTTCAGTAATATTTAATCTCCTTAAAGAAAAAGAACATATCCATTTTACTTTTTTTGTATCTCTTTAGTAATATTTTACTGTAAAAGGATAACCAGTATTTAAACCTTTTATGTTACTTTATACATTTATTTTACACAATGTTGAAAAATTAATAAGAAAGCTACATATTTTGGCAGCTGCTGCTTTCATTTTCAATGAAATGAAAAAAGCTCTCCAAGAGAAAACGTCAATGAAGAAGAAACAGTTTGCACTATCTAAAAATCAGAAACCCTCATTTATAAAAGTTTGCTGCAGATGACTTAACTGAAAATAAATGAATAGTTCCTATGTGTATAATACATATTTATCTATTTTACTTATGCCTTTATTCCACCAACTTACAACATCTGAGGTACAATTTGTTACATTACTTTTTGTTTTTTGCAGCACAGGCAGGTGAAGTGACTTCCTCAGGGTCACACAGTGGTGTCAGTACCACGATTTGAACTGACAAGCTCCGGGTTTGCTGAAATATTACTGAAGAAAGAAAAAAAACGAAAACGGGCAAATGGGGCTATGCATACAAATGTCCATCCGTCCATTATCCAACCTGCCATATCCTAAATACAGGAGCCAATAAGTAGATATGTATATATACAGTATATATATATACTAGCAAAATACCCGCGCTTCGCAGCGGAGAAGTAGTGTGTTAAAGAGGTTATGTAAACATATATATACATAAACATATATACTTATATACATATCTACATATACACATATCTACATATATATATACATATACACATCCACATATATATACATATATCAACATATATATACACATACATATACACACATACATACATACACACATATATATATATAAATATATATATATATATACACATACAGACACATATATATATACATATAGCAAAATACCTGCGCTTTGCAGCGGAGAAGTAGTGTGTTAAAGAGGTTATATAACCATATATATACATAAACATATATACATATATATACATATCTACATATACACATATCTACATATACATATATATACATATACACATCCACATATACATATATATATATATATATATATATATATATATATATACATATACAAATTTACATATCTACATATATATATATATATATATATATATATATATATATATATATATATATAAAAATAGACATACATATATACATACATACATTCACATATATATATATATATATATATATATATATATATATATATATATATATATATAATAGCAAAATACCCGCGCTTCGCAGTGGCGAAATACTGCTTTAAAATTTTAAATAATAAACTGAGGGAAATTATACCAATAATTATTTGTTAAGGATCTCTTTGTATACCATGTTGTCAGTTCGCCCCTCTGGTTGTAATATGACCAAGTTGTGCGCTGAGCTTACTCTTGAGCATGCAACGTATACTTGGCCATGTGAAAAGCAAATCAAGAACAGCAAGACCGCGCCAGCTGCGGAGCTCAGCTTGGAGCGAAATGAAGTGAATGAAATGAGGTGAATAGGAGGGGAGATGATCACGTGACTCCAACACCCGCCTTAACTCTCCATCCCTCCACAAACACACAAACACAGTCTCTCGGATCTCAACTCTCCTTTATATATATAGATAAATAGCAAAATACCCGCGCTTCGCAGCAGAGAAGTAGTGTGTTAAAGAGGTTATGAAAAAGAAAAGGAAACATTTTAAAAATAACGTAACATGATTGTCAATGTAATTGTATTGTCATTGTTATGAGTGTTGCTGTCTTTTATATATATAATATACACACACACACATATAAACATATATATACATATACATATATACATATATATACATATCTACATATATATATACATATACACATCCACATATCAACATATATATATACACATACATACACACACACACACACACACACACACATACATACATATATACATATCTACATATACACATATCTACATATACATACGTATATACACATCCACATAAACATATATATACATATACAAATTTACATATCTACATATATATATATATATATATAGACATACATACATACATTCACATATATATATATATATATATATATATATATATATATATATATATATATATATATATATACTGTATATATATATATATATATATATATATATACTGTATATATATATATATATATATATATACTGTATATATATATATATATATATATATATATATATATATACTGTATATATACATATCTACTTATTGGCTCCTGTATTTAGGATATGGCAGGTTGGATAATGGACGGATGGACATTTGTATGCATAGCCCCATTTGCCCGTTTTCGTCTTTTTTCTTTCTTCAGTAATATTTCAGCAAACCCGGAGCTTGTCAGTTCAAATCGTGGTACTGACACCACTGTGTGACCCTGAGGAAGTCACTTCACCTGCCTGTGCTGCAAAAAACAAAAGTAATGTAACAAATTGTACCTCAGATGTTGTAAGTTGGTGGAATAAAGGCATAAGTAAAATAGATAAATATGTATTATACACATAAGAACTATTCATTTATTTTCAGTTAAGTCATCTGCAGCAAACTTTTATAAATGAGGGTTTCTGATTTTTAGATAGTGTAAACTGTTTCTTCTTCATTGACGTTTTCTCTTGGAGAGCTTTTTTCATTTCATTGAAAATGAAAGCAGCAGCCAAAATATGTAGCTTTCTTATTAATTTTTCAACATTGTGTAAAATAAATGTATAAAGTAACATAAAAGGTTTAAATACTGGTTATCCTTTTACAGTAAAATATTACTAAAGAGATACAAAAAAAGTAAAATGGATATGTTCTTTTTCTTTAAGGAGATTAAATATTACTGAAGAAAGAAAAAAAAAATAAACAGCCAAATGGGGCTATGCATATGAACTTAAAAGGTTTAAATAAAACAGAAATATATATTTTATTTTTACTTGCTTAACTTGTGGAGGGTGTATCCTGTAGCAAAGCCCTAACTTTTTTCGTGAAAGCCCGTTTCAGTCAATAAGTCTTATGTGTGTGTTTATGTATGTGTGTATATATATGTAGATATGTGTATATGTAGATATGTATATATATGTATATGTATATAAATGTTTATGTGTGTGTATATTATATATATATATATAAAAGGCAGCAACACTTATAACAATGACAACACAATTACATTGACAATCATGTTACGTTATTTTTAAAATGTTTCCTTTTTTTTCATAACCTCTTTAACACACTAATTCTCCGCTGCGAAGTGCGGGTATTTTGCTAGTAATAATAATAATAAAAACAACAGACTGAAATGTTCCTTGAGAAAGCTGTTTCATTTTGTCAATTTTCAATCTCAGAACTGAACTTTAGGTATGCCAGTACCTTGCAACAAAAGAGAACAGAATAACAGGTTTCAGCTGACCGAATACAATTACAAAGGTTTATCTAATAACCAATTAACATTTAAAATTGCTTATTAAGGATAAGCTAAGAAAGTTTACCATTAGAACACTGAAGGAACAGTTGCTGAAAATGGGACTTTGCAATTATCTATACTAATAAAAGGCAAAGCCCTCACTGACTGACTGACTGACTGACTGACTGACTCATCACTAATTCTCCAACTTCCCGTGTAGGTGGAAGGCTGAAATTTGGCAGGCTCATTCCTTACAGCTTACTTACAAAAGTTAGGCAGGTTTCATTTCGAAATTCAAAGCGTAACGGTCATAACTTGAACCTATTTTTTGGCCATATACTGTAATGGACGGGGGCGGAGTCGCGTATCGCGTCATCACGCCTCCTACGTAATCATGTGAAACGCCTTGGGGCCGATCTGGAAGAAGGTAGCACAGCGCCTTGATTTAAACAATTCCATGTCTTGATGGGTTTAATACTGTGTAAGCATACATATTAACACATGTGCAATTAAACATGTGCATTTACGGGTTGATTTCTCAGGCTTAAAAGCTCACCTTTTATTAAAAAAGTAAATGCAAACTGTTTTCATTCTGAAGGGCACAAACCACGTTGGATTTTGTAATGATAGTTGATTAGTAAGGTCTATTAAGGGATACTTACAGAATGATTAGTAATGCCTGTGAATGCCGATGCAAGTAGGAGAATGGGCATGAACTAAAGAACGAGTAGTAACATGTTCAGTAAATGTCTCTAAAGTCTGTCTATTAAAAAGTTATTATATCTTTCAATCCTGTGTATTGATTAAACTACGAACCTAACAAGATCACTACATGGTGTCAGAAGTGGCGGATTGGAAGAGGAATGTGAAGAAGAGGTTCAGCTTTTGAACGAATCTCGTGTCTGTGAGTAACCCGAAAACGTAGTCAGAAAGCGCTAAGACGTTCTAGCAAAAGAGAAAAAAAAATATGGAAGGATTACAGCCCCCACCAAATCTCCAGTTAAAGGGAAATGTAGCTGAAAATTGGAAAAGATTTAAACAGAGATTCGAGTTGTATCTTGCTACGATTGAAGCAGATAGGAAAAGTGAAAAAATGAAAGCGTCTATGCTTCTACATGTAATTGGCGAAGAGGCGCTACAGTTGTATAACAATTTTCAGTTTGAAGAAGATGGAGACAATATGAAATTGAACAAAATAGTTGAAAAATTCGAAGCGTATTGCAACCCAAAGCGTAATATGACGTTTGAGCGTCACAAGTTTTTTACATGTTTCCAGAAAAGCGGCGAAACAATAGACCAGTATGTGACGGAATTGCGTAATAGGAGCTGTTCTAAGAAGAAACCGTCGAGACATCAAAGGACCAAAAACCTCTAATCAGAACAGTAACACCAGCGAAACAAATATTAACGAGAAAACAAGTATAAATCAGGAAAGAACATCTCAACTGCAAACACAATTAACCAGAAGATCAAAACGTCAAGTAAAACCACCAGAACGACTCATTGAGACATGTTGACGATTAAAGGAACATTTTCAATTAAGAAATGCTGAATTCCTTTAACAGTTGTGCTTTTTATACATAGTTTGAATGCTGGATGTATGCCTGAAATGTTCTGGATTTTTCAGTTGTTTGAAGTGATAAAGTTTATCGAAGTAGCATTTGAAATGTATAACATTACTAAGCTTATAAGTACTGCCTTACTTCTCTTTAAGAAAGGAAGGTGTAATGATACTTGATTTAAACGATTCCATGTCTTGGTGGGTTTGCGTAGCTTATTGTCAATATCTTTACACCTGTTTTTAAGACTTATTGACTGAAACGGGCTTTCACTGTATCGCGGGTTTTTTAAATACAAGTGATCGCCTGCCTATCGCGGAAGTTAGTTCTAGACCCATCAGTGATAGGTGAAAATCCGCGATATAGAAAGACCATATAAATAAACATTTTTATAGTTTAAGCCTTAAAATACCCATCCCACACGCTTTAAACACATGTAAACTTATAAAACACACTTTGTTAACACATATGATATGTGGATGTTGGACTAAGGATATGAGTAACATCTCTCTATTATAAAACATTTTAAGTTCATGCAAGACAAGGCAGTGAGACAGGAAAACTGCGACAAGCAGCACAAAGTCCAGTTCTCCTTAGCGTGCATTCAGCAAGCCCGCTCCCCCCCACCCCACCCCCCCTCCCCCAACGCGAAGTAGCAGGAGCGTACCACGCCTTGGAGAGGAGGGTTTGAGCGAACGTGCTTTCAGCCCTCACACACACACTCCTCCTCCTCCTCCTTCAGAATGCGCAAAGCGACAAGCAGGCATTTTGGCAGAAGCAGCACAAAGTCCACCTCTGCTTAATCTGCATTCACCTGCCCCCCTCTTCACAAAGCGAGTGGCAGACACATCAACGTCTGATTGCTGCGTGTAGTGTTGCTCTGCGGTGTTAAGAGTGTAGAAAGTGTCTGAATAAAAGTATACTCTTTCCAGTGAACTCACAAGCATATAATATTAAATTAGACACCCTACCTTTTACCATAGCAGATCAGTTTAAATACCTAGGGGTAAATATCACAAGTAAACATAAAGCTCTTTATCAACAAAATTTTGGCGTCTGTATGGAAAAAATTAAGCAAGACTTGCATAGATGGTCAACCCTTCATCTCACTCTAGCCGGAAGAATTAACATTGTTAAGATGAATATCCTTCCTAAACTTCTCTTTTTATTTCAAAACATTTCAATATATATCAATAAATCGTTTTTTAAACAGTTAGATTCAATAATAACCTCATTCATTTGGAACTCAAAACACCCACGTATCCGAAGAGCGACCCTACAAAGACCTCAGGCAGACGGTGGCATGGCTTTACCTAATTTTCAGTTTTATTACTGGGCAGCAAACATACAAGCCATAAAAACCTGGACACAAATAAATGCACATACACAGGCTTGGTCTGCAATAGAAGTAAAATCCTGTAGTACTTCTTTATATTCCCTGCTCTGCTCTCCAATAAATGAAAGTTATCGCAAATATACTAATAACCCAATTGTGCTTTACTCACTCAGAATATGGAACCAAATTAGGAAGCATTTTAAGATGGAAAATCTTTTATCAGTGGCACCTCTGCAAGGGAACCACCTCTTTCAACCTTCGCAAGTATATCCAGTTTTTAATACCTGGAAAAGTTTTGGGATTAAAATGCTCAGAGATCTTTATATAGACAACATATTTACATCTTTTGAACAATTACGTTCAAAATTTAACCTCCCAGCTACACATTTCTTTTACTATCTTCAAATTAGAAATTTTGTTAAACAGAAATTGCCCGATTTCCCCCACCTTGCACCCTCCACAATGCTGGAAAAAATACTGCTCAATTCCGAGGAAACAAACACTATTTCCGCAATATATAAAATCTTATTAGAGTCCCTACCTTTCAAAGATCCAAGAGGACATTGGGAAGAAGATCTCTTAATCAATATATCAGAAAAGGAGTGGAAGGTAGCAAAGCAGAGAATTCACTCGAGTTCTATATGCGCAAAGCATAGAATTATTCAACTAAAAATTATATATCGAGCTCATCTGTCTCGCTTAAAACTGTCCAAAATGTTTCCAGGCCAGGATCCAACCTGCGAGCGCTGCAACCAAGCTCCTGCCTCACTGGGTCACATGTTCTGGGCCTGCACCAAACTAACATCATTTTGGACAAAAATTTTTAAGTGCCTCTCAGACAGCCTTAGTATCACAATCCCTCCTAACCCACTAACAGCTGTGTTTGGTGTCCTTCCAGATGGACTTGAATTGGAGAAGGACAAACAAACGGTGATTGCATTCACTACACTCTTGGCACGCAGACTTATTTTGTTAAATTGGAAGAATCCTAATTCTCCTCTTATAAGTCAGTGGGAAACTGATGTTTTATATTATTTGAAATTGGAAAAAATCAAATTTTCAGTTAGAGGATCTGTACAAAATTTTTTCAAAACTTGGCAGGATTTAATCAATATTATTTTAGAATAAGAGAATTAACTATTATTGCATTTAACTCCCTTCTCCATCTCTTATTTATATAGATATTTACTTCTCCCCTTCTTTTGTCTAATGTTGCCTTATTAAAAAGCTTAAAGAAATTTTCCTTTAGCTAAGCTCTCCTTCTCAGGGATGGGGTTTGATTTGTTTTTAAATTTGTTGGGTTATAAATTGATCTGTTTGTATGGAATGATTACAATGAAAATTAATAAAATAAAAATATAAAAAAAAAAACTTCAGTATAAACAATTTTTTAAATTAAATTTTCGTCAATATCACATTGAATTTTGATTCTGTGTTTGGACTTTCATCGTGACAATGCAATGTGTAACTGCCTGTGATCGAATTTAATTTCTGTTAAATAAAATGACTTTTTCGAAAAAAAAAAAAAAAAAGAAAAAAAAAAAAGAGTGTAGAAAGTGTTTAAGAGCATAGTAAGTGTTTATAAGAGTGTGGGAAAGGTTAAAAAGACAGACGGAAAGGTTTCTAAGAGTATGGGAAGGGTTTATAAAGCCATAAAATATATATAAATAATAAAATAAATATAGGTCGGTACTTCGCGGATTTTCACTTTTCACAATAAAATGAAAAAAGCTCTCCAAGAGAAAACCTCAATGAAGAAGAAACAGTTTGCACTATCTAAAAAGGAGAAACCCTTATTTATAAAGGTTTGCTGCAGATGACTTAACTGAAAATAAATGAATAGTTCCTATGTGTATAATACATATTTATCTATTTTACTTATGCCTTTATTCCAGCAACTTGCAGCATCTGAGGTACAATTTGTTACATTACTTTTGTTTCTTGCAGAACAGGCAGGTGAAGTGACTTCCTCAGGGTCACACAGTGGTGTCAGTACCAGGATTTGAACTGACAAGCTCCGGGTTTGCTGAAATATTACTGAAGAAAGAAAAAAGACGAAAACTGGCAAATGGGGCTATGCATACAAATGTCCATCCATCCATTATCCAACCCGCTATATCCTAAATACAGGAGCCAATCCCTGCCAACACAGGGCACAAGGCAGGAAACAAACCCCGGGCAAGGTGCCAGCCCACCGCAGGGCGCACACACCCACAAACACCCACACACCAGGGACAATTTACAATCGCCAATGCACCTAACCTGCATGTCTTTGGACTGTGGGAGGAAACCCAGACAGACACGGGGAGAACATTCAAACTCCACACAGGGAAGCGAACCCGGGTCTCCTAACTGGCACCTTTCACTGCGCCACCATGCCGCCCGCATACAAACTTAAAAGGTTTAAATAAAACAGAAATATATACCTTTATTTTTACTTCCTTAACTTCTGGAGGGTGTATCCTGTAGCAAAGCCCTAAGTTTTTTCATGAAAGCCCCTTTCAGTCAATAAGCTTTAAAAACAGGTGTAAAGCTAAACTTGCAGCACCGCTATTCAATTACACTTGCCTAACGCCTCTCCTAAGGGGACATACTGTGGGATCTAGGCATCAGTCAAAGCACCAATCACAGGCCCGATTAGAAAGCGGGAAGCTGTGATTTGTCGTCTCCCTCCCATGTAACAATCACAGCCCGTGTTACAACGCACTATGTATGTATGTATATATGTATATATGTATATGTGTGTGTTTATGTATGTGTGTATATGTATGTGTATATATATATGTTCATATGTGTATATATATATATATGTATATATATGTGGATGTGTATATGTATATATATATATGTGTATATATGTATATATATGTATATGTAGATATGTATATATATGTATATATGTATATGTATATATATGTTTACATAACCTCTTTAACACACTACGTCTCTGCTGCGAAGCGCGGGTATTTTGCTAGTATGTTAATAAATTAAAAATCTGTCCATTCAAGCGGGAGTAGCTACTATTAGAAACACTAGCAACGAATTGGTTAATTTTTAAAATCAATTTAATGTTAATTTCTATTAAAAACAAACATTTTACTGGTAGTGCAAAAGAAAAAGAAAAATATATTTTGTAAATCAAGGCATTGCTATTTATTAATAAACGTGTTAAGTAACTAGATAGTTTGTTCCCACTGTTATTCTGACACATAGTAGATACACAGATGCTTTAGTATACTGATTGAATTATTAGGTGATTTATTGTGTTTTTACTTGTTGCTACAGTAAACTACAACACTACAACTCACTACATCTGCAGTTATAAGGAACATTTTGGCATACATGGCAACAATGTGTAAATAAAACCAGTCAAAGCAGAGCAAAACCCAATTAAACCCAAATGTTATCGTTTGGGTATTTAATTGTCACATAAACATGTTTTGATGCTCATACCTTTTCTTTAAAGTCACAATGCAGCAAAAATTAGCATATTGCAAAAAAAAAATGAATTAAACAATATCTGTTTTAAAGACTACAAATTGTTTAATTTCTCAGAAAAATCAATAATATATTGAAATAGCTGAGTCAACTTTTCCACTTTTACATCTTGCTATTTGAAATTAATATAAGTATTAGAGTAGTTTTCCCTTTTTCCTAAATGAAAAGTAATTCAACATGGAATGTAAAAATGCTTGTGTCCCTCTAGTTCAATCAGTCACATTATAGAAATATCCAATAGATACAGTAAATACTTTTTTAAAGTAATATGAGGGATTTGGGCCAGCACTCTTCTACTTAAATCTCATAAATATTGGTCTTACCCTCATAGTGAAATTCTCAAAATAAAGAATTAATAGTCACAGCATGGTAAAAAGGTATTTCTATTGTATTTATTGCTTTAACTATACAATCAAACACACACTGCCATATAAAAAACAGTCTAATCACAAATAAGATTGAATATATAGTTTATCATGTTAATTAAAACACTAAATGCAGGGGCCTAGAAAAGTTATTTTAGAATAGCATTTATAAATTCTTGATAAAGTCAGAGAAAAATCTGTACTGTTACACACAAATAAAACTGGATTTCCCCCCTAGTTTTAAATAATATAACACATACTTTTCCCATGGAGTTATGGAGCGGGCATTATGATTCCTTCATTTAACCAAAATAAATAATAATAATATAGTATTTAAAATCACCATGAGTTAGATAGTTAAATCCCATCTGATAAAACACTGAAAGCGGCCATAAAAGGATTAGGAATAACAGATAATCACACATGTTTCTTCAAAATGGTCTTAATTTAGGGAAATTCTTAATCCTAATCCTATGAACTGGTGGGGCTAGTGAGGCACTGTTAAAAGTTAGGGTCTAGTCCTTAATATATTTTGGATAATTGTAATGTAGAAAGATGTGAATAATGTACAATTTTATGAAAAATTACAGCGCTTTGCACAGATTAATGAAGAAATGCATATTGTAAGTAATTGAATTGCACTCTTTGCCTGAGATACTAATACAGAGGTCCCTTTCCTAGGATTACCTAAAATCATCCGGCAATGCATACCATAACATTAATTGATAAAGTCTAGAAATTCTACTGATATTCTCCACATTAGTAACTAATAAATATTCATGCATTGATAGTAAAGGAAGACTGAAGAATTTAGGCTGATTCCTTTTAACAAAGATAAAGTACACCCACAAATACAAAGCAGTTATTCATATCACTCCCTTTATGTCTTGAGTTTGTTTATCAGTCTGTCATGAGAGAAATACTGTGTAAAAATGAAATACATGGGAGAGCAGCAAGGTGGAAGGTACTGTTGAAAAGACATTGGTGCTTCTCTGATGTTTACTCAAAAGAATCTGGATGATTCTGAAGACTTAACAAAGGAGACATTCACCCTTTTTGACATCTGACCTTTTTATAAACATGCAACAGTAATATGAGAGTTTATCTATTGCTATTGTTTTTAATGATTTGTATTTTTGCTCCAAAAAAGCTTATTTTCAAATTGATATAAATTGGAAAGAAAGCCAACTATGCATTAAAAGAAACCACATACGTTACTAAAATGTGTTTTTATGTCAGTAGTATAAAAATGTTTACTTTCAACTGCAATTCTGTCATACCGCCTTTAACAAAAAATTGAGTGTAACTAGTATTAGGAGTAGTTATATTAAGCCTAATCAGTTTTTGTTTGATTACTAACTAATGCAAAACTTTGAACATATGTGGAAAGAATGTTGTTTGAATGAAATACAGGTCTTTGCTGATTTGCTCTAGGACAACGCTACCCAAGAGAAAAGTTTACTGACAGTAGCTGATGCCTTGCTATTACCCAAAAGCTTGGTTTCAGTAAATGAATGGACAAAAATTATTATCTATGCCAAATTGTAAACCAACGAATGAAAAAGCAAGAGGTCCCAGTTCTAAAGAAAAATAAAAGAGTAGAAGAAAATCTGTCTAAAACTAGGATGCTAGAAGCCATGCACCACCAATATATATACAAGACATGATGACATAGCATGTCATGCAGCTTCATTGTCATGAGATTGGCAACAGACATGGTATTGTCCATGACAAAATAATACAAAATGATGGCACCATTGCAGAAGAAAATGGAGTCATGCTAGTGGTACCAACATAAAATTTATAATAAAGTGTAAGCAGATATGTAACTTTCAAAAATATTCAAGTAACTATGACAGTTATTCTACAACTTGGATATTTCAGATGCAATTGTTTTGAATGAACTGGCCCTGCTTTGATGGATATTCAAATTAAATTTCTCACTAAGAAATATGCATTTATTTCTGTTCCATAGAAAGCGAACATAGCAATATTACAGTCAATAAATCATGCAGAGATTAATAGGTGAGTTATTAAAAAGATTCTCTTCTGCTTGCAGCTGTCCAGCGTTGAGCTTCTCCAGTCTCACTAAGGCTCCATCCCTTGTCTCTATTAAATTTTGTTTATTTTTCTGTTATTTGTTAATCATTTTTAGTTATTTTTTTCAGGTTAAGGATCTTTGTTAATTCCTACGTTTTGTTATTTTCATATAATGCATTTTGGGTTTATAGCTATTGTGTTTATATCTTTTATTTTTGTCATCTCTTTCCACATGCAGAGCCAAAAGAAAGTGGATTGCAGTTGTGGGGACCAGCCTCCCTGTGCCCTTTTCTAGGGCTATAGCAAAAGATTCAGCCAGGGGTTCATTGATTTGCATTACATGTTTTTTTTTGTATATTTTATTATTACTTCTTGGTTGGCTGGTTATTGGATTTTCTTGGCTGTTTGTTTGGATTTGCCTTTGAAAATTGTATATTGGATAGGCAATCCATTTTTTGCTCTTTTGAGCTTTTTACTTGATTTTCCTATTTTGTTAGATAAATTCTTCCTTTATAAATATTATTTTGCCCTTCAGTTTACAAGCAAGGCATTTGCAGCATTTTTGTTTACATTTTGAATTGTTAAGCCATTGAAGGCATGGTAGCTGTCAAAAACAGGGCTGGTTAAAGCCCATTGAAGCATTCCTTGTGTGATTTTAGGCTATACAAGAAATAAATTGCTGTTGTTAAGCCACGTCAGGCCAAAGCCTGAAGGTAGTTGTCAGGGGAAAGGTGATCTGGGTGTTTCTCATCTGAGCTGCCTTTTTGGGTGTTGTGGAGGTTTCAGCCTCTTTTCCTATGTTTGAGACTTCATGTCACAACAGGGAGTATTAATCTAATTATTATTTTGCGGCCTGACAACTTTTTTGAGTTTCGTACGCCTGCAAGGTCGTAAAACTCAACTAATGTATTTGTAATGTTTGGGTTTACTTGCCACTCTACTAATGAAAAGAAGCAAACATTAGCATATAGAGGATGGAAGCATGCACGAATACAGCGAGTTGTTGCACCCACCAGACGACAAACCACCTCGGGATCCGAAATTAGTACCCATGCAGTCGTGCAACGGGTGACACCTCAGCACCACACTTCTTCAAATGGAATGGAACAGCGTGAGGTTTTTTACAGTGGCTTGAATGCCAGTCCTGCCATCAACCCTCGAATTTTCCCTGCAAGTTGGAGGACCTGATTGCAGGGCATTTACATATAACATAAATAATTATTAACACCAGTAATATCCTTTTTAATGAATTTACAGAAAATGGGCCGTTTCATTCACCTTGTAGGTTATCATTTTTAATTTCTCATATACAAAATATAGGGAAAGTATTGTAATCGTCCAAAGATTTTGATGAATTTCGATGTTTTAGACCTCCCTGACTTTCTCGTATATGAAGTATTGGGAAAGTATTGGAATCCTCCAAAAATTCAATTTTGAGACTTTGATGAATCTCAATGTTTTAGACCTCCCTGAGTCCGAAAATACCATTTTTGGAATTATGTCTGTGTGTCTGTCTATGTGTGTGTGTGAGTATGTAAACATGATAACTTTAGTACGCTTTCACTTAGCTCAACCAAATTTTGCATGCAAGTATTAGGTACTAAAGGTAGATTTCAATTAACCTTTTGGCCATTTCCACTATCCAGAAGTGGTACTTTACCTTTTATTTATGCAGCTGCAGAATCTGATTTACTCAACTTTACTTTTATAATAATTGTTCAATATATTATTAATTTGATTTGATTTATTGTTGATGGATCTTTAATATACATAATTTAAAAATATAATCATTGTCTTGTGGTTTACTCCTCAAATATTCATCCCCATATCTGAGTATACAAGAAAGTCTAGGGGAGACCACTCCCGATTTTTAATACTAAAATAGCATCACATTTTATAAGATTTCCTTTACTATTAACTAATAGACCATAAACAGTGTTTACAGATGTTTTCATTCTTTTGCATTTTTTACACAGATAGTAAATTGTTTATCAGTTAGATCTACCAGTGCACAACCAGGCAAATGATTATCTGTGGTATAAGATTCTAAGACAAATATTAACCCTGGCAGCCAGTGTCCACATAATATAACCGTGCATACGAAAAACTACACTAGCCAAAATCATGCTGGGTTTTCACCTTATTAATTCCAGAGTGTAAATAATTTTTGTTTAATGTAATTTCTTCCAAAATGGATCACCCCATGGTCACAGGTGATATCATAGCTGCCTTAGAGCTCTTTATCCCATGTTTGTTTCATTCTGTAGTTTAAGCTTGCATGAAAAGGCTCAATATTTAACAGACAAAAGTCTCTCTGATAGCAGTCCAAACATGTTCATGTATTATACTAATCTTTAATTACATTATATTATATACTGTAAAGTCTAATTTGTGCTTTTCTAGACTTATCTAGTTGCTTTCTGACAGAATTTAATTTTAATAAAGCTAGCATTTTAACAGGACATAAGGCCATAGTGGTTTTGCCCCATGAATAGCAGAAAGACAATTTTAAATATAATGCTCATTTTGCAAGGTTCTATTGTTTTTCGAAAATTATGGCGTTTCAAATTTTTACTCAAACAATCCAGCTTGCAATATTGACAGTAACCAATACAAATAAAATTTACAAGTTTCTTAACTGTTGATTTTGTTTTATGAAATAGTATACAGTATTTATCATGTCTTACTGATCACGTTTACATATATTAAACGGAATATTGCAATGTCTTTGTTAATATGCAGGTAGATATTTGGGTAAATGTAAACAAACTCATTTGCCCAGAGCCAGTAGAAAGATATGTTGTTGGATAGGTTGTTTACAGAAAAACTAACAAACTTTTCAGAAGCATTCCCTAATATCTTCCACAGAGATTGGGTTTTTATACATCATCTGGTATCAATTGCCCCACCCACTAAGAGGAATGAATTATTAGCATGCCATTGTGCTAGAAAAAGTTAGGAATTTCTAACATGGTACCATATAAGGCAAGACTTCCTTCTGCTAAACAAATACATTTTGTACCCAGCTGAACAAAAAATTGAGGCAACGCATACAAACTAATACCTTTTTTCTGATTTCATATATATTACACACATTTCCGTAGGGAGAGTAACTAGTAGCTACTCTTTTCCTCAGGAAAGCCACCGTAATTTACTTAATTTTGTAATTAAATAAATATTCCATGACTATCTGTTTCTTCTTTCTGTTTTGGATTTTTTTTCACATCTGGGTTACAGCTGTCTGAGAACGCACACTGTATTGCAAATAAAATATATAAATAAATAGCACAAAATCTACAATAAGTGCTAATCTTATGCAGACTATGCATATGGATTATAAATGTGCTCTGGTAATAATTATACTGCAGAAATTCAATGGTACTAGTCCAGTGCGACTACCACTTTAGGACTAAACAATTATCTCACAATGATTGAATTCTATTTTAATTAAGACTTTTCATAAAAGACCACTATTATGAAAGTTTAAAAAGGGTGTTTAAATGTAAATCAACCATGCTGTTCTCATACCATTTTAAGTGAATTAAAAAAATAACAGTAAAGCTGCAATGACAGCAATAAATCTAACAAACTCAAAAGAGGAAATTTGACTTGTTTGAAGGATTTTGTTTTAGCAAAACTGATTCATAATTTTAAGTAAAAACATATAATTTTGATAAGAAAACATGATCAATCAACTTTCAGTCTGTCACATATTAATTAGCCACGTTTGCACAGTCCATGAAATAGTTCTAAATAAAATGTTATTTTATTACTGGTCTGTTACTATATAGCTATCTATAGGACATTGCAAAGGTTATTCATGAGCTTAGAACTATAACACACTATCTAAGGCTGTAATAGGTTGTTAAGTATATTAAATTTTACATTACATTACATTAATTGTTTATGAAGATATGACTATATAGTGAAATACTGGAGAAGATGCAATTTACCTTTTTTATCAAAGTAATCAGAATGAGTGCAACACAGGCATCAAACAGGATGAAATGTCTGTTCCAAATTTGCATCCAAGATGAACAGAATACACTCATCTTGCTGCTATAATAAATTACATCTGCTTAGTGCTTTAAAAAAAATCCCCTCAGCCTTATGCGTTCAAAATCCTACCTAATTATGAAGCATTCTAAGATACTAATTGAAAGTCAAGTGCAAATAATTGTCCATGCAATAATGTGATCTCAACGGAAATTTACATTTTAATCTAATCACAATGAACAGGTCATTTATTTTAATGCTGAAACAATAGTAAAGCTATAGATTCCTAATAAACATTTGAATGAGATATAAAATAAAGTCAAATAATAGGCAAGGGAGAGATAACCTTGGCGGAAGCAAGAAGAACACTAGAGGGCAGGTGACTGAAAGATGCCTGGCTTTCAAACTAAAACAACGAGTGAGAAGAGGGAAATGACAGAGGTGGCAAGATTTCTGGGTTACTAAAATGTACAAGAGCCCAGAAGCAAGCATGTGGGACTAAACAGTCTCTCAAAAAGGCTTGGAAACCATTAATTCTTAGGGGTGTATGGGCACCATGAGCCATTAGAGGGAGTTCAAGCTTGGTGCCCCTGTTACAAATAGAAACCTGTCTCTGACATCAGTCCGTGATGGGGTCTAAATCTGGAGAAACACCCCAACAGCTGGAGAAAAAGGGGCCAGACAGTGTGAGAGAGAGACTGAGAGAGAGTGTGTTCTTTGGTGTGTTACTGGTGTGGGCATGTGGACAAGTCATCCAGCCAGACAGACAAGGAATCAAGAGCAATTTAGATAGACCCAAAGAGGCAGAAGAGTTTAAATTTGTCTCTCTTTATTTGAACTTTGCATTATACCTTTCATATCTCCCTCACTTTTCACTGTTTTGTTCTTTTCTACCTGGTGTATTTCTGGTAGTGAAAGTGTCTTACAAGAACATTGCTAGACATATATACAATATTGTTCAAAAGTCTTAAGTAGTTCAGACAGTTCACAAAAATATTTGTCTTAAGACAGTTATTTCATGTCTTCTGAAATGTGTACAAATAAAAAAACATATTTTAGAGTTCCAAACATTCCATTTCCAAAAAAGTGAAGCAATACAATAAGATATTTGAATATCATTAAAGAAAGAAACTAACACAGTAATATACTGTATAACTTTCCAATACAAAATCGTAAAATCTTTATAGATATATAACCCAGTTTTTAATGAAGCAAATACAACAAACGTGCTAATGACCAATGACATCATGTGTTGGTTAAACCAGAGCTATTACATGAAACAGAATCAGCTGAGTAGATGGAAAAAACTGTACAAGGGAGAACCATGCTGAAAAGGCGAGGTTGTAGCAGATGTGGTGGTTTATCTTTCAAATCTTACCCCATAGCAAAAATAAGCATAGCAGCCAAACACAAGGTTGTCATCCTACATCTTCTTTGTCTCTCCCAAGCAGAAATGTCATGGCTAACAGGTATGCTGCCCAAGTTCTTGAGATATAAAATAAAGATGCACAGATGCACAAACAAATGAGAGTGCTGCAAATAAAAAATACAGAGTTTATTTCCCTTGAAATTGGAAGATATCAGCAAAGAACTGGCAGAAACTACTTTGCACACCTATCTACAGTCTGGAAAAGTCTTATCACAAGAGATCTTCATGGAAGACCTGTGACCAAAATGCCACCATATTGTTAGGAGGTGGAAATAAAGCCAAATGTGTCACCAAAGTACCAAAATACATAGACTGAAGTGCAGAAAAATGGCAGCAGTTTTTTGAACTGATTAGCCAATAGAAAGAAATTTGTCCATTGAACGGCTGGAAAACAGCACATGTATGAATGTCTTCAGGCAACAGTGAAACACAGTGGAGATTTGGGTCTACTTTTCTGCAAATGGAGTAGATAGATAGATAGATAGATAGATAGATAGATAGATAGATAGATAGATAGATAGATAGATAGATAGATAGATAGATAGATAGATAGATAGATAGATAGATAGATAGATAGATAGATAGATAGATAGATAGATAGATAGATAGATAGATAGATAGATAGATAGATACTTTATTAATCCCAGGATTATATAACTTAATCTAAATTAATGGCCCTATCACTGGCAAGAAGTACAGGCAGATCCTTATCCAGTACCACCAGAAAGGTACCTGTTCATTCTGGACCACATCCTGCAGCATGACAATAACCACAAATACACAGTCAAAATCATAAATAAAACTATCTGTAGTAAAAGAAGCATGGGGAATCCTGCAACAGCTCGTATGGTCCTCACAGAGCCCTGACTTCAACATCATCTAGCCAGTCTAGGTTTACTTGCAGAGACAGAAGCAGAAAAGTCAGGTAAAGTCTTTCATGGAACTGTGTTAAGAGAGGCCAGTAACAACCTACCACACAATAAACCTCAGAAACTATATGCATGTGTACCTAAGAGAACTGAGGCTGTTTGTAAGGCAAAGGGTAGTCACACCAAATATTAATTTCATTTATGTATTTTTCTGCACTTTCTAGGACATTTATTGATTTAAAACTATTAATGGGATTGTTTTTGAAAGCACTTCCATTTTACAGCATTTGCACAGTACTCTCTATAAAAACATTGAATAATGAAGTCTTAATATAGCTTCTTATTCATAAAACCGAACATCATTTAAGTGTTAAATATGCAAAAAACAATTTGTGTGCGACTGATCACTTAAGAGTACAGGAAGTAAATATTTTCTTTGTATTAATCAAGCATGTAGTCTAATATCAACTTCAATAACATACTTAAAGTACTCTATTTAATGTAACTACAGTTAAGCTTACATTAAGTGTCTCTAATTGCAGTCAATTAATCAGAAATGTGTAATTTCCTATGTACTGTGTAGTTTCCTATGCTGTTACGCCAGCATCACTGTGATTGTATATTAATAATGGCTAGTGCCATGCATGAGTGTCGGAGGATCACCTTCCAGGTTTATCAGAGATAAGCGACACCACCCCGGGGCAAGAGGGTGCACTATCGCTAGCTCTGTTGTCTCTTTTTTCACTCACAGTGGTGAGAAGATGCCCACTGAGTGGATATGACTCTGCCTCTTCTGGCCAGAGTACTATAGAAGAGTGGACACAACCAGGAGAGAGCCCCAGAGGAAGATACACTTTATCAAGCTACCCTTAAAAGAAAATTCATGAAGACTTATTTTTGTTTCTGTTTAACTGCCATTAGCACCACTGAGTGTTCCTTTTATTTAATATTATTTGTGTTATTATTTAAAAGAGGTGAGCCTGCTGGCACCCTAAACTTCCTTGATGTTCAGAAGTGTCCTTCCACCCGTCCAAACTAGATACACACCAAGTTTTTACAGTGTATGTATAATGTAACATGAAACACTTAAATGTCTGTGTTGCCATGAGAAATATCCCGTTAAATTTTCATTTCAACATTCGATCAGACAAATATTTAGTCATCTATAGCTATAAAGTAACTTTGTTAGTATAGCCAATATCCATTCAGATGTCCATCCTGTCATCCAGGCATTTGTTTTCTCAGACTGTTCGCTGTGAACCATAGTATTAAGGTGTTTGCATCCTGGGAAGTGATGCACTGTGAATGTGGCCAAAAGATATAAGCTTCTGCTATCATCAGTGCTGAATCCTTATGCCGCAATGCAAATGAGGATGTTTACACATTTTGATGTAAATTTTTAAAATGTATACATCCTAATTTGCTTCTAACCATTCTAAACATTGACATTTTAGCAAACTAGCCTCATAAGTGGGCAGTTTATCTTCCTGCAGGATTTTATTGGCAGTTCCACAGAGGCTCATGTTTACGACTACGCAACTCAAAGAAGTTGGAAACACTGCCATGAAATATATATTTTAATTTTAGTATTTTTTTTGCTAGGGCATGACTAAGAAAATTATGAAAAGCTAAAAGTAACAATGTTTTCACAACTTGCCATTGGAAAACTTAATTTAATTTTGTAAAAGTTTGCCTGTGCTTATAATTTGACAGTGTACAGTAAAAAGTTAAAAATCTATTCATTTTTTTTCTCTGAAGAGTCACAGTCCATTACAATAGTAATGGTACATGTCAAGAACCAAATATGGCAGAATTGTAGTTCATCACAAAGCACACTCAGTCTCACACACACACACACCTACATACATATTCACACACACTGGGACAGGTTTAGTAACTCCAATTAAAATAACGTGCATATCTTCTAGATGTGGCATCAAATCATTGTATCCGAAGGAAACTCACATGGACAGGTACAGAATGAACAAACCACTCCAAAGTATAAGGAGTGATGTCTGAAGCTATAAGGCAGCAGCTTCAGTTGTATCCCATAGACAGAGAGCCAAGCAGGTACAAAAATGGAATGTAAAAGGGAAAAATTAAATATATACATCAAACTGTAAGCTTACTTTTTGGGAATCTAAGACTAACATATTACCCCTATCCCTTGCTAGACATCTGCAGCTAGAGCAGGTTCTTTCAGAAGTCATCCAGATTCTCTGATTCAGTGACCTGTCATGGGAATGAGCCCCAGGTAATCATGATGTTTTGGAAAGGACTAGATTTCAGTTAATCCGTTTCATTCATTTCTTGTACAATTCTCAACATCCGCTTTAAATTGCCTCACATCATGTCAAGTAAACATTTTTCTGGAGAAAATAAAATTTTTGCAGCTTTAATATCATTTTATACTTAAAGTTTATCTGCATTATTTGTTCTTGTGCACTAAAGTCCATCTTAGATCATTAAACAGTCTAAAATTCAAACTGAGTAATGCCACTTACTTTTTTTTCTATTGTAGAATAAAACTCATACAACTTCACTTGAGAGCACATTTATTTCTGTCAATCATTTCCTTTGTCTGCCAATACTTCTGACACATACAGAGAGAAGCTCTGTAGTATGACATTCTGCACTGGATGCTGCAATTTTTAATTCAAAAGAAAAGAAACAAAACATTGAATGCCTTCATTATACTTACACTCATTAAAAAAATCTCTAATACAGATACTCCGTTCTTGAGTTTCTAAACCTCAAATATAAATTTATCACAGGCGTTTAAACTTCATCTGCAGGATAGTTTTTATTTATTTTTGTTTTGATTTTATACTTCCTTTTAAAACATGGGCAAACTACACTTTAATATGGAAAACAATCCCAAAATGATTTAGCATAAGAAACAATCCTTAAAGGCATTTGCCTCTTGTTTTAAAAATAGGAGAGCTGAGTGTTTAAAACCTATTTTTATTTTTAATAAAGAGTCCAGCTGCTATAAGCAGCTAAAAATGAGGCATGCTTACTATAAAGGGTGAGCGAACACAATGGGTTTAGATTTCAATCAGCAACTCATAAAGAAGTAACTTCAGGTCTTAATCAGTCATTGCTTAATAGAGCAGCACTTTAAATATATTATTAACCTCATCTGTCTAGATTAAGAACTAATAGCCCACTTTGTGTGTATTGTCTTTGTAACAGTCCGTAATGTACATATTTATTAATCCACTCTTGCAGGAGAGATTGTGCAAATCTGAACCAATAGTAACCTTCAAAGTGAGCAGACACAGGTTAGGGGGCCACTAATTAAATGTCAGACTTGACAGATTAAAATTATGAAATTTAAAATCTCAGAGTAGCTCTTTGTCATTGTCAAATTAAGGAGCCCTGTGATGAGGAGCAGAGGATTGAACGATTTAATGGATTGAAAAGGAATGTGGTTTAGCAGCAGAGGATTTACTGAATAAAGATTTTTTTTTTTTTGCTGCCCAGGTACAGGGGAAGCCTTTTCAATTTTAAATTCTTTGAAAGATTTACGTAGACTAGGAATATGAAGGCACGGGCATCTGTGTAAGCTTCTAGACTCCAGAGTCTTAGTCAAATTTAAGGGAATAAGACTTGTCTAAATGCTGATTAACATTCTGATTCTGACCTTTATGTATACAGTATATTGTTTTAATTTGTTATGCATGTCAAAAGTTGAAAACAAAAAAGTGAGAAGTAAAAAAGACAGCAAATCACAGTTTTATGGATTTCAATATTTAACAAATGTTATGTGGATTTATATATTTTTTTTCAATTATTGTGCCCACTCATAGTTGAAGTGGAGTCAGAGAGTAGCCTAGCACCAGTCCAATGCAGAACCTCGTTAATAAACTGAATTTTAAAAAAGAAAATTAAAAAATTGTAAAACAACCACCCAAGTTTACCAAGTTATACCCTGCCAAACGTTCTATTGATCGCCCAGAAAATTTTGGACATGTTTAAATTTAAATATCCTATGACAGAAAGCAATATAACTAAACATTCAGTACATTTCCTTATAATTAAAGCACAGGTTACTTGCCTGACCAGGGTCATAAATTGTGTCACTATGAAAATTTCAATCTGTAGCTTTATGGTTTCAAGTTCATTGCCTCATTCGTTATGCCAGTCTGCGGTGTCTGTCTTTTTCTTTCTGTCACCCATCATGTAGGTGCCAGAGAACAGAAAGGCATCAGCTTTGTGTCTCAGCCTTTTTGGAGGTAAAAAAGAGCATGATCACTCAGACAGTGGAATATTTGCATATCATTCTGTGTTGGTATTCTTTTTGAAATTTGAAGAACAAAAATTTGTCTTAAGTAGATATTCAGGATTGATGGGGAAGTTATTGCCACTGTTGATTCCTGCCCTTATACTGTCCTTTTTGAGTTGCACATTTTTCACATGTCTTCATAATTTTTCTTAGGTTTATGACCACATCTAAAAAAAATCTACACATGCTAAGGTAACAAGTGACTATAAATGGACCTACTATTATTAGGAATGCCCTTATACAGACTAGTACCCTGTCCAGGGTATGCTTCTCCCTCACATCTGATGCTACCTGGGTAATAAATGGATCCTGTTGACCCTAAAAATTAAGAATGTTCAGCAAATTTGATTGATTTCAATATTTTGTCATTATATATGTTTACAACCAAATACAATTTATTTCTTCTTAGTTCAGCTGCTACATAAACCATGTTGTTTGCACATGCATCTCCACAGTAAAAGCATTTTGAAAACATTTAATATTGATGCTCTTGCCCAGTATTTATAGATAACATGGACATTAATATGAACCGGTTTGTTTAATATTATTGTCTTTAATAAATTGGTTAATTTGGCTTTCAACTTAGAAAATTAATTTACAAGTCATTTTAAAAAAACACTTTTAGGCTAACTCAGCTTTAACTAATTGTTTCTGTATCTTTTAACTTTACCTTTTTAGTGAGTTTATCTTGTCCTTTCACTTTATCTTCACTTTAGACTTACAACTTGAATTTCTGCAACCAATATTATTTTGTTCCTATTTTTTTTTTTTTATTAACAAGTTAAGAATGTACCACTTTCTTAACTCCAGTAGTTACATTTCCGTTTGTCTCCTTAGTCCATCTGCGTATCTGTCTATGCCTATATTTAAAGGGATTTCAAAGAATGACCAGGACATGAGGGCAATTTAACCAGAACATCGGGATACACACTCTTCTTTACGAAGGATGCCCATGGATTATTTTATGACCACAGGGAGTCAGGACCTCGATTCTATGTCTCATCTGAAGTACGGTGCCATTTTTACAGCACAGTGTCCTTGTCACTGCACTAAGGCACTGGGATCCACATTCATACCACAGGGTATGTGCCCCCTGCCAACCACTCCAACATCTCTTCTAGCAGCAACCCAAGCTTTTCCTGCTTGCTTTCCCATCCCAGTACTGGCTGAGCCCAAACATGCTTAGCTTCAGCTGAATGATCTGTTGTGAAGTGGATGTGATATTGAATATCGTTAATCTTCATAATACATTTACAGATAGGCTTATTGTGCAACATGAAATAGAAGAAAAAGGTATTGGTTCCTGGCACAGGACGTTTGCACCTTAATCAGCTGCTATAGGGTACAGCTCCCTGTGAACTCAGTTGTCAGAAACTGGAGGGTTGTTTAACATACACTTAATTACTATGGCAATTTAAAATAGTTTTTCAATAAAATGATAAAATAATTGTTAATTAAACAAGTAATAAGAGTAAAAGAAATCAAGGATGAATTAGAAAAATATGTTCACCTCTAAGAAAAAAGAATATAACACACTTGTAGGGTAATGCAAAAAAAAAAAAACAGCGGATTAAATCAAGCAATGAACTTGTAGAAATAGACCCTATGATTACAAAAAAAGTAGCCAGAATGAAATCTACTTGCCTGAAGTGTCCCTTAGGACCAATCAAGGACTGAGAAAACATGAACTAGTATACATTTATCTGCTCTGGTGCTCTAGTGTGAAACCCTTGAGCTCAAGAACTGGAAGTTGATGTTAGAGTAATAAGTTAGAGTTATAAGTTCTAACATCCAAAACCAAGTAGAGCTCAAAAAAATGCAACATTTCTCATTGGTGGAAAAAAAAAAAAGACAATGCTTCATTTCCATCCATCCATCCATTTTCCAACCCACTGAATCTGAACACAGGGTCACGGGGGTCTGCTGGAGCCAATCCCAGCCAACACAGGGCGCAAGGCAGGAACCAATCCCGGGCAGGGCGCCAACCCACCGCAGGACAAACACACACCCATCAAGCACACACTAGGGCCAATTTAGGATTGACAATCCACCTAACCTGTATGTCTTTGGACTGTGGAAGAAAACCGGAGCACCCAGAGGAAACCCACACAGAGAGGGGGGAACATGCAAACTCCACGCAGGGAGGACCCGGGAAATGCTTCATTTCTCATTTACAAAATCATTTCCAAAAGCCACTAAGCATGGAAAAAAATGTTTCTCTTTAAAAGCCTGTAAGGACACCTTTTTTAAAAATCTGTTAATAAAAAAATATGAAAACATGTGCTTCCAAGTATTAAGTCCTTCCTTTATAATTCTATAGCTGAATGAATGGCAGCCCTGGAACAAAATTTCAATGATAATCCAGGAACAACAAAAACTTGACTATTTTAGACTAGACTTACCAACTCTACTCTACCCTACCCATTTCATAGTCCAGATAAACTGCACATTCTCTGACACTTATCTCTTTTGCAACTGTTATAAAAAAAAAATCATCCTCCTCACAAAACAATACATTGAGTTCCCAAATTCCTTATATGAATTTCTCTACATGCAATTTCACATAATCATAAATGACATATGTTTAGTGGTAACTGTTTATTTTTCAAGATATGTAATAGCAAGCTGAGCCAAAGTAATGACATGTTAGAAGAAGCTTTGTAGCCTTTCATTAAACAACCCCAGATTCTGGCCAAATAAACAGATTTCTAGGCCTTATCTTTTCATTTCTGTAAACCTTATGCATAAACATTAGTTACTTTGAAAAATCTGAACACCATGCAGTTACATATATCAATTAATTCAGTAGATCAGCAATACAGAATTAAATAGAAATGGATTTTGGAGATTTTAATTATCAAAGTAGCAATTTACTTACTTACATCCATATTTATGATGCTACTGTTTTTTAATGAACCCTGTGTCAGATCATTTCCAGGCACATTAGGGTGGCAGTCAGCATAGTTTAGGTTAATGAGCTCAAGCAAGAGACCTTTTTTTTTTTGCTGCAAATGAACAAAAAAACAAACTCCAGTTGCAGTACAACATTTCCAAATAAACAAACTCATGGTAAATTAGCCTGATTTTTGTTATTACAGCCATGGTTCAAAAGGCCTTGTGCCGAAGCTGCGTCTCAATTTATTCCGCAGCAGTCAGGTTGGGAGCACAGCTTGCAATAAAGAAATTAACAACTAGAAGCTGCAATGCTGTGCAGTGGCACTCAACAAGGATCAAAAAACGATGAGGATTTAAAGTGACAAGAGCCAATTAAATTTAATTACACAAGCTGTATTTTCATTTTAACTGACACATTTTATTAAGAAGCCACATGCACTAAAACTAGAAAGTGAGCCCAAATTATATCTGTGTAATATAGTTTGGTTATGCAAAATCTAGACTATCTAATTTACTTCAATTCAATTAGAGACTAGAGGATTGTAAAAGACTTCAATTGTTTGGAAAAAATGTAGGTAAAAAATCCAGCATTACATCATTGAATGTATTGGACTAATTTTTTAGATATTTATTTTGCCTTTTTGTTACAATCTAGATTTCAGCAGAAATAAAAGGCTCAAAAAACTATTACCGGCTTTTGAAGACCAAAAAAAGGTGAAAAGATTTAAACTTTTACTTGCACTGTAATGATCTGCAACTAACATTTTTATACTGGAATGGTCACAGAAAATATGATTTCATATGTACAAAATTGCATTGATCTTTCTTTTGAGGAGACAAGACAGTGAGCGGTTTTGCTCAAAGGCCTTGAAAATGAGTTTATTGTAAGATAGGAGTATTTTTTAGTTTGCCCAGCACACATTAATAATCTTCTTCAATTATGTCACAATTTCTGGCCTATGTGATGATTTAGTACAATGCACTACATTTTAAGATGAACAGGGGTCAAATAAATTTTTTAAATCAGATTCAAAATTGAAAAAATGTTGAAAGGGGATATTGAATCAAGTTTTGGCTCCTTAATAACTTCACACACTGGACCACTGACACTAAAACATTAAGGCGATTATTAGAAAAGAGACTTTTTTTTTTTTTTGCTTTTGTTGTTCTGAGCAGCATTTTGGTTCAGTGGTTAGTGCTGTTGTTTCATAGATCCAGTGACCTGATTTGGATTTCGGGTCTGTGGTTGAGTCTGTATGTTCTCCCCAGCCATTCTGGTTTTCTTTCACATCCCAAAGATGTTCATTCTACTTTAATAAGCAACTCTTACCTATTTTCAGGAAGTACAGCTGTATGTATGGATAGCACAGCTATACAGTGAATAGTAGCGCAGCCTCACATTTCCAGAGAGCTTAGGTTTTAATTCTACCTTAGACGCTATCTGTATGAAATTTCCATATTCTCCCCATGTCTGCAAGATGTTGTCTACACGTTTTTCTCCAATATCCCCAATGTTCACCGGTAACTCTAAACTTGCCCAGTGTCAGTGAGTCTGAATGTGTGCTCTGCCATGGACTGGCATTCCATTCAGTGTTGGTTCCTGCCTTGAACCCAGTGTTGATGAGATATGGTTTGGGTTGGCTTACTGTCAATTTACACAAGTAGAGAAAATGGATGGACGGTTAGTGAATCATTGTGACAAGTGATGAAGTGGTGCCCTGTCCAGGATTTCCTACCAGTCTAGGCTGCTGATCCTCCAAGAGTATATTTTTGTCATTAAACCTAAAAGTGAAAATCAGCTTGCTTTCCATTCTCAAAATGAGAATGTTTATTAGTTTCATACCTAATTTATAATCTTAACTCCAAGGGTCCTTTTCAGGAGCTAAATAAACATCTGTTAATTTGCTGATCATAGTGTCATCCAGATCAGAACCTTTCACTAGTTTCCATAGATGTGTTTTGAAATATTGGCCATGTGATGATTTACTATTAAATTGAAAGTTCTACTAATCTGGGGTGCATTTCCACAAAACTATTGATCTTAGTAAATAACAAGATAATGAATGATGTAGGTTAAGTATAAATGCATTTTGCAAGTGTTTCCCAAAGCCCTTTGTTAGCCAACATTTCGTAAATGAGTTCAAAGTACTTCTTTGTTGACTCCAACCCAGCATTCACCTTCACAAAAGCACACTGTCGATAACAGGAACATCGATCCCTCATATTTCAATCGTCAAATATATGTTATATTGTCAAAACAGACATGTGCACATGTAAAAATAAGTAATAAAAATCAATCAAAACACATGAAATTACACAAAAAAGACCAAGTTAATTTAACCCATAATTTAATCCATAAATGGGCACAACAATGACATGGCTTCCTTACAAAAAACAACAATGGCAAGCAGAGATATGAAAAGGAATTGACACTTCACAAAAAAGGAGGTGAAACAAATAATATTGGAGATGGAAAAAACCTTTGTGCAGGAACCAGAATCACATCTACCACATCGCCAGAGCGCACTCTAAATAACACTTTTTAAGCTGATATTTATTAAATAAGTATATGGCATCAGACTAGAATGAATAGTCAACTCTTAATTACAAGGAATATACATGTTTACATTTTTCAACACCATATATGATCAAGAGACCCTTTTAGTCTATTCTATCAGCTCCTTTACTTCCACAGTGCATGAATAGATAGCGGTTATGAATGAAGTTTCCAATTCAGACATTAGTTTCCCTTTAGCATGTGTTTTTAGAAGGTCTGCCAAGATCCCGTTGGCCGTTGCTATGGCAAATTACCCACAACCACGTAGTCATCGGCACAATCATGCAAAGGTCAGCACATGCAGTCTCGAATCATCTGAGTATTGGATAATAACGCTGTTGGTGTATTCCTTTGCAATTCAGAACTCTTTTGGGTATTGAACATTATAACTGGCATTTGCATCTTTGATTTTTCATTAAATGGTTTGATCCTTTGGTTATGACTTTGGCTGCTCTTCTGACTTTGCTGTCATCTGATAGAACAATAGTAAGGAAACAAACATTTATATGACGATTTAATTGTATAACAATATGCCATTACAAAGCAGTTGGGTTACAAAGTGCTACTGCTTTTTTAGTTTATTGATTTTTGTAAAATACATTACAGTAAGTAAAACACAAAGAAACCCACTGTACAATAACTACAATAATTACAATACCCCATGGGGCAGCACGGTGGCGCAGTGGTAGTGATGCTGCCTCACAGTAAGCAGACCTGGGTTCGCTTCCTGGGTCCTCCCTGCGTGGAGTTTGCAAGTTCTCTCCGTGTCTGCATGGGTTTCCTGTGGGTGCTCCGGTTTCCTCCCACAGTCCAAAGACATGCAGGTTAGGTGCATTGGCGATCCTAGATTGTCCCTGGTGTGTATGTGTGTGTGTGTGCCCTGCGGTGGGCTGGCGCCCTGCCCGGGGTTTGTTCCTGCCTTGCGCCCTGTGCTTGCTGGGATTGGCTCCAGCAGACCCCTGTGTTAGGAAATAGCGGATTGGAAAATGACTGACTGACTGACAATACACCACCTATTTATCGGTCCCAGCAGCTATCTCCAAACCAACTCAAAGAACTATGTGATCAGCAAATCCAATATGAAGTTGTCTATCACGACACTAAGTTACCAGACAGACAGTTTGTTTTAGAACAGTATTAAGTACTAGGGTATTGTACCGCATTAGCCATTATGAACAGGCCTGAAGAAGGGGCCTGAGTTGCCTCGAAAGCTTGCATATTGTAATCTTTTTAGTTATCCAATAAAAGGTGTCATTTTGCTTGACTTCTCACTACAGAACAGTATTAATAGGTTCTGAAAAAGCTTTGAATTTCTCTGGTTACACCATGCTGTACACAAATCACTACATAATGCATCTTTTCAGTTGCTCATGTACATTAATTCAGTTAGAGTAAAATTAAAAAGTCCCATTCCCAACATTGCCTTAGATCATGGTAGAGTGAACTTTTTGAATTCAATTGATAAATTCTCTAGATGCTGCTATATCTTCATCATTTTTTAAAAAATACATTTTTCAATAGATATTGAAGATTAAGAAGGTTGGGCAGGTTGCTTTTAAAAAATTTCTAACATGCAATAAAAGTCTTACTGAAATATTGTATTTCAGGTATACAAGAGATACAACGCAAACAAACTTTTGAAATAAAGATCCCTTAAGGTTTACATATCAAATGCTTTTCATAAATTAAATACAAGTGATGAAACACCAGGGGCCTCTTGTATAACGCCGTGCCTAGAACTCACACTATAACATGGCGTAAGCACAAAAGCGGGAATGTGCGTACGCACAGAAAAATCCAGATGCAGGAATCTGGGCGCACGCAAACTTTCACGTTCCTCCACTACATAAATACCGATCAGCGTGAAAATTAACGCACGTGCACGCGCCTTCTGTCCCGCCCCAACTCCTCCCAGAATTATGCCTCTTTGAATATGCAAATCTATATAAATAGCCTTCTGTGAAAAGACAATGGGAAAAGCACGGGGGAAAATATAAGAATTTCAGCGAATACCAAGTGGAGGCAAAGGAAAAATGTACTATTTGTTGGTTTAAACAGTGGTATAATCAACAAAAGAAAGTTGATCGAGTGACATAGTGTCGGAGAAACTCGAAAGCTCAAGTTCACAATGTCGCACAGTGCCCAAAATTAAAAAGAAGTTGTCATATATCAAAGGCGGCGTGAAAAGGTGACTTGTAGCGGATCGTCTGAGTGTCATATGAAAGCTTATTAGGGTACAGAGAAAAAAAATAGGCACACAGTGGCAAAAAAGCACGAAATGTCAACTTTAATATCGACATTTCCACTTTTATCACGTAGTTTATTTTGTCATTAAAGTAGAACATCATAAACTTCATCTTAAAATCGTTTATTTTACTAGTTTCTCAAGTAGCACGTTAAATGCTTTGTTCTGTATTTGATCCTCTATGTGCTCTATGTGTGTGAATCACTACGTGCTTCCGTTCTTTTTCTTTATCAGACAGGACACAGAATCCATTGCATTCGTGATATTACAACTCTCTGAATAACTAAAATACTGAGATGTATACGTGATATTTTTTTCATGATAATAGGAATGAAAGCATGTTATTAAACATGGGAACACGGTGGCGAAGTGATTGTTCAAATCTCACGCTAGAGGCCTGCTGCGCCATGTGCGACCTTCGATGAAATAATTTATTACAGAATTACTGTGTCTTTCAAACGTACTAACCTCCAATTCCTGTCCTTACTTTTCTTTCTCCAAATACCCAATCGCCACACAATCAGCTCTGTAATAGACATTAAGCCATCTGTAAGCTTAGAACGCCGATTCTTCAAAACTTTTAAGGAACTTTGAAGTATCTTCGTAGTACATGTTTAATTATTCTATCTGTCTATCCTTCCAGTGTCGCGTCAGCACCAGCAATATCATAGTGCAAGGCAATCGCTATCCGTGAACTAGCTAGCGCTGCGGCACCGTGTCCTCACATGTTTAATTATTAACAACTAGCAAAATACCCGCGCTTCACAGCGGCGAAGTACTGCTTTAAAATTTTAAATAATAAACTGAGGGAAATTATACCAATAATTATTTGTTAAGGATCTCTTTGTATACCATGTTGTCAGTTCGCCCCTCCGGTTGTAATATGACCAAGTTGTGCGCTGAGCTTACTCTTGAGCATGCAACGTATAGTTGGCCATGTGAAAAGCAAATCAAGAACAGCAAGACTGCGCCAGCTGCGGAGCTCAGCTCGGAGCGAAATGAAGTGAATGAAATGAGGTGAATGGGAGGGGAGATGACCACGTGACTCCAACACCCGCCTTAACTCTCCATCCCTCCACAAACACACAAACACAGTCTCTCGGATCCCAACTCTCCTTTATATATATAGATAAATAGCAAAATACCCGCGCTTCGCAGCGGAGAAGTAATGTGTTAAAGAGGTTATGAAAAAGAAAAGGAAACATTTTAAAAATAACGTAACATGATTGTCAATGTAATTGTGTTGTCATTGTTATGAGTGTTGCTGTCTTTTATATATATAACATACACACACACACACATAAACATATATATACATATACATATATACATATATATACATATCTACATATATATATACATATACACATCCACATATATATACATATATATATATATATATACACATATCAACATATGTATATACACATACATACACACACACATATATACAGTGGTGTGAAAAACTATTTGCCCCCTTCCTGATTTCTTATTCTTTTGCATGTTTGTCACACAAAATGTTTCTGATCATCAAACACATTTAATCATTAGTCAAATATAACACAAGTAAACACAAAATGCAGTTTTTAAATGATGGTGTTTATTATTTAGGGAGAAAAAAAATCCAAACCTACATGGCCCTGTGTGAAAAAGTAATTGCCCCCTTGTTAAAAAATAACCTAACTGTGGTGTATCACACCTGAGTTCAATTTCCGTAGCCATCCCCAGGCCTGATTACTGCCACACCTGTTTCAATCAAGAAATCACTTAAATAGGATCTGCCTGACACAGAGAAGTAGACCAAAAGCACCTCAAAAGCTAGACATCATGCCAAGATCCAAAGAAATTCAGGAACAAATGAGAACAGAAGTAATTGAGATCTATCAGTCTGGTAAAGGTTATAAAGCCATTTCTAAAGCTTTGGGACTCCAGCGAACCACAGTGAGAGCCATTATCCACAAATGGCAAAAACATGGAACAGTGGTGAACCTTCCCAGGAGTGGCCGGCCGACCAAAATTACCCCAAGAGCGCAGAGACGACTCATCCGAGAGGTCACAAAAGACCCCAGGACAACGTCTAAAGAACTGCAGGCCTCACTTGCCTCAATTAAGGTCAGTGTTCACGACTCCACCATAAGAAAGAGACTGGGCAAAAACGGCCTGCATGGGAGATTTCCAAGACGCAAACCACTGTTAAGCAAAAAGAACATCAGGGCTCGTCTCAATTTTGCTAAGAAACATCTCAATGATTGACAAGACTTTTGGGAAAATACCTTGTGGACTGATGAGTCAAAAGTTGAACTTTTTGGAAGGCAAATGTCTCGTTACATCTGGCGTAAAAGGAACACAGCATTTCAGAAAAAGAACATCATACCAACAGTAAAATATGGTGGTGGTAGTGTGATGGTCTGGGGTTGTTTTGCTGCTTCAGGACCTGGAAGGCTTGCTGTGATAGATGGAACCATGAATTCTACTGTCTACCAAAAAATCCTGAAGGAGAATGTCCGGCCATCTGTTCATCAACTCAAGCTGAAGCGATCTTGGGTGCTGCAACAGGACAATGACCCAAAACACACCAGCAAATCCACCTCTGAATGGCTGAAGAAAAACAAAATGAAGACTTTGGAGTGGCCTAGTCAAAGTCCTGACCTGAATCCAATTGAGATGCTATGGCATGACCTTAAAAAGGTGGTTCATGCTAGAAAACCCTCAAATAAAGCTGAATTACAACAATTTTGCAAAGATGAGTGGGCCAAAATTCCTCCAGAGCGCTGTAAAAGACTCATTGCAAGTTATCGCAAACGCTTGATTGCAGTTATTGCTGCTAAGGGTGGCCCAACCAGTTATTAGGTTCAGGGGGGCAATTACGTTTTCACACAGGGCCATGTAGGTTTGGATTTTTTTTTCTCCCTAAATAATAAAAACCACCATTTACAAACTGCATTTTGTGTTTACTTGTGTTATATTTGACTAATGGTTAAATGTGTTTGATGATCAGAAACATTTTGTGTGACAAACATGCAAAAGAATAAGAAATCAGGAAGGGGGCAAATAGTTTTTCACACCACTGTATACACAGACATATATATATACATAAATATTTACATATCTACATATATACACATCTACATATATATACACATATATATATACATATCTACATATATATATATATATATATATATATATATATATATATATATATATATATATATATATCTAGACATACATACATACATAGATTGACACATATATATATATACATATATATATATATATATATATATATATATATATATATATGTAATTGTGTTGTCATTGTTATGAGTGTTGCTGTCATATATATATATATATATTATATATATATATAGCAAAATACCCGCACTTCGCAGCGGAGAAGTAGTGTGTTAAAGAGGTTATGAAAAAGTGAAGGAAACATTTTAAAAATAACGTAACATGATTGTCAATGTAATTGTGTTGTCATTGTTATGAGTGTTGCTGTTATATATATATACATATACACATATAATATATGTGTATGTGTATATGTATATATATATATGACAGCAACACTCATAACAATGACAACACAATTACATTGACAATCATGTTACGTTATTTTTAAGATGTTTCCTTCACTTTTTCATAACCTCTTTAACACACTACTTCTCCGCTGCGAAGCGCAGGTATTTTGCTAGTATATATATATATATATATATATATATATATATATATATATACACACATGCATATATATATATTATATATATATATATATACACATATATATGTATACACACACACATATATATTTATATATATATATATATATATATATATATATATATATATATATATATATATATATATATATACATACATATACACACATACATGCAGTTTCAATAACATAGAAATCAATATAAACAACATTAACATCATTATCATATGAGAATATGAAGTAATATATAAGAAGCACATTTCATATAAATATAAATTATTAAACAGTAAAATCTTCTTCTGTAATTTGCTACCGTGGCTATTCGTTTGTCTGTCCAGGATTTTAAATCACCTGTAGCTCGCAAACCGTTTCACCTATTGACTTGAAATCTGGTACACATATAGTACGTCACGTCTACTATCCGCTTTATGGGTGATGATTCTATTACTCTTTTTATCTTTATTTTATTTTATTGTAGAATGAACTCCTATCTGCACATACCAGGGCGGCCGTGGGCGGATGCGTATGGTGTATTCACTCCACATTATCGTGCATTGCACTGTCACTGGTATTTCGATAAAAGAATTTGAACAACATATAAGAAGCGTATAAATTATTAAACAGTAAAACATTAACATTTAAGAAGTAAAGTTACATTAAGTACTACTGCAGTGCCTTCGGGTATACCTCATTTTTTGTTTGCCCATTACATGCTTAAATGTATACATTTTTTGGTGCACCTACCCGAGAACACGCGACATATAACCGAGCGTGGGAGAAGCATGGATTTTAAACACGCGTTGAGTTCATCTGCTGGTCTCCCTCGTGAAATAACTGGTAATGTTTCACTAAAATCTACAGCGAGTAAAACGACATTACCTATTTTTTTTTTTTACGATCTCTGATATCTTGCTTTTTTCGGTTCAAGGCTTCATAAGCTCTTTTATGTTCTATGGTGTACTTATCCCAAACCATCATCTTTGAATGTTGCAAGACTTTCGCCTTGTATGTAGATCGGGGTAATTACATTCATTGCATTCCTAGTCTGAATCACAATCTGATTGTATGGGTGGTTACCTGGCACTGTAGGGTTGCCACCCGTCCTTTAAAATACGGAATCGTCCCGTATTTGAGAATGAAATTGCGCGTCCCGTTTTGAATCAATACGGGACGGGATTTGTCCCGTATTTTTTTATCATTTTTTTTAAAGCAGCGTCTCATGCAAATCATCCCACACGCATTTTATGAAGATGCCTCCTTTCCTACTTTTGATTGGGTAATACTTGATGTCATCGTTAATTTGATTGGTCTTTTTAACTGTCCAGTGAGGAGGGTGGGTCTTTTAAGTAGAGTCTGCAAAGTGTTGGCACTGGGATGTGGCACCCACTGCAGTATGCGTCCCTTATTTTTTTGTATTAAAAGTGGTAACCCTACCTGGCAGGTAACACTTATGTTTGGTCATGAAGTCGTCTAAAATCCGCCACGTGCCCTCTTTTAATTGTGAGAAGCAGATATATATAGCCAAATTCTCGCGCTTCGTTGCGGCGAACTACTGCTTTTAATTTTTTAAGAAGAAAATAAAACCTTTTTAAACGGATCGAAAATATACCAATAACAATTTGTTAAGGATGTTTTTTTGTGAACCTCGCTTTTCACAGCTGTCGCGCTACAGCGTGTGTTTCGTTTATTTGACAGTATGTAGATCGTGGTAATTACATTCATGGCATTCGTTTTCTGAATCACAATCTGACTGTATGGATGGTTACCTGCCAGGTTACGCTTGTGGTTGGTCAGGAAGTCGCCTTACATCCGCCACATGCCCTCTTTCTGTTCCCAGAAGCTGATCATAGAATGGCCTTAATAGTTAACTTTCAAATAATGCAAAGAGTATGCGACACGTGTTTCTCCCTAATTCTGGGCTCATCAGGCATACACACTCACAGCATCCCCTCTCGGGAATCGAATCTCTATCGTCAGCGCCAGAGTTGAAGCCCCTAACGTTGCGGTCAGCAAGTCGGCTAACATCCGCCATGTGCCGTCTTTCAGTTGCGAGAAGCAGATCATAGAATGGTTGAAACTGTTGCCCCTAACATTGCGCTACGGCGTGTGGTTCGTTTATACCTCGTGTCTTCTCATTAAACTTTTATCTCGCGAATATGTTATTGCAATCCGCAGCGGGAGCGTTTCTATAAACTTAATTTAAACTTACGTTTTACACCGTGCTTTGTTTCCCTTATGAACATGCTTGTATGCTTCACTCGCTCGTTTCTTATTGTTTCGCTCCCTTCTCAATTGTTTAATGAATTTTTTGTTCTTCGCTGTTTGCGGCTCCTCCTTCATTTGTCCCTACTGCGTTCACAGTCTTTTCACGTGATTACGTGGGAGGCGTGATGACGTGACACTCAACTCCTCCCACGGCCATCGAGCTGCCGTCCATTACAGTATATTGTGAAAAGAGGTTCCAGTTATGACCATTACGCGTTGAATTTCGAAATGAAACCTGCCTAACTTTTGTAAGTAAGCTGTAAGGAATCAGCCTGCCAAATTTCAGCCTTCCACCTACACGGGAAGTTGCAGAATTAGTGATGAGTCAGTCAGTCAGTCAGTCAGTCAGTGAGGGCTTTGCCTTTTATTAATTAGTATAGATACAGATTATTTAAATAAAGTTAAATTTTATCTGTAATACTATAAGCAACATATTTTGCTGCATTTCATCTTAAAAATGATATCGTCATCATACGCGCTTTATAAAGTGGCGCAGGTTGTGCAATATTATAACTGTAGTACAAGTTTACAGTGGGGTAATTGTACTTATAAGTACAAACAGTTCTACAAGGAGCACTTGATGGACTGATTGAGTGTGTTTATAGTTCATGGGATGAAACTGTTTCTGAAACGCGAGGTCCGTACAGGAAAGGCTTTGACGTGTTTTGCCATGGTTGAGGTAGTGTGTGCTTGAAACTGTATACCAATAATTCTCTTTCCGATCAGCTGCTGCTGTGATTCCCCACTCAGATACAGTGAAATAAATACTCCGAGTGGTGCAGTGAGAGTAATATGGAAAAAGATGATCCGCTGTGGCAACCCTTAACGGGAGCAGCTGAAAGAAGAAGAAGATGCAGTGAGCGTAACAACGCTAAAGCAGTTATGGTATTTGGAATACTATGGCTATTCCCTGGACCATTATATTGCTGCAGGTTTATTACAATCAGATGCATTACACTAATAAACAATATGCAGTTAATTTCAGTGTATTTATAAAGCCGCGTCAGGAATGTGGGTCTAAGAAAGAAAGGGTGACCACACAAGAACAGTAGCACTGCTTTGACGCTGGGTGCCGCCAGTCTGCAAAACCGAGCGGAGAAATTGCGTACGCCAGGATATGAGGTACCGTGGAAATGTGCGTGGCTTTACGCCAAGTTTAGGTTTTATACATCGCGATTTGAGTGTGGAAACGTTCGTACACAACATTTCTGTGCGTACGCACCGTTTATACATGAGGCCCCAGATTACTAGTAATTTGCGCATACAGAAGAATTTGACCAGGGTTTCTTTTGTAACGGCCGACCCCTTTTACCCAGCCGGCAGCTACACTCCCAAGACCGGTGGCTTGGATAATTGACTGAGAAATAATCTTACTATCAAGCCGTTACTTCTTACCAATTGAACTTTTCCCCCACAATCGACGGTGAAAAATATAAGCACACAAAAACAGGATGTAAAATTTAAACGGGTTATATGTATTAAGTAAAATAAGACATGCAAAAAATAGAAACATATATAAATATAAATATCCCTTCACCCCAGCAATAACAAGACACCACCAAATATATATATACACACACAACAAAAACCCTCCCTTGTCCCTGTAACAAATAAACACACAACACAAATAACAATGAATGATAAACTGAAAATGAATGAGAACGTGAGTCCGGTAATAAAGAAACTGTCCTGAAAGCGGATGACTGAATTAGTGATATTGCGTTGTTTGATTCTCCCCGGAAAAAATGGAACAGCCTCACGTGAATCCTCGTGTGTGTGGTGGATGATTAAGTCCTACCCCGGGGTCTCTCGTGGTGAGGTCCTTGAAGTAAATCCGGCAGATGGAAAAACAAACTGGATGGCTAAGCGCGATATGGAAAAGAACAGGTACAGTGTGTTCGTGATGGTGAAAAAAAATCTCCTTCTCTCCTTCCTTCCTTCTCCTCCTGATGGCTTAAATAATCCTGTAACGGCTGTGATTGATTGATTGTAAACAGGTGTTTTCCAGGTTTGTGGCTGTGGTCTCCTTCCATCATCCGTCCCCTTTTACGGGGACGGCATTAACTGATGCACAAACAGTAAACGGGACAATGAAACGAGACGCACTCAGAACTGACATTTAAACACTATGTGGCCCCGCTACACTTTCATATGGCTGACTGATAGGTTTTATGACTTTTTCCTTTCTTACAGGTTCTCAAAGTCCACACATTCACAACCCAGTGATAAAATTTGAATTAGCTTTTTGCTTTTTAAGAATTTTAAATGTAAATATAGGAATACTCTGAAAGAGATACACTAAATTTGGAAGGATATTTATTTTAGCAATATTAATTTTCCCAGTTAACACTAGATAAAGATATGACCTTCTATTAATATCTTGTTTTATAGTTTCCATAAAATTGCAAACATTTTATCTGAAAATTCTGCTTTTTCCTGCAAATATCACTAGATATTTAAACTAATGTGAGACAATTACACAAAAATAATCCTGTTACATAAGAAGTCTGACAAATGAGAGGAGACCATTTATTCCATCAAGCTTGTTTGGTTAATTAATAGCTTGGTTATCCCAAATGGCAGCATCAGGTACAGTGCCCACTCACTCACACTCTACATAATGCAATATTTCAGTATCTGAGTGTGTCTTCTTGAGAATCCTTTCTCATGTCTTATACTTTTCTTCCCTTATTTTTCAATATTTTGCTTGTTTGTGCTTGGAATTCTCAGACCTCTTAAATTAAAGAACTTTAGTTCATCATCTATATTGTCTTAAGGAGAAGCACGCCTATTGCCTTTCAAATCATGTCAGCAATTCCAATTATTATTATTCTGGCAATGACAGAAATGGTTGATGGATTATTATGGTTGATATGTTTTTTCTCAAAGTAACCTTTACATTCTTCTGTTCTTCTTTTAATTCAGCCAGTCAGCCTTTATTTATGGGAGTGTCATTCACAGTGAGCACCATTCCATTGCCTTTCAGATCAATTAACTACTGTATATCACCCAAAGTAAATATGATAGATCTCTAAGAATAATTATGATGAAGGATCTTAGCAGAGAGTATTATTCTTTATTAACAAGGCAGGTGGCAGAGTGGTTCAGGTTCAAAGTGTTTGATCTGGAATCCTGTGCCCTGTTGATATCTTTGTGAAGATCTGATGTTCTCCTTAAGTTTGTGTGGGCTTTTCTCCAGGTAGGTCAGCTTTTCCTCCACACTCCCAAAGACATGCATGTTAGGTTAACTGGAAATTCTGAACTGACAAAGTGTTAGTGGGTATTGTGTTGGAATGGTGCCCCATCCTGGGCTGGTTCCTGCCTTCTGTCTTATTTTCTCAGGTTAGGTTTCATTCCATAATGACACTGAATTGGAATAAGATGGTTAGAGAAAGGAAATGTTTACTCAAGAGGTGCTTTGCCCAAGGTTACTTATAAAAATTAGGAAACATACTGCATTAGAAACTACAAAGCAATCAAATCAAATATGTTTTAAAAACAGTTCAAAACGGTTTGTGTTTTATATACATAGAAATATCACTACTGCATAAAACGTGATTTGTTTAATTTTTAAAAAGGATTGGTAGAGTAGAACAGATACAATTTAGGAACCTGGGTTTGCAGGTTCTTTCCATGTTAAGGATGGATTTTCCCCAGGTATGCCAGGTGCTTTCTATATCTCAATGCTTTGATTTAACCTTAATTGTTGACTTAAAAGTAGCACAGTGCAAGTGTTTAGGTATAAGTAACCATGTTTACAATCACTGCTGCTCCATCCATCACTGGGTCCTAACATGTGGCTAATACTGCCAGAATAGGTTCTAGCTTCCAGTGATGTTGTAATGAGAAATACTGGATTAAAGGAAAGGTTGACATTTTAAAATAATATAATACTTTAGAATGGGGCGCTAAGTACTTGTTATAATATGTCTATATATTCCTTATTGATATGTAATGAAAACTAAACACAAAGCACAAATAACCAAGTAATACTGTAAGTAATGTGGTAAACAGTAGAACTTTTGGGTCTTCAGATCTCGAGTTGATATTACTTTGAAGAAATGTGGAGAATAATATGGGCAAGCTTTGCTGGTCTGATTGGTTTATTCTTGTCAAAACTGAATTAATATGGTAAATGTTCAAACTAAATCCTTTGTCAAGGTCTTGCTATGAAGCAGTAAGTGACTACTAGGTACACTACGAGTAGCTCCTGTGCTGAAGTGTCAATGATGCTTCGTAAGTCTGCTATTTGCTAAGGTCCTTTTAGGCCGATGTCAGACCTGACAACTGCAATTGCTGATCTTGTTGCTGGACTGAATTTACACAACTAAAAATCTCTGAACATGTTAAATTTCACACTTGCTTGACAATTTTCCAGCACTGTTTCACTTCCAAAGAACTGCATGCTCACCCCGTTTTCTGACAGCAACATTGTGTCTGACGCTGCTGGAGTATGTGAATTTCCCCTTGGGATTGATAAAGTATCTATCTATCTATCTATCTATCTATCTATCTATCTATCTATCTATCTATCTATCTATCTATCTATCTATCTATCTATCTATCTATCTATCTATCTATCTATCTATCTATCTATCTATCTATCTATCCATCCATCCATCCATCCATCCATCCATCCATCCATCCATCCATCCATCCATCCATCCATCCATCCATCCATCCATCTATCTATCTATCTATCTATCTATCTATCTATCTAATAGGTACGGTCTTGGTCCCTTTTTCTTTTTTTTATTTTGTCATGGTATGTAAAACATGAGACATCAGACAGACGAGCCTCTCTTTTGTTTTCAAGGTCCAAAACACCTAAATTCCTTAATCCTCCTTGCTGGCTGGCTACATTATATTTCTTCCAGATAGCTGGTCAGTAGTTGTCAACTCTTATACACACAGATCCCATCCCTACGATTTAAGACAAATTCAGACCTGTTGTGGACTAGTTGGAGTGAGTTGCAGAGTATGTCAGACTACACAAAATCATCTGACTTGGTAAGATTATACTGTAACATTCAATCTGTAAAAGAAGTGACAGGTACATTTCATTGCCTATTAGGGAGATGGATGTTATTCAGATCGCAGGCGTCGATCTATATCAGTCCTTGACCCCTTTTCCTACACCCACTAATACTAAAACAAAGTAAGAAATAAGACAATGGATAATAAATGTATATATCCAGCTATCCAAAAAAATGAACACCAGTTCAGCTTAACAACAGGGTCAACCTGGGAACAACTGATTCTTGTTCAGAAGCCCACGTGTTTTTCTGTATAGGCATTCATTCATTAAACCTCTTTTTTTGTACCCACCTCTAAATAGCAGATGACACTAGTTGAAGTTTGTCTCAGCTTCTTTAATTAGCTCTGTTAGCGCCTTTCTTGTTCTGTCTCCTCGGATTCTCCTCAATTAGTGACCATGATTTAAAATCAAAAAAAATACTGCTACAAATGTCATATCACTTCTTCCATTGTCACAGCAATATGATGCTGACCCTAGGCATTTCAATTCCAAGAGCTAATCTGAAAAGAAGTGGTGCTTTTTGCTGTTATGCACCTATAATTTGGAATACTTTATCAACAGAAATTCTCCAGGCTAATACTGTAGAACAATTAAAAAAAACTGCTAAAATCCATTATTTTAAAATGGCTTTTTCGTTGGTACATTTTATTTGTATCCCTATTATACTATATGGGCATTGAATTATCATTTTCCTCTGGGTTCTGCAATTCCCTACTAATCTGTACAATTCTCTGCTGTCTTTTCTGGCTCTTCTGTGGTGGTGTATACCGCCACCACTTGATCAAAGTACCATGCTGCTCCCTGTGATTATGGATTGAATGGCAGGTATCCCAAATGTCCACATGACCATCATCATCAATTTCTTCTATTTGAAGTCTGAAAACCATAAGGACTGATTTAGAACATCTATGTTAGGTAAAATGCCCAGTGGGTGCTGGGTGGTCTTTTGGCTTTGGAACCCCTGCATATTTATTTGTTTTCTCCAGGCTAACTGGAGTTTTTTTGTTTTTTTCTGTCCCCCTGGCTATTCAACCTTGCCCTTTTCTTTGTTACATACTGCATTATATTATTGCCTAATCTTGTTTATCTTTTATATGAACTTCCTTTTATTTCATTTTTGTAAAGCACTTTGAGCTACATTGTTTGTATGGAAAACGTGCTATATAAATAAATGTTGTTGTTAACTCTTAATACCTGAATAAATTCTGCAACCGCTCTAAATTCCAATTCAGTGTTGAGACGATGACCAGAAAAAAGACCAACCAAAATTTTCCCCTCAGCCTTTGCAGCCTTGGTATAATGTAAATGAAGTCTGAGACTGGAAATCATTGGATCATATCTAATGTAACATGGTCTTTACGTAACAGTACCTGACTAATAGATGCATTTAAAGCATTATCAAAAAAGAATACAAAACAGATACTCCCACCCTCTCGAAAAACTCTTTTCCTTAAAGTGACCACTATATCACTTCTGAAAAAATATTATGCTTTTGAATATCCAACAGTTGGCACATTTTTGACTCATCACTCCATTACTTGTTGTCTGGTACATCATTATATTTTCTGAAGACGCTTCTAGGTATAACTAATATGGTGGAAGTAACAAGTCACCTTTTTATACTGAGTATCTAAGTTGAGTAACATGCAGAATACAATCTTCCTATGTCAATTTCTAGGTCTTTACATGACATTAATATGCAATTTTTGGATCACTAGGTAGTAGTAAAATATTTAAATCTGTTACATGAAAACCTTTACATTATTTTCTTAAGCAAATTTGAATTCTGCCACTGTTTAACAAGGCCATTTCTTCCTGATGGGATCAGTTTATCTCACATTTGTTTCAATTTAAATAGCAACCCTAATAATCTTATTTCTTGTCAAGCTGTTTTCATGACATTGTTCCATAATATATTAAGGCAACATTAAAAAAAATTGCAAGTATTAAATGTGTTGCTTCGAATTTGTTATTAGCTTATGGTTTATATGTAAAAATTATGTTCATTTCTGCCATTTTTTCCTTTTCTCTTTCATTTTCCTTTGTTTTTTCACTTTTAATGTAACACTAAATGTTTCATTAATGCACCAACTAAGTCTATTTCTAGACAACAAAAAAAAAACACTGTAGCTTATTTTTTCATACTACTGAAGTTATTTTTCTTCACTTAAAAAAAAAATCCAATTAATTTTGCTTTTATGGATGATCGTGCTCCCCTCCCCGAAGGCACATTTACTCGTTTGTGTTAATCCTCTCCCATCTGCTGCCAGCTAGGCCTAGTTGAAACAGTGATGCTTGTTCCAGGGTCACAGGGGTCAGCAGTGACACCAGATTTAACTGTTATTTACTCTGATTCCACGACAAGACAGAACCAGCGTCAACTGACTAAAGTGATGTATGTTAAATGTGCTCCAAATTACTAGCATGATGGATCTATCGATAGGCCATTTCAGCTGTCAGGATGCTTCTATCAGCCTTTCAGTTATCCTTCCTCTGGATGTGCTGCCCTTCCCCCACCCTGTCTTGCTCCCTGTCTCTATCACCCTCATTCTCCCTTTTCTTTTTTTTGCCTGCCCTTTAGTTGTCTCTGCAGAGCATCTTGCTTCTCTTCAGAAATTAAACATAAGACAGGAGAGGACCAGTAGTCGTAGGGCAGGGTGCTGTCAGGATGCCTGGGCAGCACATTAGTTATCAGGGAGATGATGATGCCTTTTTCTAGACAGATTGGACCTTCAGCAGCTTTATTGCATTTTGTTGATGACTTATCATTGTGGATTTTTTCTCATCATCATGTTAAGCTGCTATTTTTCATTTGTCAATAGTGGTATACATTTACATTATTTTTATATCATTTTTGAAATAGTCATTATTTGAATTCAATGGATCAAACTATATACACAATGCAGTATATATATTTTAATTGTCAATAATATAAACCTTTGTATATAAAATAAGTGGCAGCCCATAGGGCATTCAAATAATAACTGACTTCTGTTATTGGGCAATCTATGCCATAGATACTAAAGCTGGGATTCCTATTTATCTTAATGATATTTTGGGAAGTCAGCTTGGGAAATGTACATGCATTGCTGCACTTCCCTCATTTGCTTTATATAATTTATAAGTGACGGTTTCGAATCTGATGTTGGCCAAATGACTTTGAATGTGACTCAGGGCTCTGCTGAGAGACATTTATTGCTTAACATTATAAAGCTAATGCTTTTTCGCATTGTACAGGCATTGGCAGTTGATGTTCAAGAAATAATTTTTAAATTTATGAGCAGCTAAAGCCATCATTATTACACTTCTTTAAGTTTAAAAGTGATTCTTACGTTACATTTGCAGTAGCTTTTATTTCAGATTGATGTAGAGTGGAAATTATGTTAGTGTCTTATGATTGCCACTGGTGTTGAAGTCAATATCATAAGGCAGAAGTCTTACAAAGTGTATACAATAACAGTTTGAATAATACTTACGGCAACTGATATGATATGTAAACTTATTATGCAAGGGGACTAACAAATGCTTGAGTAATTTATATTCAAAGCGAGATACTTTATTGCCTCTATCAAACTGTATAAATTATATGTAGATGTATATATTTTTACAATGTTTCATGTGAAAAACCACTATGGTTCAATGGCAATCTAGCTGTCACAGACAACAATGCTAGCAGCTTGGTGCTGCAGGAGTTATAGTTTAACACAGCCACTTACCTTGCCGGTGTGTTTGTTTCATGATGAGACTTTAAGCAGTTGGTGGATATGCCATGACAAGCACAGGATCTAACAAATGTTGCTTACAATGGAATCTCATAAATTAGAATGGTTAATTTAGGAAGAAGGAAATGTAAAAGTTCTTGCTGTTATGCTAAAATTATAGTACAACCCAGAAGATGCTAGCAGTCTATCTGGAGAATCTCGACTTTACCTTAGTTGGCTAGATCTATATGTCCCTACTCTAAAATAAAGTCAAATGTTCAGTTCTGGATGTGAAAGAACAAAAAATGATCTTGATGGCCCCAGGTAGCAAGTCCATTTCTTTTATATGGGCCCCATATGGGTGGTCTATATTTTACCCATCAAATTGTGCACCCAAGGATCATATGGGGCCCACATGGGTTAGTATACTGTTACCATTTGACACGTTCAAAAATGTGGGCAATTTGGGTGTCCCTGAGGACTGGACTGGAAACCCCTGGTCTAGATAACACGCACCTAACCTTGAAGCAGTCATTTAAATAATGTTAGATGTATTAACGTTATATTTACTTATTTGATTGAAGCTTTTATCCAAGGTAACTTACAACATGTGAGATACAATTAGTTACATTTCTTTTGTTTTCCCAATTGGAGCAGAGGCAGGTGAAGTGACTTACTCATGTTCATACAGTATTGGTGGCAGGATTTGAACTCACAACTGCAGGGTTAGAAGTCCAAAGCCTTAACCATTCCAGCCTTGAATCAAGATTTTACTAAAAGAACACAAACACAAAACATTTTTTACATTTAACTTTTGTCAAACTCAACATGTTCAGGATATGGATCTTTAACTTGAGTGACCTTCTTGACAAAAGTTAAATTTAAAAATGTTTTGCTGTTCTTTTATTAAGTCTTTATTTTTAAATGTGTTATTGTGGTTAAGGCTTTAGACTTCAAGCCCTGAGGTTGAAGGTTCAAATCCTGCTACTGACACTCTGTGACTATGATCAAGTCCCTTCAACTGCCTGTGCTCCAATTGGAAAAACAAAAGAAATGTAACCAATTGTATCATAAATATTGTAAGTCACCTTGGAAAAAGGCATTAGGCAAACAAGTTAATGCAAGTTCATAAATATTTCATTATTTTAAATTATTGCTTCTAACTTACTCCTTGAGAACCTCCAGATTGCCAGGTTTTTGCTTGCTCCTAGCACACCTGTATCAGGCCATCAATAACAGTGTACTAGCCCATATGGGCCCCATATGCTACTTGGGAGCACAATTTGATAGGTCATATATGGACCACCCACATTTGTCCCATATAAAACACATTTGGGACCCATATGGGATTGCTGTTGGGGCAGTGGTGACAGAATCATGTATGTCCTTCAATGAGGACAGCTAATTTAGGCAGATGGAAGCACTGTTTGAGAAAAGATTGGTATGCCATAGTTGTGTGATTCTGAGTGTGAGGACCATGAATCACTTTCAGGAAAGGGGAGGGGGGTGGGTGGTTACAGCAAGTTCCAAAGGTAAACCTTATCTCGATTAGAATGTGTCGATCAATGGAATTTTCCTCTTCCTCTTATAGTTTTATGCACAATAATTACCATTAAATTAGGAAGGAAGTGTGTGTTATTTTTTTACAATTTTATATTTCTTCACTTTTAAGTTTTTATTGGAAAGGGCACAATGCCAATATTTATTTATCTAGTATATAACTGTAAATCTCTTGAAGGAAGTTATGGTTAATCCTTAATACATTACAGGAAATATGGTCATACCTAGCCATCAGAATGATCTTCCACAACAATGCTTTTAAGAACTTTATTCTTTTGATTTTCTCTCCCTTTTCTGCTCTGTATGCTGCATGCTCATATGTGCATAAGGTTAATATTTTCACATATAGAAAGGAAAGTGAAATTTGTATTTGCATGTGCCAATTAACATTCACCACACTCTGGCACCGTGATAAATGGGTTTTGTTAACTTACCTTGAAAACTTTGTCTTCCTAGCCTCCAGATGTCTGTCTTCCTTACCTGAAGTAACCATTATACCACAAAGTTTAAATGATAATATGTGTATATTTTCTACTTGCGTATGTATGTTTGAATTTGCACTGCAATTTTTTATTGAAAAATATTCCTTATAATCTCAATATAAATCTGTTTGTTTGCATATACAGTATTTCTCTGTATTTTCATAGTCTTCATATACAAACAGCTTGTAAATGTATGGCTATGATACCCACCCATCCATCCATCTTTCTTCATAATCCATTTGTCCCGTGCAAGGTCGTTGGGTGGCTGGAGCCTATCCCAGCAAGCAGTGGGCACAAGGCAATAACAATCCCTGTGATACCCTTCTTTAATTGTATGTAATTATATAGATTTTCACTTTATGGTATTCCTTTGTTTTCCATTTTTTTTTGTTTTTTGATCATGCAGTGGATCACTTCTTATTATTTGGTACCTACTCATTTGTCTAATCATAATGTACTTTTCCTAGCCAAAGCCATATATTTTAGATAATGCAAAAAATGCTCATCTTATATGTGCAGTCATAAAAGTTGCAAATTTTAATTACATTTAAAGACAAAACAAAATCTGTACAATTCAGCAAAGACTTAGTTTGATTATTATATTTATTTTCCAAATCATTATCTGCCAAGCCAACTTAATTGCCTCTACTAGAGCTGCCTTCTAGACTGTAACAGTTCTATTAGTGAAATTAACTTTGGCTATGAATTTGTTGTGACTACCTCATTGTAAAGGGTCTTTAATTATCTAAAAATGTATATAATTTAAGTAACAAGAAACTGACATATTGTTGTGTCTATTAATACTACAACCTCACAGCTTCTGGATACTCTGCTTGAATCCTGTACCAGTTACTGTCAGTATGGAGTAAATGTGTTCTTCTTGTGTCTGTGTGTATTTCTTTCCAGGTACCCTAGTTTGCCTCTCACATTCTAAACACTTATGTTTGAGATAATTTGAAAACTGTAAACTGCAAGTGTGCCCTGTGATGGAGAGATTAAGTAATTCTGTGCTGGATTGCCTGTTCCATTGCTTACATTTTTTAATAAAGAACAATCCATCTATCACTCTGACTCTCCATTTATTTCCTTTTCCACTTTTTCATTACAGATAGAAAGAACTAGAGCTTTATCCCTGTGATGTCAAAATTACGCAGAAAGCAATGCTGGATTGAATGTCTTTACCAGGCCGACAAATGCTAAAGCCTATCCCAACAGCATGAGGATCAAGGCTAAATCTGGATGGCATGCTATTTTCCAGCAAAGCACTACCCAAGAACACTCCCATTTATAACAGGTCAATTTAGAGTTGTTGGTTACTGTTAGATTACTGTTATTGTTTCAAAGACTTTAGAGATAAGAATATTTTAATGAATGTTTTTGCATTGGGGAGCCCTCATTGTTAAGTTTACATGTTCTCCTTGTATCTTTATCACTGTCTTCCCCTGTCTAATCCATCCTATTCAGTTTATTCATGCAAACAAATTAGCCCCATTGTCAGTGTGCGTGTATTTATGGTTAGGGCTGCTATCTGATGGACTTCATAGTGAACTCCTGCTTGACACATTTCATATCTGGGCTTGGCTTCGGCTAAGTGCAGCCTTGTGTCAGATTAGGCATATTTTAACAGTGATAAATCAGTCAGAGTTTTACATGCTGACTGAATTATGAAAAAAGAGTAATTAAGTTTGCACAATGAAGTATTTTTTATTCTTAGGCATGTGTACGTTTACGTTGAGGAAAGTAAGTTTAGTCCCAAGGAAGGATTTTTATTTTGCTACTTACACATCAAATTACGAGGAAAATTGCTCACCAGGGTCAGCCAATAATTGAATTGTAACTGTTGACTTAGGGCATTTGGTATGTTTGCCCTGAGAAGTAAATTCTCCAAACTTCATCTCGATGCAGTCAAACAAAATGAAAGGTAATATTCTTTATCTGCCACAGATTGCTGCAGATGAACTGCTTTAATATGAGCGTAAATAAGATTTAGTGTATTCCATACTTCAGCTGGTCTCAAGTGAAAGTGATTTCGATCAATATAGCTCACTAGTACCATAACAGGAATGTGGCACATTACAATCTGAAAGCAAAACGGTTCTATTCAAATTTTTCTGTGTCAAATTAATTTCCTTCTTATCCCTAAATTCAATTAGAAGGGAACCCCCTGTTGTAAGTAAGAAAATGTCCGACATCACAATGTGACAAATTACACCGCTCAGTGTGCATATCAAGCTGAAGTGTTGAGCCTTGCTAATCTTCTCACTAATTCTCAATTACTGTAAAATGAAGCCATAAATCACACAGACAGGGAGATCGATGGAAATGCTGTTTTCTGAGTGATTGGCAGCCTCCCCAACGGTTGTTTTTTAAGTTGGTTTAAGGTTACCACTCTCCGAGGGTTTGGGGGGGGGGGGGGGGGAGAGTAGCAGAATGAATGGGGAGGGGCTCTTTCACAATCTATATGATTCAAGTCCTTGGCCTTTAGGGGATACAGCAAAGGGACAACACCAATTTTTTGCCCATCAGCCATCCAATTTTTCTCCTTTTCATACCTGCTGTAGTAAATGAGAAACAAATTAAATTTCTCCCCACTTTCTCCACAGAAACCATTTAAATCCTTTATGGGAACTAAATTGTCCCCAGACAAATCGCCCTTGGTCCTTTTAAAATATACTGTGGCAGTGAAACCGAAATAAATTTGTGTCACTCCAGATATGCCATTGTCTGTAATACCATTCATTGGAGACCTATATGAAAAGGGAGATAAATAAAATAAGGAGCACTTTTGGTAACACAAAAGGGGACCAGAACCTGCTCTACATTTGCAACCCTTATCCCGCCCCCTCCTTACTTGCTTCCCACTCTCCCCGTTATTAATTTTCAGCCAGAGTTTTACATTCATGAGGCTGAGATTGAAATGTAAATCAGGGCAGGAATGAGGAGTCAGCAGTGGCCCCAGCCAAGGCGCTTGTGTCACAAATGCAGGGACTTTGCACTCAAACTGTTATCATTTGTAGAGATTAAGAAAAGAAACCATCAATCACAGCATCAGGGAAACAATGAATAAAATAGCCCTACATGGGTGATGAAAAATTACCACCTGAGAGGACACAAATTGTTATACGGCCAGTTGGAAAACAAGAGGATTGTTTTAAATGCTATAGTAGCATTTATACCGTAAAGCACAAATGCTTTCCAATTCCCTTTTTTAAGCTCGTATTAATAAAACTCACAATCATGATTACAATGCTCGGAAATGCTTACTTCCTTTGGTTCTTAAGAACTAAAAGATAAGGCCTAGCACATTATTCATACTGTATAATGTTCTGGGTTCAACAAGCTGTGCAAAAAATAGGATTCACAGTTTTACCAGTTTCCAGGTAGAGTATGCATGTAGAAAAAAATTGAGAGTTGTACCATTTTAGCAATGAAAGCTCTAATGCAGAATCCTCCAATGTTGATGACATTTAATATGTCAAACAAAACAGATTATGATTATTGTTAGGAGAGAGCTGTTATCTTGAAACTCAAAACTGGAAATCAAACAAGACACCGCATAAACAGTTTATACTGTAAATATTAACTTGTAATGCATTTAGAGAGTGTAAAGCACAATAGCATAGCTATAATTACTATATTTTCTGTCCTTCCATCTGCCTATCTGTTCTGCTTCTTAGTCACAGTCCATCATACTGAAGCAAAGTAAAGGTAAATTGACTTAATTTTATGAAATAACTTTGGGAAAATTGGTGCATTTTACCCAATATGAGTAGCCAAAAAAACTGTCTTCATAAGCAGGGGAATATTAAATAGGGTTGTACTTTAATAGAGAACACAATATCATATGAGAGATACACAAAACTGAATAAACATTTTGATTTACTTTTAAATAAACACTTCGATTTACTTTAATAGGCACAGCTTTTTTATCCCCAACTCTCTGAATATTTTTCAAAACTGAAGAAAGCCAGAGAATTGAAATGTTAGGATCTTTAATTTTCAAGCTTTGTCTCCATGACCTTTACCACAGTGATTTCTTTTATAAGTTTCAATTCTTTGATTCTCAGCCAACACATATGTATTTTACTTTTACTCTTAATACTCTCGTCAGTAAATGTCCTCCTGTCATAAAACATAGAATTGAAAAGTGATTTAACCCCTAGTTTTCTCCGAAATGTGCCAGCTACACATTCTATTAAGTGTCTCTCAGTGTCATGCTTTTAGACGCAGAAATCACTACACTGCTTTTACTAAGAAAGGCCAAACCTAATTTTTATGTAAATTCACTTTTACGCTCAAGCAGAAATCAAGCTAAACTTGTAAATGTAAACTCCCTAAAGAATATGAACAAATTCTCTTTCCCTACTTATACTAAAAAAGGGTAATCAGTCTACAAAAGGATTTTAGGACAGAGGCTCGACTTTTAACAAACATTTTCTCACTCCCGAACATCTCTTTGAAAATATTTCCAAACAATCCCCTCTTTCAGCTATTTTGCCCCTCCTTTAATAGAAGGCTTCATGAAAATACACTTTCATACTTTGTTCTTTTACTCTTTCAGAAGCAATTAATGATCTTATTTCTCTTGATTGTAATAAATCAGCAGGTAAGGATTTTTATGTCACTGTTACCCATATATATAAAGGAGAGTTGGGATCCGAGAGACTGTGTTTGTGTGTTTGTGGAGGGATGGAGAGTTAAGGCGGGTGTTGGAGTCACGTGATCATCTCCCCTTCCATTCACCTCATTTCATTCACTTCATTTCGCTCCGAGCTGAGCTCCGCAGCTGATGTGGTCTTGCCATTCTTTTTCCATAGTGTTTAGTCCTTTCTCCTTTACTGATTTACTGTTTAGTAGATGCGGTGTGTACTGAATAATATTTTTTCCTTTAGTGTTTCTACTTAGTGTTTCTTAGTGTTTAGTAGACGTGGTGTGCCGGTGTTCCCGGCGGTGTTACGGTTTAGTGTTACTTTCTACTTCGTTTTTGTACTTTAGTGTTTAATAATAAGTAATAATAATTCATTACATTTATATAGCACTTTTCTCAGTACTCAAAGCGCTAAAATAGTGAGTGATACTTAGCTGATAGCAGTGTAGAAGCAGCACAGCACAACAGAGCCGGTAGGACAGGCAAGTGTGGTAGCATAGGTGAGCGGCGATAGCAAGCAGCAGAAAGCACAGCAGGAGGAGGAAGCAGGATCTGGATGTTCCAATAAACAGCCATAAACAGTAATGCTTGGTAATTTCAGGCGTGATCGCCCCGGAGCCATAAGCCATAAGCCAGGTTAGTGTGAACATCAGATCAGTTCCCGGTCATAGAGTACTGTAAGATGAAACGGGAGCATATCAGCATAGCAAATATAATCATGGAGACAGATCATCCCGAGGTGCTAGATCGCCAGGTACAAAGAAATGTTCGTAGGTCTCGTCCCGTGATCCACAGACTCAGCTGTTCCCAGTAAAGTGGAGTCCATAAAATCTGTAAATATTAAGCCAAATCCATGCAATTCTAGTCAGCTGTATCCACGAACTATACGTACAATAAACAAAATAAAACAAGCGTAAAAAAGTGCAGAATTAAGCCGAATTTTGTGAAAAGTGTTGTTAACAGGGAAGAGCGGCAACAACAAGCATGCGCCAGCGTCCCCTCACCTGCTACAATAAAGCAGTTATAATAAAGAAGTTTAGTTGACTTTTACTTTATCTCATTTAGTGTTCTTCCCGGCGGTGTTGCCGTTTTTTAGCGTTAGTGTCTACTTAGTGTTTGTGTTTAGTGTTATGGAAGGAGTGATCTTACCACTGTCAGATTTTGCAATGAATGAGTTGGTAAATAATGATTATTTATCAACAGATCACATGAGCAAATTCAACGAAATTTTAGCTGTGCATACAATTTTCCAGCCTCAAAAGATTTTGCTAATGTGGACTCCTGACATACCTATAATGCCCATTCCACAAAATGCAAAACATATTCAAATATTACCTTCTGCAGCTACTGAACGAGTGACTCACTGGATGTGTACCTATTATGATGGTGCTGTAATTCATGTCTATGACAGTTTAAACGCTAATAAAAAAATTCAACCTCACCGAAGAGCAGCTTTGTTTCCTTCATGATTTGTTTCCTTACAAACCTCCCATAGTTTATGAAGACACACAGCAACAATTAAATCATACAGATTCTGGTGTATTCTCATTTGCATTTGCTGTGTGTATTTCTTTAGGTATTGACCCAAGTGATCAAGTTTTTACTATTTCTTCAATGCGAAATCACTTACAAATAATTTTTGTTACTCGACAATTGCTTCCATTCCCTGTCGAAAGTAGCCGACGGGCGACAGCAGTTACAAGTATTCAATGTGTTCAAAGACCTGTAGAAAGTATGGCCACTAACACAGTCATTCATAAAAGGGGAGATGACTCGGTGCAGGAAATGGGTATTGAAACTACCTTGGAAGACATGCAATCAACGAGGCGATTAAACGGATCTCAAGAGACGTCTTCTAGGTTGGAAAAAAAGCGCTTGGCTGCCAAAACCATATATATATACATACATACATATATATATATATATATATATATATATATATATATACAGTGGTGTGAAAAACTATTTGCCCCCTTCCTGATTTCTTATTCTTTTGCATGTTTGTCACACAAAATGTTTCTGATCATCAAACACATTTAACCATTAGTCAAATATAACACAAGTAAACACAAAATGCAGTTTTTAAATGATGGTGTTTATTATTTAGGGAGAAAAAAAATCCAAACCTACATGGCCCTGTGTGAAAAAGTAATTGCCCCCTTGTTAAAAAATTACCTAACTGTGGTGTATCACACCTGAGTTCAATTTCCGTAGCCACCCCCAGGCCTGATTACTGCCACACCTGTTTCAATCAAGAAATCACTTAAATAGGAGCTGCCTGACACAGAGAAGTAGACCAAAAGCACCTCAAAAGCTAGACATCATGCCAAGATCCAAAGAAATTCAGGAACAAATGAGAACAGAAGTAATTGAGATCTATCAGTCTGGTAAAGGTTATAAAGCCATTTCTAAAGCTTTGGGACTCCAGCGAACCACAGTGAGAGCCATTATCCACAAATGGCAAAAACATGGAACAGTGGTGAACCTTCCCAGGAGTGGCCGGCCGACCAAAATTACCCCAAGAGCGCAGAGACGACTCATCCGAGAGGTCACAAAAGACCCCAGGACAACATTTAAAGACCTGCAGGCCTCACTTGCCTCAATTAAGGACAGTGTTCACGACTCCACCATAAGAAAGAGACTGGGCAAAAACGGCCTGCATGGCAGATTTCCAAGACGCAAACCACTGTTAAGCAAAAAGAACATTAGGGCTCGTCTCAATTTTGCTAAGAAACATCTCAATGATTGCCAAGACTTTTGGGAAAATACCTTGTGGACTGATGAGTCAAAAGTTGAACTTTTTGGAAGGCAAATGTCCCGTTACATCTGGCATAAAAGGAACACAGCATTTCAGAAAAAGAACATCATACCAACAGTAAAATATGGTGGTGGTAATGTGATGGTCTGGGGTTGTTTTGCTGCTTCAGGACCTGGAAGGCTTGCTGTGATAGATGGAACCATGAATTCTACTGTCTACCTAAAAATCCTGAAGGAGAATGTCCGGCCATCTGTTCGTCAACTCAAGCTGAAGCGATCTTGGGTGCTGCAACAGGACAATGACCCAAAACACACCAGCAAATCCACCTCTGAATGTCTGAAGAAAAACAAACTGAAGACTTTGGAGTGGCCTAGTCAAAGTCCTGACCTGAATCCAATTGAGATGCTATGGCATGACCTTAAAAAGGCGGTTCATGCTAGAAAACCCTCAAATAAAGCTGAATTACAACAATTTTGCAAAGATGAGTGGGCCAAAATTCCTCCTGAGCGCTGTAAAAGACTCATTGCAAGTTATCGCAAACGCTTGACTGCAGTTATTGCTGCTAAGGGTGGCCCAACCAGTTATTAGGTTCAGGGGGCAATTACTTTTTCACACAGGGCCATGTAGGTTTGGATTTTTTTTCTCCCTAAATAATAAACACCATCATTTACAAACTGCATTTTGTGTTTACTTGTGTTATATTTGACTAATGGTTAAATGTGTTTGATGATCAGAAACATTTTGTGTGACAAACATGCAAAAGAATAAGAAATCAGGAAGGGGGCAAATAGTTTTTCACACCACTGTATATATATATATATATATATATATTGTGAAAGCTTGAGGTCTCCGTGACCCCTTGAACCCTCAGACTAGACGTCAGACACCAGGTAAAAGTCCAAATATAATATTTATTAATATAAATAAGTGCACAAAGCACCCTCCTCTCCACAATACTCAATAATAATAATATCAATAAACAATAATCCTCCACACTCCCAGACACTTTGCCACCCTTCCTCCCAGCTCAGCTCAGTGTACTGGGCTTCCCAGAGTCCTTTTATACACCCTGACCCGGAGGTGTTCCCGTTCAACAGTCCACAGTTCCTTTTCCCTTCCGGGTCAGGGTAAACAGTCCTTTTCTTCAACCCGGGAGCACGTAGTTTCTTCCTGTCACGTGACCATGACGTACTCCCGGGTTATAGGGCACATGCGAGCCTACGAGCCCCCCTACAGCGACGCCTGGTGGCCCCCAAGGTATCCAGCAGGGCTGTGTATAAAAACTACATAGTCCATGAGGCCCTGCTGGAACTCGGGGCATGTCCATGCTGCTGGGAGAGCTCCTCCTAGCGGCCTGGGGGTATATATACAGTATATATATATATATATATATATATACATACACACACATATATATATATACATACACACATATATATATATATATATACACACACACATATATACATACACATATATATCTATACTAATAAAAGGCAAAGCCCTCACTGACTCACTCATCACTAACTCTCCAACTTCCCGTGTAGGTAGAAGGCTGAAATTTGGCAGGCTCATTCCTTACAGCTTACTTACAAAAGTTAAGCAGGTTTCATTTCGAAATTCTACACGTAACGGTCATAACGATCGACAACGTCCACCATGTTAAACTTTCTTATTTATGGCCCCATCTTCACGAAATTTGGTAGGCAGCTTCCCTGCGCTAACCGAAACCGATGTACGTACTTATTTCGGTGGTATGACACCACTGTCAGCCGCCATATTGAACTTTCCAATGGTCTTTGTTACTTAATGGGCCCATCTTCAAGAAATTTGGTACGCGGGTTCCCAACACTAACTGAATCCTACTTACGTACATATATACGTCCACAGCCTGCAGCTCGGTCCACACTCTGAATCCTCCAGGCACTCCTGAGCATAATCTAATTTTGAAGGTTGGGGCACCAATAATGTTGCTGAGAAACTTACAGCCACCGAAACTGTGTAATGGCACGAGACTTCAGGTCACATGCCTGCAAAAGAACCTAATTGAGGCAACTATTTTTACTGGCGGTGGCTCAGGGGAGAGAGTTTTTTATTCCTCGCATCCCCGTTATACCCTCTGATCTCCCATTTCAATTCAAACGCCTCCAATTTCTAGTAAGGCTCTGATTCGCAATGACAATTAATAAGTCTCAGGGACAGACCCTACAAAAGGTTGGCATTGATTTGAGGCAAGATTGCTTTTCACATGGCCAACTATACATTGCATGCTCAAGAGTAAGCTCAGTGCACAGCTTGGTCATATTACAACCGGAGGGGCGAACTGACAACATGGTATACAAAGAGATCCTTAACAAATAATTACTGGTACATTTTCCCTCAGTTTATTATTTAAAATTTTAAAGCAGTACTTCGCCGCTGTGAAGTGCGGGTATTTTGCTAGTTATTAATATGTTGCTCCTTACATCACTATTATTTCTCAGGAAATTTCAAAAATTTCAAAACGAAGAGAGTCTATCGATTTCAGTATGTTTTGCCCAGTTTCTAAATGATCATGTATAAGTACCATTCTAGAATCTTTATTTCACTAAAAGCTTAAGAATTATTTGACTGGGCCATTCTCAGCAAAAGCGTCACATCTAAGTAGACAGAAGCAGCATTGAGCCCCTTATCTGATATAAAGCAACAGCCATCCTCAGATATTCTCTATTTCACAATATATGTCAAGCGTTCTTGTACAGCGTAGAGGTGTCCATGGCTGCTAGAGGATAGTGGGTATTACTCTTTCCAAATTCCTGTTCCCTTGGCTATGATAAACAAATGTTGAAGACTGAGGAAGGTGGACCTGGTAGAATGTGAGGGGAGGGTGCTGCTCAGTTGTTTCAGTGTCTGAACCTGTAGGTGCCAGTTCCTCCCATTATGAGCAGGTGTTATGCTAAAATAAATTTAGCTGAGATATTTTTTAGTGAGACTGGGAGAAGAGACATAGACAAAAAATAGCAAGGTCAGAACTGTAAAATCAAATGAATTGTTGACTAAACTGGAATGAGAACCGAAATTCGGAGTCAATGACAAAGCAAACATTGTGAAACCAGAAAAAATGCTTGAAAAATCTGATTTTTTTTAAGCAAGACAGAAGAATGCCAAAAAGTTGGGTTTTTTTTTGCCAAACCCAGAGAAACATGTCAATTGCAAACCTTTTAACTAGCTGCATCATAATTTCAGGGTCACAACCTCTGAGGACACCTTAACAATCAATGGACGCATCCTCACAACAGGCACCTGTATTAAACAAACTGTCTAGGAAAACAGCTCAAATACCTCGTAAACTATTAAATTACATAATGCAGCAAAAACCTAACATTGGAAATGAACACCAGGACCTAAAAAAACCCTTAACAAAAGTCAAATTTTATAAATTTAATGTAGTTAAGCGGGATAAATGAATCATTTTATTTGTTTCAAATGTATTGATAGCAACAATGAGTATTACTTTCAGCTTGTTTTAAAGTGTTTAATATTTGATTAAGTAATCTTAATAACTTTTGCCTTTTGAATAATTAAGGCATTTATGTTTCTGAAACACAGGATGTCATTGGATAATAGGGGTGGATAGGTAGATGCTTAATTTTAAGTATTTTAGGAGGACAAGAGTAGGGGAGCAGCACCATATTCTGGGTGAAGTTGTCTTTAATTGGACAGGCAGCACAGAGAAGCAAGCTTCCTTTCATGCAATGGAAGTAAATATGAAGCAGCTGGACAACAACGTGAACTGAGGATTGAGGAGAACAATGTTTCATTAAGACTGAGTACAACTCCACAGCCTTGCAAGCTGAACAGACATGGCTTTCAATGTGTGGAGGCTTAAAGTTGAATTGGGGGAAGTTACTGGGCACTTCATTTGCATCAAGTTAAATTATCTGCTTCTTTTTTTCACTGTAGTGTATTGGGTCACTGTGGGGAGCTGTAAACGTCTAATTGAATCAATGGACATTGACTTTCTCATTTAGAGATATACTGTATTTGAAAGAAGTAAAAACATCTGTAAGAGCTGTCTCCAGTGTTTTGTGTTGGGTATGCTTTTTGTTTGTGGGTATTGATTTTACTTATTTTTCTTTTTTTTCTTTTTCTCTTCAATTTTTGATTTTATGTATTGATTTCTGTGCATTTCTTTCTTTTTGGTTATAGTCAACTGCTGTGTTGTAGTGAATTATCACTAAATTGGTCTGTCTGGTTTGACAATTTAATTGTAATTTTCCTGTTTTACTGGAAGAGTGTCCATCTGCTTGCTTGTAGGTCTAACTGCCCACATATGCACCGGCAATACTAGGTGAAGAGTTTTTGGAGCTGCACCAAACATTATTGTTTTTGTTTTTCTTTAAGTGTGTATTTGGGGCATAATGAAATCAGTGTGTATTTGTAAACTTGTGTGTGAGTGCAATCAGGTAGAACTTGGGCTTGGATAGATTCTGGTCCTGGTGCTATTTTCAACACCATATGGCATAATCAGGTATCCCTGGGGGTTGAGTGTATTGTTCTCCTGTAACACATAGTGTGACAAATGTGTGAAAAATAAAAAACAGATGCCTTAAAAGCAGGACTGGCATTGCAACACATATTCATCAAAACTATAAAACTAACCTGTTTCACAACTATCTAATCCTATGTTGTTATTTTTTGGTTTTACAATGTATTGTTTAGAACCAAAGAACCAATCAAAAATGATTCATTCTTTTCAGTTGGAATCAGTGGCATAGATAAAAAATGAGTTCATATGGTATGTTATAGTAATAGTAGTAGTTTGTGGAAAACCATTCCTTTGTTGAGATTGTAAGCCACTAGTTGAGGTGAACTGGGCAGGTAAGTAGGAGACCATCTCAGGAGGGGCACCTATCATGGCCCACTTGGAGTAGTCTGGGAGGTAAGCTCAGGAAATATTACAGAGATTACAATTCTTGATTTGCCAGGGAGTATTATCCAAAAAGGTCCAGGAAGTTCCTGGGCTTATGGAGGCCCGGGTAGAGTAGATCAGCATGTTGCTACTGCAATTGTAATCAGTAAAAGCATGATAATAATGATGTAGATGATGATAGCTACATTTATAACATAAATCACTTTAGAATTTATTATATTGTGATAATTTCTAAGGTTTGAGGTAAATTTTCTTTGGATATAAAAATAACATGTAATAGGCAATACAAAGTTAAAAGTATATTATTACTTATGGAAAATTACCCATAAAATACTTAAAACATAGATTACACCAACAAATGTAACATTTTACATTCTGTAATAATCATCTAATTATAGGTATAGCTGCTTTTTGAAGGGTACAATTTTTTTGCCTTTATTTTCTGTATTATAACAACAGTGAACTATTATTTTCAGACATGCAAGAAAATCATAAGGACATTTATTTTTCTAACCAATTGAATCCTATTCAGGGTGGTGGTGGGCTGGAGCCTTTTCTACTCGTACCACCCACATAACAGGAGTCTAGCAGTTTATCCCAAGGCAACACTCGTACACACACTCACATGGAATCTATATAAAGTCACCATTTTGTCTAATCTGTATGTCTTGTGATGTGTGAGGAAATTCAGTTAAATATGGAAAGAACATGCAACTCCATGTACAGTGCCAGGGCTTTAATTTGAACCCAGTGTACTAGCCACTATGCCACCCAGAATTCTATCTCTGCCAATTTTGTATTAATGTTATTTGCCAATAAAAAAGTCATAGTTGCATTTGTCTGTAAATCAAAATCATATAAATATACTCAAGTTCAAGTTTGTTGTCATGTATTCGGAGTATATTGAAAAATATACTTGCATGTCTGAGCAACATGCAAATTGTCACCACTCCAAATTTAAATCAACATTAATTGCTGCTGTTAAATTGTTAACTTAATAAACTGTTGCTCTTTTTCTGTAATTTTATCTTGCAAATACACATTTCTGTAATATGAATACATTCTTCATGCTTCATCAGACTACATGCTCATGGTCAAGTTTCTCATTTACTTTTATATGGTGCTGTCTTTTTCTTTTTATAGTCTTTTAAAGAAGTGCTACCACTGTTAACCTTGAGACTTATTTTGATATAATAGTCCCTGTGAAATTTCTGAGATACTATGACTTACAAATAAGACAAGAGAAACTCTATAAAGTCAATCTTCTCTCGAATCATTCCCAAATAATATATTACTAACAGTAAAGGTAACTTTTAACTTTGTGAAAATAATGCCATTTATTCTGTTCCCATGTTAATCACGTAATATCCCAAGAAATGAGCATTATCGGTACCCATGGCATGATTGGTGGTTTCAAGCAGTTAAAGCTTCCATCAGAACTTTGACCAACTTAAAACCTTTACAATCAGTAAAATCCAAGTAAGGCTTAAATACCGTGAAGAAGGTAATAGCATACAAAAAGAAAATCTGTTAAGAAAGAAAAAAGGTAAATGCCAGCATACCAGGTATTTGAAAGACTACACTTCTAGAATTCTCTCTAGCAGTCCCCGAAATGTTGAATCTCAAGTCAAAGTTAAAGAGCTAGGCAGCCTCCAGTTAGTATGCCCTTAATAGCATGTCCCTAAGGAGCCACATATACTGTAATTTAACAGTTCTCCTTGCTACCGTCTCTTTGGTAGTGAACTCTTATTATATTACACATCTAGCTCTAAACTTACATCCTGTGAACATTCATTTCGGGGGCTCCCCTATTGCCCTTGGTTGTATACTTCTGACTGATAGAGGGTCAGGCAACCCTATTAAATACTAGACTGACTGTCATCCAGGGGCATACATTTCCACCCAGCATGCCCGCCTTTGCTATTCTAACAGGTAGAACTATTAAGTAAACTCTACAATGGCACTTTTCATGAAAGTGTCCCCTAGTTGTCGAATTCCCATCACACTGACATGGCCACAACTTTTGCCTTTTCCTGTGTTCACTTTGCTAGAACTTCTTATAGCCAAAATGCAACTCTGAATTGTATAAATCGGCCTGTTATCCCCAGTCTTGACTGGGTCGACCTCTAACACTGATTTACCTGCACTACATATAATTGCAGAATTGCTTACATTGGCCAAGTAAAACATAATTGACTGCCTGGAAAGAGGGCAGACAAGTGGAATACATTTTCATATCCTGAAAACCTCACTGGACTAAGGTCAAACTTAGCATATCATAGCAATCTTAAACTATAATCAGTACAGAAATAACAGCCAGAAATCACTGACATACATTTTTAACTTTTAAAATCAGTGCTATATTTTCAAACCAGAAAGGTCTGATTCATTTAAAACAAGTTGTTACAAGAAATGTGGAAAAGCTTGTTCTAAAGACTGAAAATAGTGTGTAAATGGGGGAATTAAGAAAATAATTGAAGAAACAATTCAAGAGAAAGGCACAGAAAAAGCAAAGAGTAAAAACGAACAAGTAACAAAAGAAAGCATTTGTCAAAGTTACTAACTCAAGTCAAAAATCCAAGTAAACATTTGAGAGAGAATGTGCTGGCTACCTAAAAATCATTTCTCTTAGTAACTTAATTTGTTAATTTGTTTTTTTTCATTGATTTGCATGTATGGGATGTTTTTTAATTTTAATAAAATGTTATAAAAATTTTTTAATTCAAATCACTGACACCTGTTCAACAGCGCTGCCATCTTATGTAGTGAGAAATGACAATGAGACTGACAATGGACACCATCACCATCAGTGACCATGAAACAGTGGTACAAAGGTGATTGTCATAAAAAAGACAATATAATGACGATAATATAAAATGGTGCTGTGATGATATCACTAAAGAATTGATCAAATAAAGTTCTACAACATACATGTCAAAAATGACTAAACATAGACAAAAATGAATGAAAACCCTAAATAACATTCATAATACCAACTGAGTTGTACTTACAGGTATTGTGAGTAGTAGAGTATTGAATAATCTCAAAAAGAATACAAAAGTTAACAGCAGGGACTCAGTTTTAAAGATGGATTGTCTAGTAGCTAGAATTCAATCATTTGTACTCTGCCTACAAAAGAAGTTTAAACTCAGTATTCTGGCACTGATTGGTGTCTTCATTGTGGTTTTTTGGGTGTTATGAGTGAGTTTCCTCTGATATTTAGAGGTATTGGTAAAGAAAAGTGTTTGAACATTTATGTCATCAGCTATCATAGCATCTAGCATTCTATACTTTTAACCATTTTCCTTATTTAATAAAGTGATGTTATTTTTTTATACAAGGTGAAGTAACAGTTTCCTTTTTGTGTGTGTTGTTTTTTACATACTAAATTACATAAGTACCTAAGAAATTTGACAAATGCGACCGTTAGGTCAATCAAGTCTATTTCTTTTGCTAATAGCTAAACTGTCCCAATATCTCATCCAGATTCTTGTTTCTGCTTCAACTACATGTCTCAGTAGTTTGTTCCAGATTTTCACAACTCTTTGCATAAAGAAGTGCTCCCTGACTTCAGTCTTAAATGCACTTCCCCTTAATTTTTACTGATGTTATAGAGTATGTGATTCACCCTTGAGATGAAAGAATGTTGCTTGATATAATTTATGAATATCTTTAAAGATTTTAAATACTTAGATTACTTCCCCATGCAGTCTCCTCTGCTTGAGACTAAGCAGGTTTAATTCTCCGAGTCTGTCCTTAAGGCCTGGGATATGCTGGGTTGCTCTCCTCTGTACATCTTCAAGTGCTGCTATGACTTTCTTGTGACATGGTTATCAGAATTTCATACAGTACTCCAGATGCGATCTTACTAGTGCATTTTATAGTTTGAGCATAATGTTCCGTGACTTAAATTCAACAATTTTATGAAAGGTTACATCATTTTATTTGTGTTTTAAATTACTTCAGTAATTACTTAGTTGATGAAAATGTTGTGTCAGTCAATAAAAATAATTAGTAAAATAATTCAACTTGTCAAACAAATGCTTGAGAATCCTACCAAAAATAATAATCATATTGAAATTACCATAAGTGCCTGGCAATATTGAAGTGTACAATATTGTAATTTGTATTTACACCCGTTATCTCACACTTGAATAAAAATGCCATCACTTGTCATTTTACATAATGTGTAGTCTTTCATTTTCCTGTGTTGGAGTGTAATGAATGGCACTTACAGTGTGAGGGTGATCTGCTACACTTCACCAACTTAATTATGATGGGATAAAAGTCCAAAAGGAAGGCCAACATCTTTACCATATTTTATCCTTGACTATTCCGACCCCTTAAAAGAATTCGCTTGGTTATGCTCAGTAAGAAAAGAAGGAAACCGATTAAAGCACAAACAGTTATAATGAATAAGAAATATATTATACAGACAATGCACATTCAACAAACTACTCCAAATCACCCCAGAAATCAGTACCAACACAAATTACTATGAATCCTGGTACTTTGACATCTTACATATAATCCATGGCTTAAGATGTTCTAGACAGTAACAATTCCAGTATAAATGTGGCAGCATTGAGAGTGGAATGTGTAAAATATGTAAAACTGATGCAGTGATCCTTTTCCAACTGTACTATCTTCTCACTAGACTCCTCTCCCAGTGTGAACTTCCCTGCCATTGATCTGCCAGTCTTTTTTAAACCTACCACTACTTCATTATTAGTAACATTTTGTTTTTGTCGTTTCTTCTTGATCTTTTTTTCTTGTGTTTCTTCAACCATTTTAATTGCTTCAGGTGGCAACAAAACAAATGTCCTTTGAAAACACTAACATTTGTACAGTAACAATCATGCCAACTGGCCATTGTTCTGAATTTCCAAGACAACTTCTCAGACAGTGTAAGGGTAATGAAACAAAATGAAAGCACGGGTCATGGAGAAATAAAAGACATATGGCAGTGTTATAGGAGGAAATGCTAACTTGTGTTCAGCAGATCAAGATATAAAGAGTTAGGTTTGGATGGTTTGGTGATTATTGCTAACATTTGGTTGTTTTGCTTTTAAAATTGTTGCCTTGCTACCTAATGAATTGAATTAGTGGTTTGTGCCTCACTTTGTATTTATTTAGCTAAATGGATAAGTTAGTGTTGTCATCCTACATTTGCTTCAATTTGGTGTAAGTGCATCAATTCTCAGTAAATAATGCAGAAAAATTAAATGGAGTTTGTCTTTTGAGATAAATTTTAGTGTGTGTTTAATTTGTGTAGCCTACTTATTCCTCCCTAGGCCTTTAGTTGGCCATAATTAACACCTTTCTTCATCCACCCCTTCAGCAAACAAAGCATGGAGACAACTGAAGAACACACGTGAACTAAAAACGTGTCTTCTGTGCCTGGATCAGCCCAGTGTAGCTCTGTGCCATAAACTGAAAGTAAAGGTTCAGATCAAAGAGGACATTACAGATTGCTGTGGTGTCTGACTTCAGAATGCTACTTCTCCTCCTCCAATGGGCACTTCATTAATAGAGTGCAAGGTAGCAATTCCTTAAACAAACTATTGATATTATCAATATGCAATCCCTAATGATTCAATACCCAGATTGATTGCCTAATATTACCAAGTTAAAAACAAACTGAAAAGGAGTCTTTATGTAGTACCATATGGGTAAATAAAGAATCTAATATTTTAACCACGTTAGCCTGTGAAGGCTATGTGATAGTTAAATAAAAACAGGTCTTATGAATTAGGGCATGCTGTGTCATCCCTATTACAAAGCTGTTCAAATGTAGTTAAAGGTCTGCTTTTCATAGGGAACAATTTACCACCTTGTATTTTCTTAATGAAAACTGCTCTGTTTCTTTTTAAATATAACATTACTGATTTGCTTCTGGTCTTTAGATATTCCACATTTATGGTAGCCATCTAAAAATAGACACACATGTAAAACGCACACATACTCACGTGTGTAGGAGTAGAGCATCTAAGAATATGGCACTGGTTTAAGAACAGCCTGTTTGATCATATTGATCAATTTTTCTTGTTTTGTTTTTTTATGCCTAGTTTTTATTGGCCACAATGTACAAAACATACTAGTTAAAAATGTAAATTAGCTTATTGCTGTAGAGAAAGCAGATTTCCACATGTTCGTTCTAAGAGGGAAAGACCCTCTTGCAGATCACACTTCTACACCCAGATGGGATTGAATGTCACTAAATGACTCCTTCTGGAAATATGGATAGTGGCACTATAATTTGTAATTCAGTAAATGTATCAGATTTCTAAGAGCTGAACCCTTCCACCCCCCATAACATTAATGAAATGCTCTGACTGGATTAAGTTTGTTCACTCCAAGGGCACAATTGTTGCTTCTACTTCATTTCTTGGGTTTTGGTTTGATTGGCTAACCAATAATGTACCAGTCTCTGTGCAAATTTCTACCCCTGGGCATCTGGTCAGCCATAGTTCTTTAGCAGCTGGTCTGAAAGCTAGCATGAAATTTATTTTGGATACTGTGAATAACACGACAATCTCTATCAGTAAACATGGCTGGCTGTTTTTTTCCTCCCTCGCTGGGTTGTAACTGTCACATGTGAGCAAGTTCTCTGCTTGTGACACTTACATGGAAGTCTGCACCGAAAGAGTACTGAATGAAATACCTTTTATTTATTATTTTATGCTGTGCCGTTATTGTGAAAATGTGTATTTTTGGTTGTTATTTTATGTACTGTATATATTATGTATGTGCCTCTTTTACTAATGAAAAAGTAAGGATTCCATTGTCCTTGTTACATACAGCAAATAAAGAAAATTCGACTACATGTTGTGGAAGCAAGACTAGTACTTTTATTGCTTCAAAGGCATTCAGTATAAAGGATGTGTCCAAACTTTTTTTTTAAACATAGCAAAAATTTAGTAATATAATTTTAGAATTTTAACTTTAATGCTATTAATTGTTGTATTATATGTGAAATATGGTATTAGATGGGGTTTATCTGCATGTGATTTTCTCTTTTTTTCTTCTTTTTGGTGGAAATTAAACCTTGGTTTGTTTTTTCTTCTTTGTGAAGGTGTTGTACCTTCTCAGTCATTTGGTTAAAAGAGTGTCAGGAAACATTTTTGATTGTTCCACTTAAACTTAAATTACAAAGACCATGGCTTTAATTTAACATTGTTTTTCTCAAGATTCCAAGGTACAGTGCCCAGCTATGTCATCCAACCTCTTTGTAAATGGATTTATTTGTGTGGGGCCACCTTAAATCAAGGGTTTACAGAAGCAATCCTCAAATAATTGCTCAACTAAAGGAGAAAATCACAGAGAAGGCTGACAGAACTGAAAAAACCTTCAGACATTGTGCAATCTTTCAAATGTAAGATATTATTTAATGTGGGCATTATGCTTTCCCAAAACCTCAGAATTTAATATTAAAGATTTTAATTTATATGTATAATTGACACATGTTGTTTATCATAATAAAATTATCAGATTTTTACTGTAAGTTACCTGTAAAACACTATAGCATATTTCTGTCTTTAGTAAAGAAATGAGTTTAAAACATTCTGAATAGTGAGTCACGTACATTCTTACAAATTTAATAAGATGTAATCAAAATTCTCACACTAGCCATTGACTGCCATATACAATAAAACTTTCAGACATCCTGTCCCAGCTGCCTGTCAGTATTCCTCATCATAATGTCAGCTCATCTCCTAAACATTCATGAGTTTCCATTCTCTCAGTGTCCCCTCAGAGAAGCAGATGTTTGACTAGCTCTTGGAAAAAAAATTGAGTTATGTCTTTATGGTACAGAATTTGTAGTGTTTACTGCAGTTTATTAGTGTTAACCAAATAAAAATGACATTAGTGAAAAAGATATACATGATGCTGGAGAACTCCTGAGATTGTGCCAGATGGTTATTTCTAACTGGTGTAATCTAGTAAGCTTTGTTGAGAGGCTGGATATTGATTGAATTTCTTCCTGTAGGTTTGGGCACCATATCTACATGTGTCCACACTGATATCAGTTGCTAGAAATCCAATACTGAACCACAGATGAGGAGGAGATGTTGCTACCTATTAAGGCTGTCAATTCCATCTGTTCAATGCTCCCTTAAAGATGTCGTATGTAGTGTCAAATCGAGGAGTGATAGCCTTGAGAGATCTTGTGCAGCTTTGGCAAGTAATAATTAAAAAACTGTATAACTTTGTCAAGGTGATGCCTGCTATGACATTTGCTCTGTGATGTGATGAGATTACTATTTCTAGTTGATTTTTAGGTTGCAATAATGCAGAATGAAATAAATAATACCATTAATGTAGCTCCATTATCAGTACAGGAAATGCAGAAGCCCCAAAGAAGAAACTTTAATTTTATAAACTTATAGAATGGCAAAATGTACAGAAGTATAGAGTGCTGAATTTATTTAGTGTGTTCACATATTAATAAATCAGCTCATCTGTTAAATGTTTTGATTGTGACTTCTTAACTTAAATTGTATCCAGACAGCCATTGCATCTGACTCCAATCCTTATTACTCTATTCTCAAATGCTAATTTGTTTTCTATTGTCTTATTTTCATTTAGTTTCAGCTTTTGCTCTTCTATGAAACATCTGTTTTAGTGCATTTTCTCATCATGTTTTATAGAACTGCCTGTACTCCTTTATGTCACACCGTTGTTAAATACTCTGTTATGTTTCATTCATTTCAGTTTAATGTATTTATATGTGGCTGGCTTCTCTGTAACCTGTCATGGTTTTCAAAAACTGTTAGTGCTAATATTTACTATAAAAGAAGCACATACTCATTGGTTGATTCAGTGATTACATTTCTTGAAAATGTATAAATTCGCACAAACTTCTTAATCTGCAAAAATATTCTGTTACTAACTACCAACACATCTTTAATTTTGAGGAAGCTATTGATATTATTTATTTTTTGGAGAGAACAGCATGGTGGAGCAGTGGTTAGTGCTGCAGCCTCACAAGTCCACATTTTCCCAGCCATGGCACTCTCTATGTGACATTGGACGTCTGTGTTATTTTTCTCTGTAGGTATACCAATTTGTTTCTATTTTGCACAATGGTGCATGTTCTAAATTTACCCGTATGAGTGAGTGATTATGTGTTCTTGAGTGTGCCCTTCAAAGAACCAATCGACTTTTCAGATTGGTTTCTGCCTTGTGCCTAATGCTGCTATTTGGAGAATTACATTTTCAGCTTTGCTTAAGGCTGCAATGATTATGTTTAAATCCTGAAAATTAGGAAAAACTTAAACACGTTTAATGTATTTATCTCTTGCACAATTTCTTCAAAATGAATAAGTAATTAATATTGTATCCACATTCCATACCAAATATTCTCACTTAATTTTTTCATGCAAGCAACATTACCATTTTGAGACACAGGAGCCTCATTTAAAAAGGTGGTGCATGCACAAAAAGATGACAGAAATGTGTGTACGCAACTTACCACACAAATGCTGGACTTTATAAAGGAAAACTTGACAGTGGAACACGTGTATATTTACAGTATGATGGAAAACATGCATGTGTTTAAGTCTCTTTCCTGGTCATGAGGCCATGGTAATGAGTGAGCACATAGAAAGGCAGAACGTTCCTTACCTTAGTCAGAAGATTGACAAGTGATGCCAATACGCAAGCAAGTGTGTTGGGGCCCAGCCCGGATGGACCAAAGATTGTTACCTGCCTGGGATGCCAACATAATAGGGGCACCAGAGGAGACAAATTGCTAAGACTACATTTGTTCTCAACATACTAGACAGCAGAATTTCTGGGCTTCAGTACCTGCTTGGATATCCGCAGTGCATGCTGGGTATTGTACTCTCATAGGGTAGCCCTGTCGGGATCTGCAGATGCTGCCAGGGGGTGCTGCAATGATTTGTGATCCCTACTTTGTGGGACTTCCACTTGACCTGGAAGTGTTTCCTGCAGGCAATGCCCTTGAACTGGAAGTACTCCTGGGTATTGTATAAGCGGAACCACTCTGCCTTACCCAGGCAAATTGGGGTCGGATGGAAGAGGACATAGTTTACCAGAGAGGAGTGGAGTAGAAGGAAGGGAGAAATAGAACAGTGATTGTGTTTGACAGACAAGCCTGTATCAAATGTATCTGTGTTATAATAAAACTTTCGTTTGACCCTGGGACTTGGATCTGTGAGGCTGTGTCTGAGTTTTGGGGCTCTGTTTTGCCCCCTACAGATCCAAATGGCAACTCTGACCCATGCATATACAACATTTCGGAGATAGTGGGAAAGCTTAAGATCAAGGAGGGATCACATCCAAACCAGCTAAATGACATCTCACACATTTAATAATTCATATCACCAAGCTATTATTATAATTTATACAAACCATACTACACCTCAAAAGAGATCAATATGATGTACAGACTGTATTTTAATTCCTTTTAAGAAGGCCAAAGCTGTCAATTTGCAGTGAAGAGCTTTTTTGGTTATTCATCAGTTTATTTCAGCTACCTTTTGCCACTTATCAGGAAACTGGCTGACAGGTCAGCAATATCTCAGCCAAGGTTCATTCCTTCATGCCCACTGTGCTGGAAGCCATTGAACTACTGGTAATGTGGTATATCCAATTTTTGTATGGTGTTAGGTGTACATACATAAAACATAACATGGTCTTGCCAACATAAAAATGCAATTTGCAGAAGGGTTCAGTTCTCCTAATGTGATTGGAAAAAATATTGTACTCATGTTGCAATAAGGGCACCTAGAGAGAATGAAGCTGCTTTTGTTAGCATGAGCAGTTAACTTTCCATTAATGCACAAGAAATCTGTGATGCCAAGGTGAGACTGACAAATGTCGTGGCTCAATGACCTAGGTCAGCCCATGATTTATTTATTCTGAGGCAAAGTAGCTTTGACAGATTTGATGATGCTGTATGTGGTGGCTGGCTTGTTGGGAATGAAGCTGACTGAACTCCTAGTGTTTCATTTGGCCTTTCCTATTCATTGTAACAGCAATAATGTCATTACAGGTGTCACGTAATAGCAGCTGCCCATTCAGACGCTGACGGCTTACATGCTTCCCTGATCCCCGGAGCACAGAAGAGCACTATAATGCTATGCATGATCTTGCTCTCTTGATATAAGAGCACACTCAAATATTCTTCAGTGCAGTAGGTGGTGTCATGATGCATCTGGTAGGAAAATATTCTACCAGCCAATGAAGTTCTGCAGCATTGTGTATGAATATTTACAAGAGTAATTGGCATGCTCTCTCTCTCTCTCTCTCTCTCTCTCTCTCTCTCTCTCTCTCTATATATATATATATATATATATATATATATATATATATATATATATATATATATATATATATTGTAAAAGAAGCCACAGACAGACACTGAGACAGCCAGATGCCCAAAAAGCACACAAATTATTTTTTACTGCACACAGTGCACCAACCCACAATAGTTGCTCAGTCCTTTACTTTTCTCTTTATCTCAAGTCTTCTGCCACCTCTACTCCTTTCCTCGCAAGCTCCATCCTCTTCCACCCACCTCCAGTTCCTCTACTGGACTGAAGTGGCGTCCTTTATACTGCACCCGGATGTGCTCCATGTACTCCCTGATGATCTTCCACCGGCACTTCCTGGTGTGGCGGAAGTGCTGCATGAGCACCCGGAAGCACTCTGGGTATGCCTCAAATTTCTTCCGGAAGCACTTCTGAGTGTGGCGGAAGTGCTGCAATCCAAGGCTCCACAATCCTCCGGGCGCCCCCTGGCAGTGGCCAAGGGCCCCAAAAAGGGTTGAGCTTTTAATCTCTGATCCCGTGGCCCTGATGCAGCCCAGGGGGGTTGCCCTCTTATGTCCCAGGGAATAAATTTCCCTTCTCTCAGTCCCGTGCTCTCCCTGCAGGGCACGATCCCCGGCCATCCATCACAATATATACTTGCCATCACCCGCAGCTCCGCCTGTGTAGTAGTGAAAGAGGACAGTGAGGAGGGCCCCGCTCCCTACTCCTGACGTCATGCTTCCCCCTCCCCTCAGCCTGCAGCCTCTGTCTCGGATTAATGTGAATATATTGCTCCTGCAAGTGAACTAAGATTCTCAATGCGATGAGAGAAATCTCAAAATCAATCAGAATGTGAAAGCAATTATAGAAAAAAACCCGATCTAAATCCATTAAGTAGTTCTCCCGTGAAAAGCGGACAGACATACAGACTTTGGATGTTTATATATATATATATATATATATATATATAAATATATATCCATATATATATATATACAGTATATACATACAGTTAGATGTTTCAATTTTGGCAGTCATGATAAATGTGATTTATAAACAGTAAATTGTGTAGAAATGTGCTCTGATTTTTTTTTTTTTTGGCATGCACATATTTTCACACTCAATTCCACACAAACTTTTATAAATTAAGTTACCCTGGCAGATTGTAATTTTTGAAGCCATACCAGTGGAACTGGGCTACTACTGTCAGTGGGCACTACATTCCGTTAATATGCAGGGGGGCCCAGAGCTTTGAAGAACAGTGAAGTCAGTAGAGAATGGAAGGATATGTGTCAGGAGTCCAAAAGGTGGCACCGGCATGGCCCTTCATGCTATAAGTGATATAACCCATTGTTGAAAGTTGACAACCTACAGGTTGCTAGGCCATTAATTTAGGAGCTGGATTCAAGGTTTAGAAGGACACTTGTGGCAGATATTGGAATCCAACAGGGCTGCCACAAGGGTTCCAAATGCTTTTATTTACTTTGGTAATTATTTCCCAGAAATAGTTTTTGGTTGGGGCAGAATCATCCTTTCCTGTTAGAAGCTTTGGTGTGAGGTGGAGAAGCCAGAAGGAAGAAAGAGGCAGAAGTGTGCTGGAGGAGACCTGAGATACTGTAAGGTACATTTTGGTAGGAGAGTGGAGTAGACACTTCACCGAACAAATAATGTCTTGAACACATTCCAGTTGCAGATCTTGTTTAATCGTATCTTTTGTTCCTCAACTGCCTGTACCTCAACAACATAATTGCTTACAGAAATCTATCTTTTTTCTGATGATTGGCCTCCTTGGTGTAATTTTTTTGTTCAGGGACAGCACAACAGCACCAGCATTGATTACATTATATATTTATAGAAGTAATACTGCACTTTTAAATTAAAGGTTTGTGATACAGTTTTAAACCAAAAATAGCAAAACACACAATGAAATACAGTTCAGACACTGGTAAATTCTATTAATATTCTTAGCAGGGTTCAGTCTAACTAAAGAAATGCAATACCCTGTTAACCTCTTTCCAGTGAGAGAATATCAAAAAGCATACCTAATTTTTTTCTTCAAAGCACCCCCTAGATTTCCTTTAACTGAAATAATTTTTTACTCCACATACACTAAACAAAATAAAGATTTCAAAAGTCACAACAGTTTTTGTGTTTTATTGATTAATAAATAAAAAGACAATACATTGTTACATTTAAAAAGAGGAAAATCATTATATTTTCTTAAATATATTTCATTTTAAGTGCAGCCAGTTAACCGCATTGAATAAACCCCACCACTTCACTTTGTAAAAGGGAGAAATTAAGTTTTCCGTGCGGCTACCAAGGGACTGCAGTAAATTACCCTGGTAACAGAGTTTACATTGATTCAGAAATAAGCACTTGTCCACATGTAACAATGATAACCTTTTAGTGGATATGGAAAACAAATCTGACACCCATTAAAAAGCAAATGATTTTTCTTCCTTCAAGCAAGTGAAAAAACAGTATTTACACAGAAAGTGCCATTAATAACTAATGTAATTTTTAACATAACAACTCAGTGTAAACACCTTAATAATACACCTTAAGAGATTTAGAAATGCTATGCTTTTCAAGATTAATGGCTATATTTTTGCTTATTCCAGATTAAACTGATAGCTGGTTTGTATCATAGTCATATTAAATGGCGCTTAGGTTTTGGTAGAACAAATATTCCAATTAGTAAAAAGATGAGAACTGAAAACAGATCATTATAAATTGGTAAAATACAACTATAGTTATTTCTGTAGTACTGATAAGGTAGTCGTGCGTCAATTTTGTTTATAAAAATATGGTGGCACTTATGTATGTCACACTTAACTAGAACCAACTATTAAAATTACACCAAAAATAGTAATGGAAGATAAAATTGTGTACATTTAAAGTAGCAAAAAAGAAAATGCAATTTATTAATCAATAAAACTATGAATATGAAAACTCAAATGCTCCACAAGGGTTAGCACAGTTTACTTTTCCTGTTTTTTAGCATTGTGGCTTGCCCACTTGTCTTCCTCCAGAGACAAAGAAACATTTCCATTCAGTTCTCACTTCTTTTCTCCAAATGGTCTTTCTTTCTCCCTGCAAGATGAGCATTTTTCACATCTCACCTCCCCAAGTTCCTCTGGGCTCACTTCCATGACCTTATCCCTAAGAAAAATTTCTGTGGCTCCTTGTCACAGTGCCCTCTGAAGGTCCCCATAACTACTGCATCCATGAATCATCTTCTCTTAAAAATAGTATGTGGTGTACAGATGTCTTGGGGTTCCACTATTATGGGAAGTGTGGTACCACCATTCTCATGCAGGCCCACTTTCTCAAAAACGTCTGAATTTGGTTAAATAAGGATTTCAGAATATTAGATAAACTATAAATGTAAATTAAGTATGTTCATCTTACAAATGTTGCAACTCATTTTGTTATGTTCTTACTTTAAGATCTGTTAAATAAAAATGTCTCTGAATGACAAATTTCAAAAGGAAATCTACCAAGTATGATGGTTGTTGCAGTTATTACTTTTATTATCAAAGCAACATAATTTTTAAAGGTGCTACATTATAGCATTCTTATATACTGTATAATCACTTTTTGGAAAGCTGCAAGACACTAATGAGATAGTAATCTGCCACCATTCTTGATCCAGTACTCTTATAATTTCAAATATAGTAAATCCATGCATGATATTGGTTGGCATGAGCAAAAAGGAATGCAGGAAACTTTAAGTCCAGGGGAAAGAGCGGGGGCACATTCTGAAAACTTGAAAAGGTGATATGCATAAACCCAACTCTCCAATTTTGGGGACATAACTGCTTATTAATTATCGTTAAGTGAAATGATAGAATTTAAGAAACAGTGAAACTATAAACATTCATTAATCTCTATTAATTTTTATAAAATTGTCCACATGCAGTCTAAAATAAAAGTACTACAAAGAGACTCTATTTGGGTTAAATTCAAAGAATAGGCCATCGAAATGTGATTCAGTGCCATTCTGACTTTTTTAATGTGATGTAGGTCTTTGAAATGGCATTTGTTACTTGATTTGAGAAGAAATATGAGGATGATCATATTGTAAAACTGAAAATCTTACTGGGCGGCACGGTGGCGCAGTGGGTAGCGCTGCTGCCGCGCAGTTGGGAGACCTGGGGACCTGGGTTTGCTTCCCGGGTCCTCCCTGCGTGGAGTTTGCATGTTCTCCCCGTGTCTGCGTGGGTTTCCTCCGGGCGCTCCGGTTTCCTCCCACAGTCCAAAGACATGCAGGTTAGGTGGATTGGCGATTCTAAATTGGCCCTAGTGTGTGCTTAGTGTTTGTGTGTGTCCTGCGGTGGGTTGGCACCCTGCCCGGGATTGGTTCCTGCCTTGTGCCCTGTGTTGGCTGGGATTGGCTTCAGCGGGTTGGAAAATGGATGGATGGATGAAAATCTTACATGTTTGCCCCATCTGTGGTGAAGGAGAGGCATGAACAACTGACAGACAGTTCATTTAATAAACTCTTCTCAAAAAACAGAGGATGTTTGCTGATCCTACACAACCTGGGCCCTCTACTCTTTTCTCTCTACACCACCTCTCTGGGCTCAATCATCCAGTCCCATAGTTTCACATATCAGTGTACTGACATTTCCTCCTGATAACAACATGATGTTGGCTCGAGTCTCTGTCTTACTGATATTTCAAACTGGATGAAGGATCACCATCTACAGCTCAATCTAGCAAAGTCAGACCTTCTTTTTGTCCTGACCAGTCAGTCTATTGAATTCCCCATTTCTGTACACTTCAACTCAGCTATCTTTCTTTGCTCACATTTCACTGTCTCTTGTTCATGCAGATTCACTTTGTATAAATCAAACCATATATTACTGATTATGCGGCACAATTTCTAGTCCAGGCTTTGGTCTTATCATGTCTGGATTACTGCAACTCAATACCAGCTAAAGGACCTGCATTTGCTACCAAGCCATCCGCAGATAGTTTAAAATGCAGCACCCTGTCTTGTATTCAAGCAGCCAACATGAGTGCATATCATTCCTCTCTTCAATTTACTGTATTCGCTCCGTGTAGCAGTACACATAAAGTTCAAATCTTTGATGCTTGCCTAGAGTAGTCAATAAGTCAGCAGCTGTGTATAAGGAGATACTGGTGAGGTACTAGGCTCCTTTTTGCCCATCAGATCTGCCAGTAAACAGTGTCTGGGGACGCCACCTCTGTGTGGTATCAAATCTCATTTCAAGACTCTTTTCATATGTAGCTCCTATGTGGTGGAATGAGCTGCTCACCTCCATCCAAATTTCTGACTCCCTCAATGTGTTTAAGAAGCGATTGAAATTGTTACTGTTTTGAGAATATCTGTCCAATTTTTAATGAACATTTTTTGCTCTATTTATACTCTATTCAGCTCAGACAGCTGAACTTGAAAGCATTCATCTATCTATCTATCTATCTATCTATCTATCTATCTATCTATCTATCTATCTATCTATCTATCTATCTATCTATCTATCTATCTATCTATCTATCTATCTATCTATCTATCTATCTATCTAAAAATCCAATGTATGTCTGTCTGTCTGTCTGCTTTTCACAAGAGAATTACTGAACGGATTTAGATTGGGTTTTTTTCTATAATTTGCTTGAACATTCCGGTTGATTTTGCGACTTCTCTCATCACACTAAGTATCATAGTTTGCATGCGGTACTGATTTATATGTGTGAATCTGAGAGACCAGCTGACATTTTCATCTATAGATTGTTAACATTTGACATTTTTGAGAAAGAGATCAGAGCTATGTGTATTTTACAGCAGTGGATCCCAAAGTAGGGGTCGCGACCCTCTGGGGGGTCATGAGACATTGGGGGAGGGTGGGGGGGTCGCGAGATGATTTCCAAGAAATCAAATACTTTTTAAAAACTTTTTAGAAATTAATTAATCCACCCATCTCATTAGGTGAGGTGTTTTGTTGAAATTAAACGAATGAGTAAATAACAATTTTTTAAAAAGTTATATGGTTGTTAGAGCGTTATGTTCTTTTTTGTTGTCATGCTCTTGTTTGGATAGGATATTTTGTTGAAATTAAACAAATGAGTAAATTACTATTAAAAAAAATTATATGGTTGTTAGACCATTGTGTTCTTTCGTGTTGTCATGCTCATGTTTGGATAGGCCTATTGGCGCATGTGCACCGTTGCGCGCAACATTTGTATATTTTAACCACTTCCGAGGATAGTGGGGGTCACGAGTCACTGGCACGGTTATTTTGGGGGTCGTGAGCTGAAAAGTTTGGGAACCCCTGTTTTAGAGGGTAGCTGCTGATTGCCAGAGATATCACGGCCATGTGCTTTTCTCCCCACGCTGAGGACGCTCTCCCGTCAGAGCTGAACACGATCAGATACAGTGCCAACTTTTGACATTGGAGCTTACCTACCTTCCGCTTCACCAGAATTACATTATTTATATTTTTTTATTGATTTTTAAAGTTTGTCCTGTTTCAATACTACATGGGTGGAGCTGCAGGTGACAGCTAGTATATAATATTGAGAAAGATATTTCTGCTAGTCATGCACTGTAGAATCACTTACCATTTTTTCTGGACATGAATATTCAGCCTTCCTACAAAGAAAGTATCAAGAGTTGATAACTGTAAGGACACAGACTTAAGTGGATTTATTTATCTTCTCCTATATTATATATACTGTATATAAAAAAAACATTTTTAATAGTGTGAATGTTGCATATTATATTACTTTAGGATTTTTTTTTCTACCACACAAATAGTTTTTTTTTGGAGGTTGTTTAGTGCAGAGAATATTATTTTTCTGCCATCTTATATCTGGAACAATAATGAATTTAACAAACTTTGTCTAGTTTTTACCACGTCAGCTTTTTGTTTTCTGGTGGCCACTACCGTTTCAGAACTCCACTGTTACGACGTGATGCTATGTTGCTGGAGGCATGGTTCCCAGAAATGGTGCATCGTCATGACACTTGCATGCCACTTTATAAAGTGATGCATGTCTTACAGTATCCATGATTATTCATTATTCGCAAAAGATTTTTTGACTCTCTAAATACTAGTAGTCCTCTCATTTTTAAATTAGGGGTGCATTTTGGATTAACCTATTTAGAATTCTCAGTGACAAATCTAGCTTATGTTCTGCTTCTTCTGTGCTTTCCATGGTAAATAATTACAGTATGTTACAGTGCAGCAAACATCCATAGTGGAAAACACCCCCTATTTGCAACCTCCTTCCTGGTCTTTCTCTTCCACTTTCTTTGTCCCCATCCTGAATCCTCACTTTTAGGTTTTTGCACTCAATAATGTAACAAATACAGCAGAATCATTTACTGGATGGGGAAGCAGAATGCAACCTATAGCATCAATACAATGCATCAATATCCCTTGTAGCTCTGTCCTGGCGGTACCTTAAAGATGTTTAAACTTTCTTAGGCTTATCATTTCAGGTTTTACAAAAACAGTAATTAGCATATCAGCGGATGAGTCTGCTTTACCACCTACTAGAGTAACTAAAACTGGGTGACTTAATTATTATGGGTTTGTGTGTGAAAGTTTTATTTATGATAACATAGTACCTCATTTAGTGCTGTTTCATACCCTGCATCCTATCCTAAATAAATAAAGAGAGCAGGAGAGAGAGAGAGAGAACGTGACTGAAAATAAATAGACAATAGCTGGATTAGAAATTAAACCCACATCATTGCAAATGTAATGCAGCAGTAACAGCAACTGGCTACTGCAAAATTATAAATGCTATTATTCTGTTTATTGTTATTTATAAACAATTTAGGTGGAATTTTAAATTAACCAAATGTTATTAAAATTAATTTTTTTAAAAATTATAAAAAATAAATGCATTAGCAGAAAGACTGGCATATAAATGGACAGATAATAATTCATGTTTGATATTTATTTCCATCATTAAATTCCCCAATGAAGTATAATGTTTTTATAAATGTACTAAAAGCTAATAATAAAGTACTTTAACAAACTCCTTCTTCCTCTGTAACAGTTTTTTATGAAGATACAATGGAAGTATTCAATTTATGATCCAATTTCCAGCAGTGAATATAATGCTCAAGACTCTAATATTTGATTCACGTGGGACTGGTATAACCAGAGGAGACCAGTCTTCAAAAACAGAAGGATTTTAGCCCAGGGTTGTTTCTTCTTGCCAGACTTACAGACTACTAGAATTACCAATGTGATCCAACAAGAATGCCCTTGTGCGTGAGGGTTATGCATAAGTATTAAGTACATGTTAACTAAATAATGTTTAATAGTGAATTACAGTATATTCTATATGCAATAACAAATTTTACAAATGATTTCATAAATGCTAAGAACAGGTTACAGAATGCAGTATAATGAGTGATTCTCCTTATTTGTAAGTTTCTTTATTAGGGTTCTATATACTGTATACATTTATTTACATCTAGGTGCTGCCAGCCTTTTACAGGAATTTTCTATTTCATCTTCTTTTTTATTTTTTTTTTCATAATTATTAATCAAAAAGGCTGAAGTCAAATGCCTCCATTGTAGGGAATGTTGCTTCCTCCACTGGAAACTTGAATGTGTTGGGGGCCAAGCCCACTTTCTTACATGAGGCTGCCACCAGTATAACTGATGGGTACAAATCTTCAGTCATAATCAACCCAGAAGTTCTGTGTAAATTTTTTCACTTTCCAAAATTAAACTGGAAGAAGCAATCAAAACTAGAAGGACCAAAAATGGGATCATTTTTCAGCCTACGTTTGTTTGTTAATCTTTTTTTCTTTACCATTAGATTTGAAACTTAGCATTGAAGTGTGAAGGTTCTAGAAAATTGTCTCCACCATTTGCAAAAAATAAATATGACTTTTCTAGTAATCTGTTGATCTTATTATCTTTGTATCACCTCCACATGAAGTAAACAACCACCATACTGTAGAGAAATTGACATAGACAAATTGATCTGCACCAAAGTTGGAGGTCTTGGATTTGTTTTTATTTGTCAGCTGAAGTATTTTCTTCCCTAGTCCTGAACAGGAGAAATATAATTTTTGCATTTGTAAAAAAGGTTGTACAGTATTCCAAACAAAGATTTTAGTTTAATTTCACCAATTTCATAACCATAACAAATCTGTAACTTATGAAAAGCCTTTCTTACTCTTTGCAATATGCCACATATCAAACTCATTTTGAATATTAGGATAGGTCTCTCGTATTATTTTGTGGATGGCTGCTGATCAGTATGTTAATTCCAACATCCAAATTCAGAACATGGTTCAGCCCTCTTTTGAGACCTATAGCCTCCATAGCCTCTGTAGCTTGAGTTGTGAAATTTGTTAGGTTGGCATTTAAAATTGCATTACTGTTTGTAACTCTGAGCTTTATGTTTTTTCTCATATTGAAATCTCTTCAGTTGGTTCCATTCTGCAAAAGCAGTTTCAACTTTTCAGATTTTGCATAGCTCCAGTATATATTTGGTGGTACACACAAAGCAAGCAGTTCACTCAATTTGTTTACGTCCCTTACAAAAGTGACCTTTAAGTACCATTCATCAGATGCTTTTTGGGTCTTCCACTGCACTTTCTAATTTCTACACATCTTGTCTTGAAAATGCAGGTTTGGTGTAATATTACTTGCTGACTATATGCTTTCTTACTGTATATAAAACTAGATTTTTTGGCTCTTAAAGTATATTATTTTTGCCATTTTCAATCCTTTCCTCTAATCACTTCAAATATTGTAGTTACCTTTCCGTAAATTAATTAATTCAGCTAATCAATACCTCTTTAATTCAAATCAGCTGTGGTTTTGTTGGAATTTAGCAAATATATGCAATGGCTAAGACTTCTTTGTTCTTTTTCTAGCCATCTCACAAGATATCTTTACATTTAAAAAATACAAGAAATTCTTCTAACTTTTGCATTAATGTCTATTTGTTATTATTCTAATGCTATATGGTGTTTTCACAAGCAAATAAATACTGCATTGACATTTGGTTTAAAAATTATCTTGGCTTATGACTTTTTCACAGTTCTATATGTTCTCCGACCATTGATTATTTGATGTATTATAAACCAAGATAGCTTTTGCTGTCTCTTTACTACACTACACAAACTTGGGTTTGGACCCATTATATGTGCTTGAATCAAAAGATATCCTAGCTCAGAAGTCTCTGTTCATATAAATAATATGAACATTGAATATTTAATATTAGAAGATTGAACCAGACAGGGCTGTCTGTTAATAATAACAACAATAGCAACAATAATAATAAGTTTCTTGAAATTGCTACTGAAATCTTGCCTATCTGCTTTCAGAATGATGAAATGGCACTCTTTATCACTGATCCAAATTTGTCATTGCCATTTATGATAAATCTTTTGGAAGAATAAAAGGAAAAGAAATCTTGCTCAGACTCTGTATGTCGTGCACTTATTTTCTGTTATTAACTATTAAAGATTTACTATTAATCTGGTGTCGCATCTTCAATTCTAGATATTGAACAAATGCAGGAAACCCTTTAAGGCACAGATTATACTCTTTGATGCTCCAGGGCATGATAATTGTATATTTCAACCTTCTTTAACATGAATAGTATGGAAGTCTCCAGGTATTCAGACTTTTAGTGTCCTCTATATTGATATTGTGTATGCATCCTTTGAACTACACTTCAAATATAAACCTTTAGCAAGACATTATATTTTTTATATGTACCTAAAAACTTTTTTTAATGAAACTTATTCAGTATCCCTAATCTTCCATCAGTTTCTGTGCTTGAATATGTACTAGGAACAAAAAAGGTATTGTTATATTTCTAGGCTCTAATTTAAAGTGTGCATAACAGACAAATTAGGCGACAATGGGAACTCTCAATTAATATCTCAGACAAGGAATGGAAGTCAACTATAAACACACATTCTTCTTCAATCTGTGCAAAGCGTTGGTGTAATTTATCTTTACTCTTTAATTCACATGCTTGTATCATAAGTAAAATTATCTAAAAATCATTGGTGAGAGGATAGGATAAATGTTTTGAAATGACCAAATCTCAAACCATTTTGAAGGAAAATAATTTGTTTATTTGTACGATAGCGTTAGATTTACATTTATTCCACATAATAAATGGGCTCCATAATTTTTAGCAAGACTTGAGTGCACAGTTTGTAACATGCTACTGACATTATTGATTTGGAATGGACTAAAATTTCAGAGCTCCTCTGGTAATAAACCTTCTGGAGTAAAACTAATCCTGTCTGAATAGGGCTTTAAATGCACTTTCCTCATAGTTTCCACCAGTGTTCTCAAGTATGAAATTCACTGCTCATCTGAAACATTTAGGCTGGATCAACCTGATTCCTTTTATGATTCCTTCATGAATTTGGACCACCTGGATTGGGTCCCCACACAGCTTAAGACTAAGGAGGTTTAACAGAGTAAGAGTTTCCTATATCCCCAACATTCATCTTTTTTGCTGTATTCTGCACAGTTTCTAGTGCTGCTATGTCTTTAACAATTAAGTGACTGCACAGAGTACTTCAGATGCAGTCTCACAAGCACTTTATACAGGGTGAACTTAATGTCATTAGATTTGTTAGTCAGTCATTTTCCAACCCGCTATATCCTAACACAGGGTCACAGGGGTCTGCTGGAGCCAATCCCAGCCATCACAGGGCACAAGGCCGAAACAAATCCCCGGGCAGGGTGCCAGCCCACCGCAGGGCAGACACACACACATCCACACACCGAGCACACACTAGGGACAATTTAGGATTGCCAATGTATCTAACCTGCATGTCTTTGGACTGTGGGAGGAAAACAGAGCACCTGGAGGAAACCCATGCAGACACGGGGAAGCGAACTCAGGTCTCCCTACTGCAAGGCAGCAGCACTACCACTAGATTTGTATTCAACACTTTTTACAATATTGTTGCGTCCCAGCCAGGTTGAAGTCTTTTGTTTGACTGACTGTTAGGTCCAATTGAGGGAGGGCGGAGTATAGCACGGAAGACTGACAGCGGGGTATTGATTGAGGCGGTAAAGGGGGGGGCGGTAAAGGGGGGGGCGGGACCCAGGATGGGAGGAGGGGTTGGAGAGAGTACTTAAAAAGGGGGTGTGTTTGGAGTTACGAGGTTGGCGTTCTTTTTCTTGATTGTTCAAGTAAAAACTTTTTGGTGAGACTACGTCTGTCTGTTTCTTTTTTACTTCTCTTGACGAGCCTGACGCGGAGGTCGCTACAATATAATGTAATGTTTGATTTACCTTTAAATGGCTTCTGCATATTGCTTACATGATATAAATGTTGGATCAACATAAAACCTTAAACCATTTTCACAGGCTGTCTAGTGTTTCCTACATTTTATCTATAGTTAATATTTCCTTTCCCTGTATGTAGCAATTTGTATATAATCTGATTCATTGTTCTCACATTAGCATTAAAGTCAATACACCAGAGGACACTGAGCATTACAGCTGACAAATTAAATATATATATTTTTGTGTATAATCAGTATATATGTGTATGTGTGTGTGTGTGTGTGTGCGTGTGTATGTGTATATATAAATGAGGCTGAGTTGCCTAGTTTTTGACAGTAACAGGTTATTCACAAATGAAACAGCTCAGGCATAACCCCACCTCTTCAAGTCCAGTTTTATTCTTGTTAGCATTTTCCCTTCAAAGGAAAGTGTAGCAATAGTATGTTATGCAGAACCTTTTCAGGCTCTATTGCTAGCCTGACAAATTAGAAGCTAAAGGAAGAAGTACATGGTGCATACAACTACATGGTGCTTTCCTGACACTAATGCACCTATATACTCAATGTGACAGGGGCTTCTACAAAAAAAAAAAGAAAAAAAAAGAAGGATCAGAAGAGTTAATGATCTGACCATACATCCACATCAGCTTATAACAGTTTCCTATCATAATGCCCATCATATCACATGATTACTCTCCTGTGATGTAATGACTCAGCTGTTATGTTAGTATGTGTTTCTTGTATTTTTTTCTGGGCATAATAGTTTTTTCTTTGCACTTTGCTAAGTTTTAATTGTGGTTTTTAATGTAAAATATATATTTAACTTGCAATTGGTATTGAGATTATTTATTTATTTTGTTCTAATAATATAATAATTCTCTACATTTATATAGCACTTTTCTCACTATGAAAATACCACCACACCATTTTATTTCTACTGGGTGCCACATTTTGTGATTTCATTATCACGACTCCACGGGTCGCTTTTAGGAGGCCTGTCTGCAAGTCAACATTTAAGCCACTGCCACATGTCCCACATTGTCCAAGATTATGGAAAACTGCAAAATCACTTTAGCTCTCTTTCAATTTTGTCTTGAGGCTTTGAAAATCTGGCAACATGGCAAATTCATTTTGTTTTGTCTTTGATTCTTGTTTTGTGATTTAGGACTTCATGAATAGCATTAGGTTTAAGAAAGGCAATGTACTCGAAAAAAGTGTTTTGTTTACTGTTTTAAATTAGGGGTCTCAATGTTTGTTTTCACATATTTTTCCCCTTTGTATGTCATCCCTTCTGCTCACTCATCTCCTACTCATAATCTGCTTTGCAGTACAGCACCACACATCTAGGATCCCTGGATGCAATGGGAGTTTGCCAGTAAACAAAACAAAAAAAGAAGTTTGTTTTCAGAAAGGGCAGAAAACAGTGCAAAAAACTGACAAGCAGCTGTAAGACCTGACAGACGCAACTGTATATCAAGTAGTAAGGAGGACTGCTATTAGAAGACGTTGAAGATCACTAAGCAAATCCCTGGATATCACGATGTATTTCTGATATTTCTTGACAATGTCTGTTTGAAATGTTTTTGTATACATTGTGGAAATACTCTGGTAAGTTGTATGCAAAGCTGAAAAATTTGAAACTGTCCAAAGAATGAAATCAGGAGCCTAAGGAAACTTTCATATCTTTCTAAAACTCTAAACAAAATGCTATGTAATGACAGGAATTCTTACTACGAACCTTTTAGGTTGCTTGTATATAATCATACCAAAGTCACATTTAAGATAATTAGAATGTCACCCTCACCTCTGTGTATAGTTAGAAATCATAATTATTACAACATAAATCCTTTATTTTTCATTTATAGTTTGAAGATTTATGGGGTTTATTTCTTATTTTTATATGAGATTTAGAGAAGTTTTGAAAAGTAGCCTGCATTTTCTCAGATGGCATATAATAAAAATCTAAATTACTAGTTACTGTTACTCCTCAGGTTTGGTCTGTGTGCAGCACAGCATATGGTAAAAGGTAAGACGGGCAACTATAAAGAAGTGAATTCTGATATGGTGCAAGCTTCAAAGTGAAACTCACAATTAATAAGCTTAACAGATCTGGAGTAAGAATTGAAGGACTTGAAATGGTCTACCCTTTCTTTCCATAAAAATAAAGCCTATTAAAGGGCAAATAAATCAAAAGTTTGAAGACATCTATGTTAAAATATGGTCTGTGTACCATTTTAAATATTGATTTTATACTGATGAAAAAGTATAGAATTTTACAATCTTTATTTTGCATTTATACCATAGATCTTTATTAAATATTATCATGATGCAGTTTGGAGGTCAGCAAAGCACTGAATTTCTTGAAAAAAATGTTCTGTTATATTTGCTGATAGAAAAGAAGAAGAGATTTGTTGAAGAAGAAATGTGGTCAAAGTTTATAAAAGCTGAAATAGAGAGAGAAGCACAAATATTGCAGGTAGTAAGGTTTTTGGAGAGTACCGAAAAACTATTATTTGTGTTTTTTTTCAGTTTGTTATTAACTCTGCTCAGAAGTAGTTACTGTAAAATGGAGTTTATTCTGACTCCTTTTAGGTTGTTATTCTGTTAATAAGTTTACACGACATCTCTGTCAAACTGGTTTAACTCTTGGCTTGTTATAGATGTTAAACCTTTGTATAGAGTTTTGTAGCTTTTTAGTTTACTACTAGTAAACCCGCGGCGTAACATACGCCGCATAATTATATATTGATGGGTGAACACTTGCTGAACGACACAGTTGTCCAAATGGGGTGGGTTTGTGGATACCACTGTGAATGAATGAAAAGATGGACCTCTGGAGAGAGCAACATATTATTGTCCGTGACTGAAAGCGGGATCGTCTGTGACGATGGAGGCCACGCTGGTGAAAGTTACTTCGTCGGTAGGGATAAGTTTCAGCACTTGTTCATTAAGGTGTAGCGAGTCTTCGTTGTTGACGCTTAATATAGCTTGTGTACTGAGTTGTTCCGGAGTCACAGTTGAGAAGCACTTTTTTAATGTCTTTTAAGCACAGGGAAAAAAATTAACATGTGAAACATCCTTAATGTAATAAGCCACCAAGGAAAGTAACATTGCAACAATGCACGCTACGATCCGATCGCTGTAAACAGAAGTGAAAACAAAATCGAGGCCGGTGCATTCTTTAACTGCCTTGTAGCGCAATGGTAGTGCTACTGTTTTGCAGTAAGGAGACTGTGGAATGATTTTGGGTTCACTTCCCAGTTTCTCCCTGTGTGGATAGCGCTTTGAATACTGAAAACACTGGTATATCAATGTAATGAAGTATTATTATTCTTATGCGTCCAGCGCTCTCTCTCTCGCGCGCCTGTATGCGTGTGTGTGTTGCTCGCTCTCTCTCGCTCACTGCACGTGTTCCTGCAGGCATACCAGTAAGTGAATGAAAAGATGGAACTCTGGAGAGAGCAACATACAACTGTCCGTGACTGAAAACTGGTTTTGGCAGATACATGCACATCTTTTTGAAAGTTTGGCCCTGTGCCTTATCAATTGTCATCGCAAAGGCAAATCTAACAGGAAATTGTCTTCGTGTTAAAGTAAAAGGCAAATTATCCGCGACAAACAAACTGTTTTACACGCTGCATACCAACCCGCGGCGTAGTATACGTCGCATAATCATGTTTTTTAAGCAGAGGGAAAAAATTAACATTTGCAAAATCCGTAACGCCGCTTTCAGCAAGTACAATGCACACGCGTTTAATTTGTCAGCCACTTTTTGCCAGCCATCTTTTCTGGTTTTGGCTGCTTTTGCAGGGTTACCGCTTGTGCATATTAAATCTTGAAATCCTTCGAGTAACTAATTAACTAACTAACACCCACCCACCCAGCTTGTGAGAAAAAAATGTGCCCGTTCTTTCATCATTTTGTTGCAGCCTATCAAAGACTTGCTGATCATGTTTTCTAGAGTCAATATACAGTGGAACCTCGGTTCACGACCATAATTCGTTCCAAACCTCTGGTCGTAAACCGATTTGGTCGTGAACCGAAGCAATTTCCCCCATAGGATTGTATGTAAATACAATTAATCCATTCCAGACCATACGAACTGTATGTAAATATAGTTTTTTAAAGATTTTTAAGCACAAATATAGTTAATCATTACACCATAAAATGCACAGTGTTATAGTAAAAACATTGAATAACACTGACACAAACACACAGGCTCCCTGCTCAGCTGCATGCTCTCTCTCTCTCTCTCAGCAGCATGGGAGCCTCCCCAGCCCCCCCCCCCCCTCTCTCTCTCAGCAGCACGCGAGCCCCCTCCCACTCTGTCTCTCAGAAGCACGCGAGCCCTCTCTCTCTCTGCAACATTGCAGCAATTGTATAAACACATTTTTTTTAAATGAGTTTTAAGCACAGGGGGAAAAAAACCCAGCCTTACAGTGTCCATTTTAGGACATCCTCCTCCCTCCGAAAAAACTCCATCCTTCCTACTACCTTCGACAAAATATTCCTCCTCCCTGCGAGGAATTCCCAGTCACCCCTCCTCCCTCCTCTCTCCTCCCTCCTCCGTCCACTCTCAGTTCTCCGCTGTCCGTTTTCCGCCATCCACCCTCCTATCTCCGTCATCTGCCTTCAGCTCTCCATCAAACCCCACACTCCCCCCGCCCCCTCATCGACATTTTCGTTAATGAAGTGACGTAATACTTCAGCTCCACCTTCTTCACAAGTTCATTAACCAAATTATTTGTCAATTATATTTCACAGTAAGAATTTACAGCACGACTCAAACGTGGAAACGAAAGTAAATGACGTTAATTGTTGAGTGTCTTTTAATATTGTGTAAGCATACATATTAACACGTGTGCAATTAAACGTGTGCATTTACGGTGTGATTTTTCAGGCTAAAAAGCTCGCCTTTTATTAAAAAGGTAAATGTAAACTTTTTTCATTCTGAAGGGCACAAACCACACAAAAATGTCGGTACACCAGATAAATAAGCGCAACATATTATCAGTTGTATTGTATGCTTACAATACATATAGAAATGTGTTAATCGTTAACTAATAGTATGGGATGGTGTTTTTCAACTCAGCTACAGATGCAGATGGAAACCAGAACTGCTTTGAAAAATACGAACGCCTTAGGACCGATCTGGAATAAGGTAGCACAGCGCCTTGATTTAAACGATTCCATGTCTTGGTGGGTTTGCGTTGCTTGTTGTCAATATCTTTACACCTGTTTTTAAGGCTTATTGACTGAAAGGGGCTTTCGTGAAAAAAGTTAGGGCTTTGCTACAGGATACACCCTCCACAAGTTAAGGAAGTTAAAAATAAAGGTATATATTTCTGTTTTATTTAAACCTTTTAAGTTTGTATGCGGGTGGCATGGTGGCGCAGTGAAAGGTGCCAGTTAGGAGACCCGGGTTCGCTTCCCTGCGTGGAGTCTGAATGTTCTCCCCGTGTCTGTCTGGGTTTCCTCCGGGTACTCCGGTTTCCTCCCGCAGTCCAAAGACATGCAGGTTAGGTGCATTGGCGATTCTAAATTGTCCCTGGTGTGTGGGTGTGTGTGCCCTGCGGTGAGCTGGCACCTTGCTCGTGGTTTGTTTCCTGCCTTGTGTTGGCAGGGATTGGCTCCTGTATTTAGGATATAGCGGGTTGGATAATGGATGGATGGACATTTGTATGCATAGCCCTATTTGCCCGTTTTCGTTTTTTTTTCTTTCTTCAGTAATATTTCAGCAAACCCGGAGCTTGTCAGTTCAAATCCTGGTACTGACACCACTGTGTGACCCTGAGGAAGTCACTTCACCTGCCTGTGCTGCAAAAAACAAAAGTAATGTAACAAATTGTACCTCAGATGTTGCAAGTTGCTGGAATAAAGGCATAAGTCAAATAGATAAATATGTATTATACACATAGGAACTATTCATTTATTTTCAGTTAAGTCATCTGCAGCAAACCTTTATAAATGAGGATTTCTCCTTTTTAGATAGTGCAAACTGTTTCTTCTTCATTGAGGTTTTCTCTTGGAGAGCTTTTTTCATTTCATTGAAAATTAAAGCAGCAGCTGCCAAAATATGTAGCGTTCTTATTAATCTTTCAACATTGTGTAACATAACTTTATAAAGTAACATAAAAGGTTTAAATACTGGTTATCCTTTTACAATAAAATATTACTAAAGAGATACAAAAAAAGTAAAATGCATATGAACCCGGGTCTCCTAACTGGCACCTTTCACTGCGCCACCATGCCACCCGCATACAAACTTAAAAGGTTTAAATAAAACAGAAATATATACCTTTATTTTTAACTTCCTTAACTTGTGGAGGGTGTATCCTGTAGCAAAGCCCTAACTTTTTTCACGAAAGCCCCTTTCAGTCAATAAGCCTTAAAAACAGGTGTAAAGATATTGACAACAAGCAACGCAAACCCACCAAGACATGGAATCGTTTAAATCAAGGCGCTGTGCTACCTTATTCCAGATCGGTCCTAAGGCGTTCGTATTTTTCAAAGCAGTTCTGGTTTCCATCTGCATCTGTAGCTGAGTTGAAAAACACCATCCCATACTATTAGTTAACGATTAACACATTTCTATATGTATTGTAAGCATACAATACAACTGATAATATGTTGCGCTTATTTATCTGGTGTACCGACATTTTTGCGTGGTTTGTGCCCTTCAGAATGAAAAAAGTTTGCATTTACCTTTTTAATAAAAGGCGAGCTTTTAAGCCTGAAAAATCACACCGTAAATGCACACATTTAATTGCACACGTGTTAATATGTATGCTTACACAATATTAAAAGACACTCAACAATTAACATCATTTACTTTCGTTCCCACGTTTGAGTCGTGCTGTAAATTCTTACTGTGAAATATAATTGACAAATAATTTGGTTAATGAACTTGTGAAGAAGGTGGAGCTGAAGTATTACGTCACTTCATTAACGAAAATGTCGATGAGGGGGCGGGGGGAGTGTGGGGTTTGATGGAGAGCTGAAGGCGGATGACGGAGATAGGAGGGTGGATGGCGGAAAACGGACAGCGGAGAACTGAGAGCGGACGGAGGAGGGAGGAGGGGTGACTGGGGATTCCTCGCAGGGAGGAGGAATATTTTGTCGAAGGTAGTAGGAAGGATGGAGTTTTTTCGGAGGGAGGAGGATGTCCTAAAATGGACACTGTACAGCCTGCCTGCTCAGCTGCATGCGCAAGGCTCTCTCTCTCTCAGCAGCACGCGAGCCTCCCCAGCCCCCCCCCTCTCTCTCTCTCTCTCTCAGCAGCATGCGAGCCCCCTCCCCCTCTCTCTCTCAGCAGCACGTGAGCCTCCCCAGCCCCCCCCTCTCTCTCTCTCTCTCTCTCTCAGCAGCACGCGAGCCCCCTCCCCCTCTGTCTCTCAGAAGCACGTGAGCCCTCTCTCTCTCTTTAACATTGCAGCAGTTGTATAAACACTTTTTTTTTAAAATGAGTTTTAAGCACAGGGGGAAAAAAGGAACATTTGAACAAATCCGAACATTATTTAAAAGCCAACCAAGATAGTAACATTGCAGTAGTTCACCATTTTTAATCAGGCGACTGACAGTAGTGGAGTCAGGCACAAAGAAGGTCAGCTGCTGAGAAAGCGTCTCGACTGTTGCAGGTGAGACGCTAATGAAAAAGAGGCACAAGGCTTATTGGTTTTTAAAGACTGCTTCCTTCATTGTGTTTTAACCTCAGTTTTAAAGGATTGCGCGGCTCTCTCTGTCGCGCTGCCTGTGTGTGTGCCTCTGTCTCTCTGTCGCGCTGCCTGTGTGCGCGTGGCTCTCTGTCTCTGGCGCTGCCTGTGTGTGCCTCTGTCTCTCTCTGGTGCTACCTCTGTGTGAACCAAGGTTCCACTGAGGTTGACTAATGAAAACTTAACGTGTCTCAGAGCTGCATGTGGACTGTGGCACAGACAAACAGAAATGATGGCATGTTTTCCGAGGCGTCGCGTCCGAGTTGGTGGGCGTGGCTCTTCGAGTTGTCGTCGTATCCAATGGTCTTAGAGTTGGTGGGCGTGGCTCCTTCCTGCGTGCGCCATGGGTGTCTTACTTGTCGGCGGCTTAGTGAATCCACGCCCCTTCCGGCGTGCTTTCCATGGGTGGCTACTTGTCTTCAGGCTTAGTGAATTATATATATAGATTATTGTTGTTATTGAAACTACTCCACATATTACAAGTTTGCAAGTATGGAATATTACAAAAAAGTTCATTATGTTGTAAAAGAGGAAACTGACAAAGATAAAGAGCTGGGGCACCACATTGGTGAACACTTTATAACTGAATGTTTTGCACAAAAATCACACAATAATTGCAGAGATGTCTTCTCAGACGCAAGTTTAAGTTAGAACTGGAAACAAGATGGGCAGTTTCCAGTTTATGTAGTCATGCGTCAGGAAGGGGTGGGATCGGCTGGCCGGGTGACGAAAGTGACATCAGCGATAGTGAAGTGGCTGTCAACCTTCTGTTCTGCCAAGGGAGGAGAAGAGAAGGCATTATAACACAGCAGCAACCCCTGATTTGGCAAGTAGTTACCGTCAACAAAGCCCTTAAGTTGTCTCCCATGAGCACGTGCGTGAAAATGTTAAAAGTTTCATGTTTAGACTTTGCCTTGAAGTCTAAGTCTCATTGGGATGAAGGCAGTTTCTGCAATACTCACAACAGGAGCATTATTTCTTTAATGCATTATGTACTGTAAACAAAATTTTATTTCCTGGTATAATTCAAATGGTTGATATATTTCCCATATGGTTAAAATAAGCATTATTTTTGTTTTCCTAATTTATGAAGGATTAGTACAGGACTAGAAAAAAACTCTTCACTAAAAATAATACGAAAAAATGAAATAAACAAACTCTCAACTATTACTGTAATGGGAAGTGACTTTATTGTAGCTAATTGATAATATATTAGGTCAAATGATCAACCTTTTACCCAATGTTACCTCTCTTTTTATGTGTGCTCTGAGTGTGACTCCCCCACTAGACAAATATAAGTGCATTTATGGTGAGGTAAAAAATTAATAATATACGTCCTGGGTATTCTGGGTGGGTTAACTAGATTTTGACCTTTTACTTTAATTTTAGTAACTGTTTAAGGCCACTTAGTACCTTCTTGCTGTCCTGTTCTTAGTGCATTATTGTCTGCACATGCATTCTCTGCTATATACTAAAAAGATACCTTGCTTATATTTAGAAAGTTGAAGGATTCTTGTATTTGGATTAGTGGTTGCTAAGTGTTAATTTAACTTTGACATATGCATATGCTTTGAAAATTCAGTTTGCAAGGCACTGGAAAGTCCACATGAATTCATGGTGATTTGATACTTCATTGATGTTCTGCCAGAGAAATGTTACTCGCAGAGTAGGAGGAGAATGGACCAGAAGAAAAAATGTAAATTCTGAAAGAAAACCAGAAAACCAAAATGATCAATTGCCAAGCCTAAAATGAAAACTCCAACTTGAAGCTGAAAAAGCAAAGCCAAAGCCTCTTTTGCAAGGAAACCAATATCAAGGTGTGGAAGTCAACTCACACAGACAGTCACAAAGCCACACACAAGTGCCAACAACACACGATTTATTTTCTTTCTTTTCTTTCCAGGACAGAGTGCACAAAATACCACAATAATGCAGCTCAGTCCTTCTCTTTTTCTCCTTTCTCTCTCTTCTACCACCTCGACTCCTCTCCCACAAGCGTTGTCCACCTTCCACCCGACTTTGGCTCTTAGAATGGAGTGAGGTGGCCTCCTTTATGGTGCACCCAGAAGTGCTCCAGGTGCTCTTCAATCCTCATCTGGCAACACTAACGATTGTGCTGGAAGTGCTGCAGTCCTGGGCTCCGGAACTGGTGGTGGCCACTGAGCCCAGCAGGGTTGAGCTTCCATGGCCCTGATGCAATCAAGGGGTGTTGCCCTCTCGTGTTCCGGGGGAGGTATTGCTATGAACATGTACTCTCCCCAAGTCCTTCCATCAAAAGGGTGTTCCAACTGGGCAAGGTTCCTGGCCATCTATCACAAAGGATTTATCCACGGTATTGACAGACCATGGCATTTCCCTTGTGACATTGTAGCAATCGTCCCATGACAGCGCTCATGACAAGCAAAATAGTGCTGGAAAAAAATATGAGAAAAATATTTTTGATACATTATGTAAAATTTTACTCCAAAAACCATTAATGAATTTGAATTCTACATATGTTCAAAACTCAAAATGGGTATTAAAAGAATAAGAAAAACAGCACAAATGGCACAAAAAAATTTTAAATTAAATCAACTCATAACAATTGTCAGCCTGTCGTGTTAACTCAAGCAGTCAAAGATGCTATGCATTGAATGTTCAAAAGGAAAACAAGTAATTGCCAAAGTGTTATTAACAACAGCTTAGGATCATTTTAAATTGTAACAGCAATCCATTTTTAAACACTTCCCACAATGCCAAGGTTAAGTACAAAGGTATACAATAGACCATTTTGACCTAGCTAAAATCTTAACAAAATATACAAAGATGGTTAGAAGCTCTCCAGGAGAAATAAATCAAGTTTACCAAAACCCCATTTTTTATTTATTCTTAACTTCTAATGCATAGTTTATGCTGAAGTCTTTTGTCCGGTTTTTGTGTAATTAGATAGAACTTGAATATATTACATGAAATAAATGCATATTTCAAACTAACACAACATTCTCAAACCCATTTCCAGTAATCCAGTTCTGGGTCACATGAGAATGGAACCTTTCCTGGCAGCACTTGTTCAAAGGAGGAAATAACCCTAGATAAGGCATCAGCCCATTTCAGATTTTGGATATGAATTGATTCTAACTTGCAAAGTGAAAACATTTAAATATCCATAAAATGTATTATTTATAAGTTTTGGGAAGAAACCTGCAAAGTAAAATAACTTTTAAAATGGAAAATAATTAACTTTATTATTAAACAAGTGCAGTACAGATTTAGTTATTTGGAATGGGTACATATTATAGAAAAATTAAGCTCTCATATTGAGCTCACTATGTTATATTAAAATCTTTATTAAATTTACAACCATAAAGAAAATATAGTTTTTTTTTTCATTTTAAAAAGAAGGAGAACAAAGTTAGGTGCCTTTGTAACTTGCAAAATATTAATTTTAACAAGAATACTGTATATAAGTAAAGGTTTATATTGGTGATAATCTTATTGAAATTCCTGAAGAAATAGTTGATTATAGAAAAAACATTGTATTAAAATGGGTATGAAAAAGCAAAGGTTTGGATTTCCCTGAAATGAAGTGAATGCTAAACAATAGGCAAGAATAAAAGAATGTGTTGGATATTTTACTTAGTCAGATTGATATACAATTACAAACAATACATCATCAGGGAGGCCTTGCAGTAAGGACACCAGGGTTCTCATGTTTGCTTGTCTGAATGAGTTTCCAGTGGGAGGATCGCAGAATGGGTTCCTAGCACTGACCAAAGACATGCAGGTTAAGTGAATTGGCGATGGTAATTTGGCCCTAATGTGTGTTAGGTGTGTGTGCATTTGCCCAGTGATGGACTGGCACTCTGTCTGGAGTTTGTTCCGGCCTTGTGCCCTATGATAGCTGGGATTGGCTCCAATTCCCTCACAGCCATGGTCTGGTTTAAACGGGTTAGAGAATGACATCATCAGGGAATTAAAATCTTTTCTTCAGAATTTTACAGATCGTTTTCCAGTAGCTGTATTGTCTTTATATTTAAAGTATTAAATGCGAATATCTTTAAAACTGTAAGATTTATGATATAAAGAACTTAATTGCTAAGGCGTAAAATGTATTTTGGAAATTGAGAATTAGTGGCACATCTTCTTAAAATTAATTATTATAGAATGTGGTTAATTATATAATTATATATAAAATATTAAGTATGTTACTAAACTAAATTAAAACTTGCATTCTTTTAACCGATAAATGCCACATTTTCCCACCAAAAATGAGAGAATACTCGTAAATATTTTTATTGCTTGGTTAAATGTAAGAGACAGCTTCATTTTTTTTTTCTGTTTTGTACTTTTATATGCAATTTGATACAGTTGAACACCATTCCATCTTTCAATCTCTTATAATATTTTTGGTTTTAGTGAAAGATTTATTAGAGTGGTTAAAACAATTTACAGCTGTGTTAAACTTCCATTTTGCACATTCTCAAGGTTTAACATTAATTCTAGTATCAGACAGGGTGCTCTGTTTCTCTACATGTTTTTTTTTTATTGGCAAAGGAAATTTATGTTAAAAACATCATTTACAATGTATGTGAATTTCAAATAGAATTGTTCTTAATACTAAAAAAGCAGACAGGCGATAAAATTGATTAATGACTGATTTTTAATTTTTATAATGTAAATTTTCAGGAGAATTTGGTCTTCATACTTAAAAACTGAACTTATTTCATATTAAAAGTACAATATACACTGGTGTTTCTGTACAAATCCATGTCAAATGTCTTTATATTTTTAGGACTAAGGATGCTAACCAATTATTATAAAAGTGAAATATGCTAACAGTTCTAGAAGACTGAATTTAAACATCTACCTTGCATCTGTGTCACTTTTGATAGTGAGTTTATGAGTGGAGAGACGAGCCAACTTACTGGTGGTATATACGTAGTTTAATGAGTGACTTGAAAGTAGAAGGAAAAAAGATGAATAAAGGAGTATTGGTGATGCAAGACAAAGAACATCAGAAGAGGTGTGGGTTAAGTATTTGTACATTTTTTTTCCTTCTGTGCACTTATCTGAGGTAGCCAGAAGTTTGAAGGTAAGATTGTTATACTTACCAATCATGGTGCTGAAGGGTGGAAATACATTGCATGTTGATGAGCACAAGTATGAATTTCATTGACAATGTACAATGTGACAATAATGACTCAATAAACCTATAATCCTATTAATGTAATTATAAGTGCTCTTAGGGCAGCAGTAAAACAGACAGACTATACGTGTTCGCAAAAAGGCCACTTCTTCTCCTGTGAGGTGCAAGGAGGCAGAGCACATTTTCTGAGTGGGACAGTTGGGATCATTTTGACCTTTTCAACAAAAACAGGAAGCCCTGGACCTAAGGGCACTAAAGTTAAGGGATTCAGAAACTTTATAGGTTTGAGATTTACAAAGGGACTACTGAGTCTGGATACTAAATGTGAGATGGATCAAATGCTAGCCAAGGAAGAGAGGCCATACATTTAGAGAGAGATGCCAGGGAAGCGTTTTTTTGTGATTGATGAAGTGGGAAATTTGGAAAAATTACCTTATTGGACAGAAAAACACTTGTGGAAGCATTCCCAATGTCAGGAGCTATTGCTCTTTTTATTATTCCTTTGTTCATTTCCTCCATGTTTTTGCCTTGGTGAAAAAAATCACACAAATGGTAAATGGCTCTTTATTTTGGAAGAATTATACTAGATGTGGAAAATGCCAGTAGACACTTTCGTCATTATACTGCTAAATAAATCACTGCTATTCCCTCAAAACCACATCAAAAGAAACCTTTGTGCTTTTTGAATTCTGCCTTATTGGCATCCTCTTATTGAAGCAACAATAATGGAATAATCTGTTTGTGAGATTCAGTTAATGAACCAGTTCATTTATCTGCATGGATGCTGAGCTATGCTCATCCATCCATCCATCCATTATCCAACCAGCTATATCCTAACTACAGGGTCAAGGGGGTCTGCTGGAGCCAATCCCAGCCAACACAGGGCGCAAGGCAGGAAACAAACCCCGGGCAGGGCACCAGCCCACAACATGAGCTATGCTCATATAATACTTAATTTTAGTTTACAAAATACAGTGCCATTTGTTGTACTTACTGTACCATATAACTTGATATGTCATATTACAACATGGGGTAATTTGTAACAATAATAAAATGTTTTGGTTAATATGATTTTATTGTACCTTGATTAGGTGATTGGGAGATGTGTCAAGGTTTGAAAACTTTAAATAACTAGGGGGCTTCGCCCCTGCTCGCTTCGCTCGCCAACCCCCATGTTTGATTTTCCGGATACACACTTTTAAGATTTTTTTTTCTTTGAATTGTTGCTATTTCATTAGTTTCACTTTTATTTCAGAACTTCTGTAAAAACAATATTTGTAATCTTGCGAGTCCCAATATGCTGAATCTTTTTAATGAGGTCAGGACAGGTTTCTTTGTTTGGAATTTCAGCACAGACAAAACGATCTACATCATCAGCAGTTAATAATTTTTTTTTACAAAGTAAAAAAGTAAGTAGAGTTCTGCATTGGACTCCTGTCTGTAAAGTCGTGCTATTTTCCTCTCACAGTTCCAAAGGTACATGGGGTTACCAAGGTGATACCCCAGCTTTTGTCTAGGTTTTTGTACAAGGGCTAGACAGAACGTTTTTGACTCCTGGGGTAAATGTAGCTTTTTAAATAAGCAGACAGATAAATATATATATACATGAACAAAGTAACCAATAAATGCATGTGCGGTAAACTCCATTTTTGAAATTCTCAAGATTCTTTATTTGTCACATGCATAGTTATACAGGACAACACGCAGTGAAATGCATCCTGATCCGCTTATCAAAAACTGTGCAAAGTTAGAAGAATATCAGTTAGATTAGCAAAAAGTCATAGATTGAAAGATAACAGTATAGTAGAACATAATAAGTAAGTAAAATTATGTGAATAAAGTAGAATTAAGTGTTAAGGTGCAATAGTGTAGTAATTATTGTGCAAAACCAAACTTAGACTGGTGCATAGTTAAATGAGGCAGTTTGTTTGTTTGCGCTACTGCGATCTTTACTTTCTTTTTTTATATTTTCTAATTTTCCTAATTTCATATCCTTTAACTTTCTCCACATGTGTATAGCGCCATTTGTTTTTTTTTTGAGCCTTTCTAATTTCACTGGTTTCATAGTCTCTAACCTGCTCTGCATGTGTTTAGCGTCAACGTTTGTAAACGCCTTTATGAAGTTCAACTTTGTCATTTTACTCATTGTCTTTTAATTCTGAGCCGTACAGTACAATACATAGAACAGAATAAATCCTCAATACAATATAAAAATAAAAATTCTAGAAGTACGGAGTAGAATTTCACATTAGATGATATCACATAATATGATTTGGATTTGTTTTAAGTCCTGGAGACCTCATTCATCAAGCTGCCTCCCCCATTTTGCCATTCAACATCTGAAATAGTGCTAATCCGATGAAAGAACCCCTCATTCCCATGTCCCCATTCATCAGGGATGACTTTACCTTAGGCAGGCAATCTACAATTTAAAGAGATTGTTATTTTCTTGTGAATTGTTACATATGCATTATTTTCACTTTTACTTTAAAACCTTTTGTAAAAACAATACTTGTTTCTTTATTTCCTGCCCCGCGCGTGTTTACATCTCTTTCTTCCCAGATGTATAATACTGCTCGTGTTGTGAAGGGTGTTGCGACTGAAGGTACGCTAAGAATATGCCTTTGGATCATTTGGTGTCTTTTTTCTGCTTGCCAGCTGCCTCTTCTGCCTGTCGCATGTCGTTGTTTTAGGAGCTGGGAGCACAAGATGCTTGCCTGCCAAAAGCAATCCAACAACTGCTAGTTTAGAGGTCTGTTGACTTGTTTTAAATGATGGCTCACTGCCTGGTCTTGTGTGACGTTGTAAAAGCAATACCTGTCTTTTATTTCTGGCCCCGGGCGTGTTTGAATTCTTTCTTGCAGGATGTATAACGCTGCTCGCATTTCTGCCCTTTGATCTTTTTAAAGCCTGTACAGCCGCTGTCCTTTTTGCTACGGCCCTGGGACAATCTCTTGGCACCAAGTCTCATGTTTACGGTCCCCGCGAGACACACCATGGCAAGTCTCCTTGGTCTCGCGGGTCTTTTAAATGTCTTTCGAGATTATCACGTACTGTAGCCTTGCATTTGCTTTCCATTCCAGGATTTCCTTTTATATAGAGAGAGACAATCAAAATTTAAATATTAACCATACAGTATCTTTAATTAAATGTCACTCTTTGGGGCACTCTTGTCCTTTAGAAGCAGGACAAAGACTGGGCAAAGGAGACATACAATTAAAAGAGTGAAATAATTACAATATTATTAAATATGGAGTTTTCACATTCTCTCTATGTCTTCTTTTTTGTTAATTAAATTAAAATTAACAGGACATAAATGAATAGGAACATATGTGTGGTTTACTATACAGTGGACAATTCTTCTACCATGGCTGGTTTTTGTCATTACACTGATCTAGCTGGGAAATCCTTCAGCTATATGAAGCCCATACAATTTGATTAAGTAGATGAAGAAAATCAATTAATGAATGGTCAATTTCAAATTTGGTTAAATGAGTAATATGTATTATTTATAGACTGTAATTAAGGTAAAACTCTACTTTGTACAGAACATGTCAGTCCTAGTAAAACTGAGAGTTTAGAATTAAAAGTTTGTTTTTAAGAAGTATAAACTCTATGAAGGGCATAAATACTACAAGTAATAATCGTTACAGTTTTTACCCTGCAACGTTACAATATTTAAAAAACACACATCACCACACACAATAATTCACAGTTCACCCTTTTTCAAATCTTACAAATATAAAATATTAAATAGAATGTTAATATTTAAATACAATAAGTGTTTTTGTATCATTAAAAAATGAATCATACAAGTGGCAAAATAGTCAAACCTAATGTTTTTAACTCATAACAGTCTGCTTTTCCTTTGTAAAATGAGCTTCTGGATTTAATAAGTTGTTGTCCACTCACACTGCAGTTTATTGCCTAGAGGACTAAATTAATTATGCAGCATCAATTACACCAGGTAATCTTGCAGGTGTACTTTAATTTTTAGCAGGAATAGGGAATAAAAACAAAATGCAAAATAATAATAATTTTAATAGAAAATGTAATTTTACTAAATATTCATTGCCTCTAACATAGCCATTACTTTTGGAAATAGCAAATGGCAAAGGTATTAAGTTCGCAAATCTAAAAAAGGGAACAATATTATGTTTTTACTCTAGTTCTACTACACATAATTTTAACCCGTTATCATTGAGGAGCAGAAAATGTTTCCATCTCGTAAGGTTCAGTTGCTGTTTTGATGCTTTCTGTGTGGTGCTTGGATTTTCTCCCAGTGTATTTATCTGTGTGCTTACTGTACTGTAGTTTTCTCCCTCAGTCACTTGGCTGGCAGGTAGTTCTTATTTGTATGGTTATAAGTGAGAGTGGGTGTGTGCATAACTGTGTCAAATTATAATTTGCATCCAGACCTAGGTTCGTTCCTCCCTTGCCCCATATGCCAACAGGATAGATGCTAGTTCACTGAAACAGTTTGCTGGAAGAAGACAGTTTAGAAATTGGATGAAGGGGTTATTCAAATTTAATGTTCATCCATCATTTCCTACAATAAAGAAGATATCCTGTTTGTAGAATCTCCATTCTTGTTTCAACTACTGTTCAATATATTTCTTGATTAATAATTAAAGGGTATTTTATTTAATTTCTTAAAGTACTAATTCTAAATTGTTATAAGAGTCACAACCCATTGTGCTCTGTTTCATAAAATATTAACAATTCTTATAATTAAAAGCAGTTTCTTTATTAACAAAATAATATAACTTTTATTAAAGGTTATATATGTTTTTCTTTGACATGTACTATTCTTTAATATTTTTTAGTCTTTTTTAGTGTTTTTCTACTAAAGTTGAATGGTCGAAATTGTCACAAGTATTGCAGTGTTCCTTATTCCAGGCTGTGTACAATGCATCACTGAGTGCTTCCATTCAACATTAGGCTATCATTAATTTTAAGGGTGGAATTCATTTCTGTCTGCTTTCTTAAAACTTTACCTTTCTTTGATGTTGCAGGTCTGCTTATAATTGTTAAGATCATTTGCATTTTAAGTGTTAGGCCAGATGTTACTGTTTCATTGAGTTAATTGTTAGGGTCCTATTGTCTATCTTTACATTAATTTTTCAGCTATGTCTATTTTTAGTGCCAAATTTGGAGCACAACCCATTTTATAAAGCAAGAATTCCAAAAGAATTGTAGAATTGTCTTGAACATTAGGAAATATTCTGTTGACAGGTACAAAGTACTGGATAGCTACTGAAGATTACAAAACAACAGGCTTTGGATCTTAACGGAAAATGTAGTAGTAGAGTAATAGTAGTAGAAACCAATCATTGTGGGTAAGGGGGGGGGGGTTGCACCCACTTAATCAAAATTCCAGGCCTATACATTAATCATTTTTAATGACAAAATACAGTTGTCAATTAAATTCCTATTCATTTTATCCTCCTCAATGAAAACATGGTCCAATATCTCCCGACTCCAACTTCTAGATTGAGGTGAGATGGCTTCTTTTATGCTGGATGCAGGAGTACTTACGGTGCCACTGGATTGCACGATGGAAGCACTCCCCAGAGCAGGGATAGCCATCCCCTGCAGCTCCCCTTGGTAGCATCTAAAAACCCCAACAGGGCCACCTATTGAGACTACAGCTCCCAATATGCCCTACGAGTGTACAAATTGGAGGTCCACCAGAGGGATGCTGCCATCCAGTATATGTTATTTTGGCCTCCTAGCCGATACGGCACCAGCAAGCAACCTGGCTAGGATGCTCGTCTATTCATGTCCTACCATAAAGGCTTCCAGCCAAGTAACAGCCAAGTAACAGACCATCTATTTCAGCCAGGATGCAATGCAACCTGTAATATACATATATATATATATATATATATATATATATATATATATATATATATATATATATATATATAGTGAGACATGCCCGAACATAGCCAGACTGACACCACATCTTTACAAATAAGCACACGTTTATTTTTCTCAGCAGTCCCACACAGCACACAGTGCTTCCCAGCACTAACCACCTTGTACACGGGCCTCTCTCCGTGGGCCTCCTTTCCTCTGTACACAAGAGCTTCGTCCTGACCCCACTCCCGACTCTAGCTCCCTGATTGTAGGGAGGCGGCCCCTTTTATTCTCACCCGAATGTGCTCCAGGTGTTTTTCCGGCAGCACTTCCTGATGTGGTGGAAGTGCTACTCTTGCACCCGGAAGCACTCCGGGCGTCCCTGGAAGGCTCTTCTTCCATCTTCCTGAGTGTGGCGGAAGTGAATGCCTCCCGGGCTCTCTGAGGCTCGGGGCTCCCCCTGGCGGTGGGCTTGAGCCTCCTTGCTTCTCTCCCGTGGTCCTCCGTGGTTGCCCCCTTGTGGCCCGGAGGACGAATACGCCACCTCCAGGTTCCTCCAGGTGTCCTGGCTGGGTCTGTCCAACAGCCTCCTGTGACAATATATATATATATATATATATATATATATATATATATATATATATATATATTTGCAGTTGGAGATCCACAAAGGGAGAAAAAACGAATCACGTATCATAAAATAGTTTTATTCCTGAGCTTTCAACCCCTATCAGGGGTCTTCATCAGAGGATAATGCTTAAACTTACAAGAATCAAAGGCAATATATAGCAACACATTCAGGGGGGGGGGTGGGTGGAGGTGACTAAGTCCGTATGATCAAAAGGGGGGGGGGTTATCGTTAAATTAAAGTGCATATGTCCTTCTTAAGTTGGCATATGCTGGGTTTATGTCCAAGTGTCTGTTGATGGCCACCCCCCCCTGAATGTGTTGCTATATATTGCCTTTGATTCTTGTAAGTCTAAGCATTATCCTCTGATGAAGACCCCTGATAGGGGTTGAAAGCTCAGGAATAAAACTATTTTATGATACGTGATTCGTTTTTTCTCCCTTTGTGGATCTCCAACTGCAAATATGCAAACCGTATCACAGACCTTCTCTTCCATATATCCATCCATCCATTTTCCAACCCGCTGAATCCGAACACAGGGTCACGGGGGTCTGCTGGAGCCAATCCCAGCCAACACAGGACACAAGGCAGGAACCAATCCTGGGCAGGGTGCCAACCCACCGCAGGACACACACAAACACACCCACACACCAAGCACACACTAGGGCCAATTTAGAATCATCAATCCACCTAACCTGCATGTCTTTGGACTGTGGGAGGAAACCGGAGCGCCCGGAGGAAACCCACGCAGACACGGGGAGAACATGCAAACTCCACGCAGGGAGGACCCGGGAAGCAAACCCGGGTCCCCAGGTCTCTCAGCTGCGAGGCAGCAGCACTACCCACTGCGCCACCGTGCCGCCCTTCTTCCATATATATATATATATATATTATATACAAAAATCTTGGGTCGAGACGTGATCATCTCGGAGAGGCACTTTGACGTCACGCGAGACTAGACATTACAACCTTAGGAAGCAAGACCCGTGAGACGGTGACTTTTGCATGTCACGCCCTACTTACAAACAATTTAAAACTAGTTCACGGACATCTAACCTTGCAGTTGTTGGAATGCTTTTGGCAGACACACTTCATGTGCTCCCAGCTCTTAAAAATGTTATAAGTTCTAGATGGCACGTGAACGACTAAGCGATGAAGAAAGAGCAGCACGTTAAAAAGAGACACGAAAGCGTTGGCAAGAAAAGAAGGCAAAAAAGGATGCACAAGAGAACAATAATAATCTATGTACAAATTCAGAAAATAAGGAAAGTAATAATCCGCCCGGTCGTCCCACGAGAGACACTTTGACGTCCCGCAAGACAAAGCAGTGAGACCAAAGGACAGCTGCTGTGCAGGGTTTTAAATGAACGACACGCAACGCGACAAGCAGAACACGCAGCTCAACAGCAGAAAGACAGCAGCTGATCCGTCTCCTTACCTTGCGTTCAGCCCCCTCACCCCCTTCACAGCACGAGTGGCAGAGATGCAAGGTGGCAGGCGCTTAGCATGCCCTGGATGGGAGGTAAGCAAGGACAGTTGCTGTACAGGCTTTAAAATATATATACACTCAAATACATTGATTGACAGGTGCTTTTACAGCAATGCTTCCGCTTCACACTAGCTCTAATTCCACAATACCTTAGGCTGGAGTTTCTGCACATATCCATTGATGTTAATGTAGATCATTGATAATTACAAAACAAACAGCATCATATGTCAAACAGTGTGGATTAGAAAGTGGTTGGAATTAAACTTCTGCAATTTTAATTACAGACAAGACTGGAAAGGCCTAATGTATGCTTAGCTGTTTCCATTTTTGTTTTAGTAGCTTAGATTTAATATTGTTCTTTGGCTAACTCTAGTTTGACTTCTGGCAGAAGATCTAATCTGTTGATATTCATTTGTCTGCTGAAGAGTAGAATGTCTGCTCATAGTTGCATTGACAGTTTCTTAGGTCTCTTCGCTAGTCACGATGCGTTCAGGAATGGTGGCACTGTATATTTTAGAGAGAGCTGGTTTAAGCCTGATATTTCTGACATTATTTTAATGCTGGGTGGATTTCATTTGATTCTATAAAATTTAAATCAAATATTTTTAATCAATACATGATAATTTTTACAATTTAATATAATAAGTAGATAATTAAATGAAGTTGTAACAATGGATTGTTAAAAGCATAAGGAAAGGAACTGAAGGTAACTAAAGGGTTAATTAAACACAGCTTAAAGCTTTTGCCTCATCTAGAGGAGCCACCAAGATAGGTGCTAAGATTAAAATGAAGTAGATGTGTAATGAACACCCCCTTAAAAAGCAAGAACAAACTAGTGAGAAAGCCCAAACACCCCTATTATGAAGCAGTGATAAGATCAATGGGAAAACCTGTACAACACCCCCATTAACAAAGTGATACTTAGAATAATGGAAGAATCAACATGTATAGGAAGTTGCTGATGGCTGCAGTCGATTGGCTAAGATGATAGAATTCTGCATATTAAGAGATGTATTATATAAGGTAATGGTAAAAAGTTATAAATTATATTAACTATAAAAGTGAATGAATTGTTTTATTGATTGTTCACTCCTATAGACTGAGACATTTGTGCATATCTATGTGCAAATAAAGAATTTGTTCTGCATTTTCATCTGGTCTCTTGAATGACTTCTTCGAAAACAGAAGAAAGTTTTTTCCACAAAAATTCAAGCAGACTTAGACCTAGTATGGTGTGGGAAAAAAGGAAGGAGGAAAACCAGTTATCTGTGTGAATGAGGAATGATGTAAAAGGGAGGTATTATAATTAAAACTAAAATTTGTAATGCAGACATTCAAATATTGGCTAAAAGAATTCCTGGACATTAGCTGCCTAGGTGGATAAATTGTATGTTATCCTAATGTTTAGATTCCTCACTTTGAAAATGGGGACTCAGCAACAGAAATGATTCACTGTGCTACCAACATTCTAAAGATGACTCATTCTGACCGTGCTCTTATAATATGTTGTGACTTTGCAAGGAACAATGTCAAACTTCCATCAGTATGCTTCATAATCCACTCGTGGACACAATTATCTGATCCTATATTCAAATGTTGGAGATGCCTTTAAATGCAAATCTGTGACACTATTGGGCAGATCTGATCACAATTTTAATCCATCTTACTCCTAAAAGCCTGGTATTGAATAGTTGAAGTAGATCCTGGAAGCAAAAATGACTTTAAATAACCGATCAATAAGAAGGACTGGGGAATGATTTATGAAGCACATAGGGGTGATATTGGTGGACTGAGTCACTGCATCACAAACTATACTGACTTCTTTGTCTAGATTATCATACCTTAAAAAAATGTGTATTTTTTCAAACAACATGCACTAAATTACGAATTTCAAATCTAGACATTCAGAAAACAAAAAGTAAAAACCAAGCTCACTCAACATAACTTGAAAAATGTTTGGAGTGGACTGGGCATAATTCCTGGATTCTTGTAATTCACGGCTGAGTTGGTAGAAGGGAATGAGAACAAGGCTAATGTGTTGAACTATTTTTTACTAGATTTTCCCTCACTCCACCACCACCTTTTTCCAATAACCAGTCTTCCTACACCATCCCTACTACATCAACAACTACTGCCACTTCAACTCTTATAACCAATGATAAGTCCACCTCTAACAATAAGTATAGGATCTACCTAACTGATGACCAAGTGAGGAGACAGCTATGAACGCTACACACAGCAAAAACTGTGGGACCAGATGGAGTCAGTTCTAAAGTTCTTAAAGCCTGTGTTGACCAACTTTGTGATGCCTTCTGTTACCTGCTCAGTCTGTCACTAAGGCTACAAAAAGTGCTGTGTACTTGCACTCTTCCTATTCCAATTCACAAATCAGTGGCACTTGCATCCCAAATAATGAAGACCTTTGATAGGCTGATCCTTGACTATATGTGTTCTTTTGTGAAAGACCACTCAGGATCCACTGCAGTTTGCCGATTGCATGCTTGACCTTTGGGTAGTGTTGGGTTCTGATCCAGACTTGATTACCAGCTTTGGTGCCTTATGTGTAGATGTTCTGGCCATGTCCCACAGTCCAAATGGTGTTTGTAGAGAGCAGGCACATGCATAAATGGGCCTTGCAATAAACCAGCCTTCTGCCCATGGCTGCTCCTTGCATTGGGACCTATATTGCTCCAAATGTGGGTGTACTAGATCCGAAAACACACAGATAAATGGATACCTTTGTTACATTAAAAGAAATGGTACTGCAATAGAACTGTTTTATAATAATTATGAAGTGTTTGGATGATAATTACAGTACATTAGAGAGTTTGCCATATCCAATATTGCTGCCTGCCTATAGGCTACAAGCCCTGTGACAACGGAGAATGTATTTTCTCTAGTAATAATCATTCTGGGTAATTATATTGATTAATTGTATATTCATTTAATTTTTGTTTTTTATTTGGATTCAGTTTGTAAAACTTTCACCTGTCACAGGATGAAATTCCACCCCAACAAAGTCAATGTACATATTAATAAAGTATATGTTTCAATCCTCAATAACTTAACTAAGAAATGTAATATGTTATTTTTAGAAGTTAAGCAATATTCCTGAAAAACATCTTTCTGTATATTCAGTAGGCTGTTGTAGAAGATGATTCATTGGTCAATTACAAGTATCAAACTCCTTTCCACCAGGCACACTTTAAAATCAAACCTCATAATCTAGTGGAACTCATTTATTTATGTATTTGTCTATTTTCACAGAGCAGGGAATATCAGCTCAGAAGAAAAATCAATTTAGTAAGTGAACTGTCTCTTTCAACATTAAAATCTATACATGTAAAAAGCATGTTAGAGTTGTACCTTGGCCTTGGAATACAGCATGTGATATCACTAGGTCAAGTAGTATCTTAGAATTATTAAATGAATGAGGCCACTTTGGGAATTCTGTTAATTGACAGAAGTCATGTATTTAGTTGTATCAGCTCTTGCATTGGAATAGACAGCAATTGATATTATATTGTGCAAATATAGCTGGATTGCAGTGTAGGATATGAAATAAGGTGAAATAATTCAACCCATTATTCCTCTTGAATTCTTGTGTTAAAAGTGTCAATTATAATTAACTGCTTTAAATTTTATACTTAGATCAACTAATGTATCATTCTAATGATACTTGATCTCTTTGTGTAGTTCCTCAGAGCACTGAACAGGCCACCAAAAATACAAATGCTCTCAATCAATCTATTAAAAGAAAACTCCACTAATGCATTTCTCACATTTGGAGGTACATCTTACCGCTGTGATAGAAAACATGGATGGACAGGCGAACAAATTGGGATAATTGGTATTCCCTTTCCCTTATGCAGTTAGGAGGCCAATATAATTAGGCAGGGACTTTGGGACATGGGTTCTCACAGCACACTGAGTGTCTTCATTCCTCTAGTGGTGCCCCTGTTTTGACAATTGCAGGGCTCGATAGGAGATGGACTTGCTCAGGTCCTTTAATGCCAATGGAGATAGCTGCCATGAAGACCCATGACCAAGTGATAAGTGAAGAAAGCCTGATGAAGCTTTTGAGGCTCTTTCACTGTTTGTGTTGGAAAAAGATTAGATGTTTTGCAGCTTTTTAAAATAGTGACATTTGTGCCCGTATTTATGAAGTGTCTCAAAGCGGTAAAACATTCATAACTTGCTTAAGATCTCACAGTTGATGCCAATTTTGTTCTACTTTTAGGAGTAAGAGTAATAGCATTTTATACATTTTCGTAATTTAGGAAACCACTCCTTACTTCACAAGGATTTAGGAGAGTTTTTGACCTATTCTAATTTGCTATGAGCTGCCAGCAGATGGCATTCAGGCAAAGCTCAGTACCCACATCACAGGAAAGACAGAATGTTTTGGAAACACTGGACAACAAAGACCTTGTGAAAAGATAGTGATTTGGCAAAGATGGGATAATACTCCTAACAAATCTTGTAAATCAAGTGATTGCTCCACCTATGTGGAGAAGCCATGTACAGGCAAAATTCAAATTAAAGTTTTGGTAACGTTATGTTTTTTTGGCAATGGGGAATATGCAATTTTATAAACTTGAGGTTTTGGGTGTGTCACAATCAACTGTTTCTCAAATTTTGAAGCAAAATTTAAATCCTTTTACAGGTAGTATTAAGATCTGTACTTTTCCCCACCACTCTACATGAGGTAATGTTAAAATAAGGCTGCTTTCATGCAAATCAATGGTTTTTCTGGGGTTAATGGTGTGATTGCCCTAAGTGTGGATGAGCACATGCTGTATATATAAATGGCAAGCTCTGTCAAAATATCAACACAAGATGGTCATGAATGCAAATTGTATTGTAGTAGCCATCATATTACCCTGAAGATAGGCAGCGTTAGTTGGGTGACTGACAGCAAAATTTCACAAACATATTCTGAGCTTTACATTCACTGAACCTCTGTAATATTCACGTTACACTATACAAGCTCATGAATGTTCAATAAGGCAGACAGAGACTTACCAGGGCACTGGATAAACAGAGCCTTGCAGAAGATAAGTGGCGACCATGGAGAGAACTATGGGAATGTGACTTTGGACAAAATGGAAGATAATAAATACGGGCACTGTTCATGAGCATGAGATGGCAGACCATGAATACAAGTCATTGCTAAATGCATAGTTTCAGTTTCACAGATGCAACAACAACAACAACAACAGCATTTATTTATATAGCACATTTTCATACAAAAAAGTAGCTCAAAGTGCTTTACATAATGAAGAAAAGAAAAATAAAAGACAAAATAAGAAATTAAAATACGACAATATTTGTTAACATAGAAAAAGAGTAAGGTCCGATGGCCAGGGGGGACAGAAAAAACAAAAAAAAAAAACTCCAGACAGCTGGAGAAAAAAATAAAATCTGCAGGGGTTCCAGGCCACGAGACCACCCAGTCCCCTCTGGGCATTCTACCTAACATAAATGAAATAGTCCTCTTTGTATTTAGGGTTCTCATGGAAGGACTTGATGATGGTGGTCATGCAGACTTCTGGCTTTTAATCCATCACTGTTGGAACATCACGGTGCTTTGAGTAAAGTACACCGGAAAAGGAAACAGAAGAGAGAGTAGGGGTTAGTACAGATTTTAGAGCCACCATGAATATTTATTATAATAAACTGGATATACAGAGTATCAGGATTAAATTACAGTGAAGTTATGAGAAGGCCATGTTAAAATAATGTGTTTTCAGCAGTTGATTGAAGTGCTCCACTGTATTAGCCTGGCGAATTCCTATTGGCAGGCTATTCCAGATTTTAGGTGCATAACAGCAGAAGGCTGCCTCACCACTTCTTTTAAGTTTTGCTCTTGGAATTCTAAGGAGACACTCATTTGAAGATCTGAGGTTACAATTTGGAATATAAGATGTCAGACATTCTGATATATAAGATGGGGTGAGATTATTTAAGGCTTTATAAACCATAAGCAGAATTTTAAAGTCAATCCTGAATGACACAGGTAACCAGTGTAGTGACATCAAAACTGCAGAAATGTGCTTGGAGTTTCTTTTCCTAGTTAGGATTCTAGCAGCTGCATTCTGCACTAGTTGCAAACGATTTATGTCTTTTTTGGGTATTCCTGAGAGGATTGCATTACAGTAATCTAGTCGACTGAAAACAAACGTGTGAACTAATTTCTCAGCATCTTTCAATGATATAAGAGGTCTAACTTTTGTTATGTTTCTTAAGTGAAAAAATGCTGTCCTAGTGATCTGATTAATATGCGATTTAAAATTCAGATTACAGTCAACAGTTACCCCTAAGCTTTTTACCTCTGTCTTGACTTTTAATCCTAATGTATCCAGTTTGTTTCTAATAGCCTCATTGTATCCATTATTGCCAATCACTAAGATTTCAGTTTTCTCTTTATTTACCTTGAGAAAGTTACTATTCATCCATTCAGAAATACAAGTCAGACATTGTGTTAGTGAATCAAGAGAATCTGGGTCATCAGGTGCTATTGATAAATACAGCTGTGTGTCATCAGCTTAGTTGTGGTAGCTCACGTTGTGTCCTGAGATAATCTGACCTAACGGAAGCATGTAGATTGAGAAAAGCAGCGGACCCAGGATAGAGCCTTGTGGAACACCATATAGGATATCATGTGTCTTTCAGTTGTAATTACCACAACTAACAAAGAATTTTCTCCCTGCCAGGTAGGATTCAAACCAATTTAAGACACTGCCAGAGAGGCCCACCCATTGACTAAGGCGATTTCTAAGAATATTATGATCAATGGTGTCAAATGCGGCACTCAGATCTAAGAGGATGAGAACAGATGAATGGCCTCTGTCTGCATTTACCCGCAAGTCATTTACTACTTTAATGAGTGCAGTTTCTGTGCTGTGATTTGTTCTAAAACCTGACTGAAATTTATCAAGAATAGTATGTTTATTGAGGTGGTCATTTAACTGCATAATGACTGCCTTCTCTAGAATTTTACTTAAGAAAGGCAGGTTAGAGATGGGTCTAAAATTTTCAAGAGCAGAGGGGTCGAGATTAATTTTGTTAAGTAGGTGATTAACTACAGCAGTCTTAAGACAGTCTGGGAAGACCCTCGTATCTAATGATGAATTTACTATGTCAAGAATATTATCGATTAGCACGCCCGATACTTCTTTGAAAAAATTTGTTGGTATTGGGTCAAGGACACAGGTGGAGGGTTTCAGTTGAGAAATTATTTTATGTAAATCAGGTAAATCTATCCTAGTGAAAGGGTTTAATTTGTTTATAACGGAATGCTGGGGTTTAGGAGGATCCTTAGTGTTGGGGAGATATACTATGTTATTTCTAATATCATTCATTTTTTGATTGAAAAATACAGCAATAGCCTCACAGGTTTTACTGGAAGTACTTAGGAGTCATTCCTTTAAGTTACCTGGGTTTACAGATGATCAATCATCGAGAATAAGACTCTGGGATTACTAGCATTGTTATTTATAATCTTAGAGAAATAGCAGCGCCTCTCAAGACGGACTGTGTTATTGTATTCTGTTATTTTAACTTTTAATATTTCATAGTGGATAGTTAGTTTAGTCTTCCTCCATTTACACTCAGCTCTACGGCATGTTCTCTTTAAATCAGACACTCTTTGGGTCTTCCATGGTATAACAATGCTAGAAGATTTTTTAACTGTCTTTACAGGTGCAACTATGTCAACAGCAGCTCTCACTTTAGTATTAAATCTTTCCACCTTATTATTTACATTATCCTCGCTATTATAGTTGGCACTATAAACAGACTGATTGCTTAGAATGTTTGTAAGTTTTAAAGCTGCTGATGAGTCAAAGAAGCGTTTTTTAACAATATGCTTCTCATGAGTGTTTTCTATTATTATTTCTATATTAAAAAGTAGAAGAAAATGGTCTGATAGACCCGTATCAATGACCTGCTTTATATCAACTTTTAGTCGCTTTAGTAATCACTAAATCTAACGTTTGACCTGCTTTATGTGTAGGCTGATTAACGAGCTGTCTCAAATCAAGAGTCCAGGAGATTCATAAATTCTTTTACTTTTTGGTCACACTGATTATCTATATGAAAATTAAAGTCGCCGACTATTAAGAGTGTGTCATAGTTCGTAATTAAAATTGACATTAAGTCAGAGAATTCCTCAAAGAAAGATGCGTTGAATTTAGGAGGTCAATACACGGATAATACTAGAACGTGAGAATCTCCAAGAATAACAACGGCGAGATACTCAAAGGACTTGAATTTACCAAAATGCAAATGTTATGTGTGTTCATTCTGACCTTATGATAATTATGCTGTTATTAAAATGCTGCAGTAACTCTAAATGTTAGTATGTGCAACAATTTTCTAGATAAAATGCTTTTTAAGGTGTTGTCCTAAATACAGTATAGGCCTATAATTTGTTGTAATTGCATGAAACATTATGAATATGTTATAAGTCATTCATAACTATTTGAAAACGTTTTACTGTGAGGGAAAGTGAAAGATTAATATTTTCCCATTAGTGTTTCAGGAATAACAGTTCTAAGTGGCAAAAAGAAGCATAACAAGCTTTACGACTATGCTTGTAGAACAGGGAAAAGTGACAGGAATGATGTATATGGTGTTTAGGGAATCTGCGTACAGTATTGATTACATATTGTAAGTTCCACTGCAGAAAGAAGTAGAACACTATCTACCTTATTGTCAGATAACACACTGAAATGTCACAGCACTCTCAATTGTTTTCTTTCACTTTTGTAATCCATGTTTCTTTTAATACCAAATATGACCAGGTTTGGTTATGTATTCTTTTAAAGATGGTAGGACAGCACAAAATTTTGTAGCAGTCAGATTGTTTCTGGTGTTTTGGTAATGTTCAATGCTTTTGACGTTATCAGTCATGACATAACAGGACTTTGATTCAAGCTTCACCACAATGTGCTTTGATAGAAGTTTTGACACACTGCTTTTTTAAGGAAATACAAGCTTCAAAGACTTGGTATTAAACATTCCATTACTACCAGGATCTAACCCACAAATGTTTATATGATGAAATACATTTGTACTGGGGGTACTCCTGTCTCCAGCTTGAAAAGGAGTCTATCTGCCTCGCTTGAACAAGTGGTAAAGTAGGCAGGATAGAAATCCAGATGTTTCTGGATCATGTTCATATATGGCTTTGTCTTTGCACGGCAGAGTTTTAACTTGCATTTGTGGATGCAGCAACATACTGTGTTCACAGATAATGTTTTTCAGAAGTGTTCCAGAGCCCATGTAGTGATTTCCACTGCAGAATCACTGCAGTTTTTAATACAGTGCCACCTGATGACCCTAAGATCACGCCCATCCAGTACTGGTTTTCAGCCTTGTCCATTGCATATGGAGATTTCTTTGGATTCTCTGAATTATTTAATGATATTATGTACCATAGATGATGAAATCCAAATTCTTTGCAATGTTATGTTGAGGAACATTATTCTTAAATTGTTGTACTATTTGTTCATGCAGTCCTTCACAAAATTTTGAACCCCTCCCCATCTTTACATCTGAGAGAATTTTTATACCCAATCATGTTATTGACTTGTTGCTAATTATCCTACTTAGTTGTGAGATGTTCAACTAGGTTTTTTTTTTTCTTTTACCATTATCCAACATTTCCAGTCTTTTTTTTGCCCCTGTCTCAACTTTACTGAAATGTTTTGCTGGCTTCAAATTCAAAATAAACATATATGTTTGAAAAAACAGTACAAATTTCTTAGTTTTAACATATGTTGTCTTTGTACTATTTTCAATTAAATATGGGTTTAAATGATTTGAACATCATTGCATTCTGTATTTAAGTACATTTTACACAGCATCCCTTTTTTTAACCACAGAGAATTAGTATTACTTTTTATTGTCATTTAATAAGCCTACATAGTGCAATGAATTGGCTTCATTAAATGCAGTTACTTTTAGTGATATTCAGCCCTTACCCATCAGTACTGCTGTTAAAAACTTAATTATAATACAGTTTATTAGCATTCAATATTTACTTTAACTAAACATTAATTTTATTTTCATTTTTAATTTTGTACAACATATGCATCTCAGAAGTAGCATAATGGTGTAATGATGCCTAATGGCTCCAAGGTACTTCATTTGCATCTCACCAAAGTCACTACTTATGTGGAATTTACATATCAACTCCATGAGTTTATCTCTTTGTTTTCCATTCACCTCCTAAAGATATACAGTACATGCTAGATTAATTGGGTGACTGTGTGCCAAGCATGGGTGAGTGTGGATGTTTCAATATGTTGTATTTGTACCTCCGAGGCTGGGTCCAGCCTTGCATCCAGATTATTGCAATCCCTTTTTGTGAAGGGGGGTAAACAGATCCCTTCAGCGTTTAGGTTATATCATTAGGCTGGAACTTTTCACCAAAAACCTTCTATGTTGTTCTGCTTGTGATCCCCAACTGTTCTCCCTGACTATTGAGATTAAATACTGCTGGTGACACAAAAATCTTCAAATTACACTATCTTGAAACTAAGAAAAAAATGTCAAAAAATGATGATCATCATTAATCCTCAGTATGTAGATGACTGTTATACATTTGTTTACTCTGAAGAAGAATTGCAGACCACTGTGAGCCTCTTTACCATGGTCTGCAAGAACCTAAGACTGTTCCTCAACATCTCTGTTATCTCTGGTGCTTTTCCCATGGGCAGGAAAACAGATTGTAAGGATACCAGGGCCAGAGCACTGATCAGGGTTAATAGCAGGGTCAATAACAGTTTATAATTGTTGCAACACTTACGTTTTTGTAAAAATGACTAACATTACGCAGGGATGATATATAAACACAGCTAATCAACAATTCAGACAGACAGATTGTGCTTTATTTGTCCCAAGAAGGAAGTTTATCTTTCTATGAATTTAGATATACTAAACTAAAGTAGTGAATCTTCAGCCTGGATTTAAAAGCTGAGACCACAGGGGCATCCTGTATAAAGCTGCCAGTACTTCGAGGCCCTGCACCTAAAAACTCAAATTCCCACTGTTAATGTTTGTAATTTTTAGTAAACTGGCATCTTGCGATAATGCAGTTTTTATCTTATGATAAGTAGGGCATAAGCCATTTAAAGCTTTACATGCAAAAAGGAACTTTTTGAAATCAGCCCTAAGCTTAACTGGAAGATACTGTACCAACTGGAAGGCTAATGCCAGTATCAACATTGAAGCCAGTTCTCTTCCAGGACATGTTCTGTATGCCCAGTTCAGCCAAGTTCAGAGAACCCTAGATGGCCAGAGTGTGGTAAAGTGAGGTCCGCAGCTGGCTGGCATAGTTTTAAATAAATAATCACAGACTCACGTCTTCAGGTGGGGGTATGGTAGCCTGGCAAGTGCGGTTCCCATGTGTGATGTAGGAGTGGATGGTCCTGCATTTAGCGTACAAGTGCAGGATAACCCATGACCCTAAGTGATGCTGGGAGCTGCTGATTGCCATAGCTGTGCAACGTCCCCATTTTAAAAGGAAGGTGTGAGTGCAAGGAAAAAGGTGAACAAAAAAGAGACAGAGCAAAGAGAAAAAGAGCGGTGAGAACAGCAGCTGGTGGAGAGGCAGGTCGAGCCAGCCCGTGTGTGAAAAAGCAGCATGTTCATTTGCCCCATGTAGGAGCAAAGGTTTGCTGCTCTAGGGATGGATTGTGCCCGCTGACTATTCCTTGAGGAGCAGGTGTGATTGAGGTGGCATCCTCACCATGGATCTGAGCGATGACTGTAAGAGCATGAAGGAAGATGGGAGGACAAACAACCTTGAGGGCTCTGGCAGATGCCGCTCGAGGCGGCTAAGATGGGGGTCAGGATGAGAGGACTGTGACTGCTAGTGTCTCTGTCAGCTGAGGTAGCTATGGGTGAGCTAGGGAGATGAAGAGGGAGTTGTGTTGGGATCATCCAGGTTGGGAAGAAATAATATCCTGCAGGCTATGGCATTGATTTTAGTTGTTTTTAGGTCTTATTTGTCTCAAGGATTTCCACTGTTTTTATGGACTTTTTATTTATTTAATGAGCTTTTTGGGGCACTGCACTTTTTGGACACCTTAATTTGTTGAATTGATTTTAATAAAAGTACTGAGCACTTTACACCACTCCTTTGCTTTGTATGTGTTTTGTCCTCATCTGCCACGCTCATCTGGTTACATTATTGATGGTGTTGGGTTCGAGGGGGTTCCAAAGAAGAGTGGAAGCAAGAAGCCAACCTGCACTGCCACACAGAGTAAGTAAAGTCAGACACCATTAAGGCAATGTTACAAAAGGTGAGATTATAAAGACTAGCTGGGACACCACAGCCACCAAACATCACAAATGATGCTCTGTAAAAATGTACAGATGACTCCTAAACTGAACCTACTTATCCTGATGTATCACAATCTATAGCTCAGTGACTGGACCTTGCAGTCATCTTAGAAAAATATGGATAACATTCTCAGATATCATTTTTTTTAAGTAAGCACTGAAAGTGATTTTTTGAATGTTAGTTTGAATGTTACTCTTTTCTGTTCTGCACTGATGTGTGCCTCTGGCCTGCATGAGTCAGTCAATTAATTTTATTAGTATACAGCAATATTAACACTTAGTGTGTGTAATATTTCCATACTTTATACATTTTAAGTGTTACTTTAAACTAAGAGTTCATGTAACACTGGTGATTGTGTTGTATTATTTTCATTGTGTAACATTATTCAATGATTTTTATTATAACTTTTGAATCTCTACCTCAGTGTTTGTTTCTGGATGTTTCCTATGTGAAAAGCTGCTTATTTCTTTTTTTGTCATATTATTTAGATCTTCTGCACAATGACTTAATATTCAGTTCACCAGGATGATCAGTACCTTACCTTGTATAACTGCACACAATCAAAAAATGGTATTTCAAAAGAGAAGGCAACCTGAATAACACAAACACCTAGTCATGCTGGTCATAATAATTTAAAGATGTCTACTCAATACACGGAAATGTAAAAGTCTTTATGAAGTCCATGTACATGGCTTGGTTCATTGTTCATGTCCTGTTTCCTTTTAGACTTGGGGATAATTGTCCTTTCAGTCCTGAGATCTTCCATCATAGTTGTAATTGAGAATGCAACTGTGACATGTGGTTCAGAATGACCCATCTCTTTCTTGAACAGCATCGTTTCACAATATAATTAGTTTTGCCTAGATTCTGTATTTTCAGCCTCTTCATAAGAAGAAAGGCAAAAAGAATCAGAACTCTGAGAAATCAAGAGCACTTAGAGCCTTCCCCAGTGTGTCCTGGAGACTCTAGCAAAATGAGGTAAAGCAAACTCTCAATCAACACAATATTTCAATGTCAGGTCAAAAGTTTAGTTAACAGTGCTTTCTCTGAGACTTTGTGCTTCACCTATTAAGTGTTTTTTTTCTCTCTCTAAGCTGTACTGTATCTGTTTGATTTGACTTTTCTACTTAAAGCATCCTAAGAAAATTAAATTACCCTGCTTATTTTATGCTCATAAACAATATATTTGTCTGGTGTACTAATCTTGTTTGTTCCAAAAATCTTGTTTACAGTGCTGGTCATTATTAAAAGGGAAGCAGAGACTGAATATTGATTACTTGTTGATAAAAACTAAAAGCAACTTCTTAATGCTGATATACGTATGCAATAGACACATTCTGCCATTTAATCAAGTGTAAAACAAGCTACATTATGTGTAAAGAATAAAAGTCTTTTTCATTTTCAGTTAATATACAGGTAGCTCTCTCTACCCGACAGTACTACAATAACTACAACATTTATTTCTATTATACATTTTCATACAAAGGATGTAGCTTAAAGTACTTGACAATATGTCAAAGAAGTAGTTACAAACAATGAAAAACAAACTAAAATTTAGATAAGGATGATAGTGAATAAATAATATAGAAAGACAAATAAACAATTCACGATTACATAAGAAAGATCTATAATTAATAGAAACAGACTCTTTAAAATATAGAATATAAAATTAATTTCTCTATTATATTAAAAATGTTTTTCATTGTGTCCTCGATATTCAGCCTTGATCAGCCCCCTCCACACTACTAACCCAATCGTTACTCCTACTGCATGCATCCTCTCTCCGTACCACCTCATGACACTCTCAGTGCCAACTCACCTTTCAACGCAGTCAGTTATAATGGCAAGGCAGAAAAGCAAATTTTCTATTCAAGAACGTCAAATTTTAGATCGCGATAGAAAAAGAGTGGCAAGAGCTGAAATGAACGTCAAAAAAAAAGAAAATGAACAAAAAAAGAGCTGCGTATAATAAAAATCAAGAACAAAGAGAAACATCCAATAAACAAAATAAAAGAAAAATATCCCAAACAAAATGCGAACAGAAACTCAAAAAAGCAACATTTATAGAATGTATGTTAGAGGATAAAGTAATTCATAAAATTGTTTTTGACAAGGTGTTAATGTAATTTAATTTATTTACTTTTATTACATTTTACTAATTTAATTCTACTTTTACTTTTTTACTTTTACTTTTAACTGTGTTTTATTATTCATTGGTATTTAAAATATAGACAGTTGTAGTGAAATATTCAAGTAACTGATTTTCTATCTATAATAACTAAGGACCAAGTTGTCTTACTCCCGCATCCCACATACTTTTCTATATACCATCTCTTTAAATACAATTGTTTTCTCTAACGGAGGAGTGCCCCAGGGGTTGGAGAGTGAAGCAAGTTTTTTAAGTTTCTAAATGACAGTCCATTGATAAGGTCAAATGGCCAACATGGACAGAAAAACAATTGAAAACTTAAGAGTATAAAAAGCAAAATCTGCAGGGGTTCCAGGGCAAAACACCAACCATTCTCCCACTGGGCATTATACCTAAAATAAATTTTGTTAAGTAGTACTTTATTAATTACTTTTAAGGCTTCATCTTAATGAATTCAACATAGTGGGTTGTGTGACAAGTTGGGGTGTCCTCTTTCATTCAGATATCACAATAACTTTGATCAGGTGGTGGTGGTGTACACCACCACAGAAGAACTAAAAAAAGAAAACAGAGAAAAGAAAAAATTAATTAAGATTGCAGATTCACTGGCGAGAATGATAATTCTTTGCGTATTTTAGTTTATTAAAAGTGGAACTGAAGTGAAGCTTACAAAAATGCAAAATTTTAAAAGTGGGATTTTAGGAGTTTCTTAAATGCTCAACATTATTTTCCTGGCTTATCTCTCAAAGTAAAGTATTCCAGATTTTTGGTACATAATAACACAAAGGCCACTTCACTACTTCTTTTAAACTTAGCTTTTCAAATTATAAGCAGGCTGCTATTAAAAGGTCTAAGGTTCCAAGTTGGAGTATAAGGGGACAAGCACTACACTCTAGGCTTTAGTAAGTTAAGGAAATGGATGGATCGATAGGCTGCTGTTTCATTATGCATTTTATTTAGATTTGTCCAAACTTTTAACAAAAACTACCCAGTGAGGTCTCACTCCTAATTTTATTTTATTGAGTTTTTATTCAGAGTGAAATGCTTTCATTTCCTATTCCCATTTATCACAATACAGAGCTGCTTAAGAAATTCCCCTGCCAGCTCCAGTGTTCTCTATCTCTCTGTTTTGCACAAATTACAAATAATTTGTCAAAGGTATGTTAATGGGACATATATTTTAGAGTGCAAACATTGAGTTATCGAAGCTCCCATCACATGAACTGTGGAAAGTTTGAGTTTCCAGTTAATTTGGACTGATGATCTGGATGTTCAACTTCATATAATTAGATTTTTTTCTAATTTACCATTTATTTTTTGGATGAAATTTTTACTGGCATAGTTATTCATTTGAGGTAGAGGTATTGCTAAAAATCAACCTTTTAAAGATTTACTTTAATGTCATTTTTCTATTATATGTGCATGAGTTATAATTGTAAAAGCTGTGTTGTAAATAAGATCTACATGTTCAGTAAATCTTGTTTGAAAAGAGAAGAAAGCATGTTTAAAGTATAAATTAATTGATCTAATCTACAGGGTAATTACAAGAAAATAGCACTTTGTAATCAGTAATGATCAGCAAGCGTTCCAAATTTCCATGCCAAACAGCTGTGAGGAAAGGTACAACTCTAATCTCTGAGCTTGCACATGTTCCAACAGATGAAAGTAATTTTGTTGCACTTAACTGTCTATAAGCAATTAGACCAAAAAGTAAAGACATCTTTATATACAACTTCAGAAACATTTTTACTCTATCTTTCCCTCTACGCATGCAGAACAATTATTAACAGTCGTCTTCATCTGCTAGGTATACCTCATGAATTTTACATGAGCCCTCATTATTACCATAAGTAGACTATCAAAGCTATTTTAAGCCTTCAACATTCTTTTCTCAGGGAACTCACTTAGATCAATTGTCAGGAATGAGAATTTCATCCGTGATTGAATTCATCTTTATCCAACGCCATATACATATAGATGTGTGTGCTTCTTTTGTTTAACACTAGAAGCATTTCATGTTGGAGTTCACTGAAACATCCCCACTTGAACTCATCCAGCTTATACTTCCACATCATTTTTTTCATTTTTAATGGTATGTTTTTTTTCTATAAATAAAATGAAGGTTGTTATTTCTTTCTTAAAAATATAAATAGTTGTTGGGTACATTTAATTTTTAAATATTGTGATATATTAGCAATAAGTGCTCTTTGTATAGAAACAGATGACTTGTTTTCTACAGTTTTGGCAAACATTTAGGATGGAGTAATTCAGAGGCAGGAAGTCTGCACACTATAATGTTTTGGTAATATTCAAGTACAAGTAGAAGAATAATTTCACTGTTTTCATTGACAAGTAACATAATATTAATAATATAGTAATGGTATAAAACAGAACAAATATTTTTAGTAATGTATAAAGATTTTCCAGTCTTATTTAATTCTAGTCTACATACTCTTGCTAATACCTTGTGCCTTTATTCACATTATGCCATGGCCTATTTTTTTGGCTTGCCCAGCAGTTACTAACATAATTCTTACACGCTTACAGCATAATTAATTTTAATTATCTGTAGTATTTAATTGAGCAGTTTCTACACAGCAGTGTAAGAACTTAAGTGATTTACAGCTCAAGTTTCCAGCTTGTCACATATTCCATAATGTTTATCGCAATGCTTACCACTTATTCACTTACCTTTGACAGTTTCACTTAGCTCCTTTAGTTTGCTCTGTCTGGGTGTACGGACTTCATGATATGTACAACAACCTCTCTGATTTATCTTTTTGGTTGTCTTCTCTTTTAGATATAATTATGAGAACATGCTGCAGTCAGCCTGCCCTGACCATAACATTCACCATGAATTCTGATGAAACTCTGTATCAAAGGGTCAACCAATAGCATCTGGTGGTTGTTAAAAACAGACAGGCTGCTTTGAGATTAACTGTCTACAGCAAGGTCGAGACAAACAGGAGTGAATTCAAGTAAGACAGAGCAGCTCAGTGAAACCTATGACACTTACATCTGCTCATGATGCAAACTTCTAGATCATAAATACAAATGTTGTGCAAAAAAAAATTATAATGATGTATAAAGTTTCGTTTACTCATTGAAAAAGATTCTCCATTTTTTGTATTGTGAGGGAAAGAGTGCAGACTAGTTATTCTGAATTTTAAATAGATAGAGCTTCCTACATTAAATATTATGATAAAAATTCTGAAAATGTTACTATAATTATTGTTGACTCAGGTATGAATATAACTTACCAAACAGTTTTTGTACATGACACAAATGTGAGTACCTCTGGACAGTTTATTTAGAAGTGACAATCCTGTGAGTGTTCTGCTAGTACTTTTGATTAATTTTGTAAGTATAAATTTTGCACTATCGCTGTAATGGATTTAAATCTGTTATTAATATTGTCATACATATGTGTCTGGAAGACAATCCCAGGGCTCATGTAGTGCTTGTTACACTCCGAACCAGAGGGTTGCACAGTTACCTAATCTCTTTTCTGTTCCGCCTTCTGCAGAAAGGATGACTCTTAATTCTTCCATCTCTGTTGCTACTTCCGGTTTCCACCTTCCTTTACCCACCCCTTCCGGGTTGCAGACATAATAACCGACACCACTGTCATCTTTCAGTCAGTCTGAAGAAGGCTCCTGTCTGAACAAGACGACCTAAAGCTCACGGGGTTCACCATGGTTACCCAATTCTTTTTGAAGTGTTCTTGTGTCTTATTATAATATGCAAAGCCAGACCTGTTCCTCTGTCTAAGAAATAAGTAATAATTGAAATCAGTTCACTGATTACAGGATTATTAGATCTCAGGTATTATTATATAACTTTTTTGTGGCTAATACCTCTGTTGAAATGCTATGATAACAAGGCTAAGCCTTACACCTCTGTCATCTGGAGTAAATTATAAACCTATTTGAAAAACTAACTTGCAATATAGCACATATGAAAAAAACTCTGATGCTTAACATTATTTGTGATATAAGATAAAGACTTACTGATTTTTTAAACTAAAACATAATCATTTCACAGGTTTACATATTGTAAAAACAAGCAGAGAGATTACAGAGGTTTGAGGTCCCAAGTAGCAAAATTCCTTACTTAATTGCTGTAGTTGAAAACGGGTTTGTAACATAAGGGCTTTAGGTCAACCCTGATGGAGCCATCAGCATGGTTACAGAAGTGAATTATAGTCATCTGGTTGTAAGACAGCAGGATGAGGGTCCTTTTTTGCTTTCATACTCTGGTGAACTGGAGAAGCAGTCTGATGGATAGAAGTTAGCTATGTATCTTCTTCAAGGCTGGCTTATACTTGCTTGTAGAGCAAACAGGTGTTTGACTTCATATGCCACCGTGAACGCAGTTAGCTTGCAAAGATTGTTTCACCATTACAAACATCTTGCTATGATTTCAAAAGTAAAACAAATGAGCACTAACATTTTTAAGAAGATCAGACGTTACCTACATCTAAAATAACCAGGTAATGGTCAAAATTAATTTCATTTGAGCAAAGGATTGCTTCTTGGGAATAAAATTACCTCTCACATTGATAAACAAATGCTGTGATTCGATCTTTTGAAAAATTGTAGCAGTGACAAGAACAGTGTGTCGGGCATACATGTCGGAGGACCTCCTTTCATACTCAGACGAGATATGTAATAACCAGCTGAAATAAGATGGGGTGCTGACGCTAATGCGGTCATCTCATTCTTTTCCCATGGTGCCATGAAGCTGCCCGGTGAAACCATTTATCCCTGCCCGTTCTGGTCCAGCCACCATAAAATCCCGGGCATCCTGGTAGGAGGCATCATTACTGGGCAGAGCAACCCGCTGGATGGAGCTCCACTAGAACAACTGCAAACTTTGTTCTTTTTGTGAAATTCCCGCTGAAGGGATGCATGCTGACAAGAGTTACATTTGTTTGTTTTTATGTATTTTGTTGTCTCTGGTCAATGAAAAGGACGGCCCGGTTGGTGCTTCAAAATTTCCTCATTGCATATAAACCAGTCTTTCCAGTCATTCCCGCACCCGCATTTCTTTTCTCATATTGTCTGCATAGTGCATGTCACTATTATAATGTAACAGTACAGATAAGAATCTGAGTCTTCAAATGGTTGCATCACTCAGTGTGGTGATGGGGCTGTGCATGGAGTTCAGCTACCCAGATGTTCATCTGCTCATGTGTTTTTAAACAGAGTGGGATGTGACAAAAATAAAATTTATTCTTTTCACCTTTTTCACAAAATGCTGACGGAGTAAGACAGCAAGGGAGCCTGCTTCATTGCCAAAGAATTCACAGCATTCATTATTTTCAGACAGTTACAGGATCGAGCATTCTGAAGTGACTGCCTCACTTTAAAAGGATACCCTAGGTTTGCCAAGCATCATATTCATGTCATTCTTCATTAAAAGTTGACCCAAACTGTTTATTCATTTTGAGAAGTCATTCATCATCTTTACACCGTGCAGTTCCTTTTGGATGTTAGATAGTCACTACAATAACTTGATCTGGACTGTATTAAGGATTGCAGAATCCTTTAGGTGTGTCTACATTTATAAATTTTGTTCATAATATGTTTAATTTGTTTTTAACTTTGGTTTCTTTTTATTAATCATGTGAAAAAAAGGAGGGTGAATGTAGACAGTGATGTAAACCTCATATTGCAGCATATTCACTGTGTGAATAAATATGCAAATCATGTGCAGATCTTCAGTTTATACAATTTTATGGGTTTATAACAAAGTACAACTTACAAAAATAAAAATAGAACTTACATGTCTGTTAGGAGCATAAAAAAAATCTGGAATCTCTAACGTTCCATAGTAAACAGCAATAGTAGCATAAGTAATAAATCGCAAAGATGTTCAACAAATTCCTCCATATCAAAGAAAGATTCAGGGTGATGTCATCACAATTCGTGGTCAGTCTCCAAATGGAATTGTTTACAGTTTGGTTACTGTGCAAGTTGCCAAGAATCTGGTTCAGAAATGGGTCAGAGACTTTTTTCCTTAAAGGCAAATAAGTATTTCTTGTGTGATCCTCTAAACTATAAAAGACACTCAGGAAAAAACAATGAAACACTTGGATGTTTGACTGAAGAGAGCATCAAATGAAACTCTGAAGTGAATAACATGCTGTTGGATTCCGGAAAACATTATATATATATATATATATATATATATATATATATATATATATATATATATATATATATATGTATATATATATATATATATATATATATATATATATATATATATATATATATATATATATATATATATATATATATATATATATAAACATAGAAAGGATAATCAAAATATTTTTTATGGATTCACTGAATAAATAGAAAATTAAACCTATTGTCATGCAAGGAATTGTGTTATATAAGCAGTCAAACTGCATAAACAGTAAATATTTTCATAATGTACATTTGAAAAGTTTGCAGCTACATAAACTCTCAATCACATTTGTTTAATGTTTGTAAGTGTTGTGTTTGTCTGACATTTGTTTGTGTATAAAATGTATATATATCCCTGAAAAAGAGCTTCCTTGCTGCTTCGGCAAAGATGCCACCAAGCGCTGCACTTGACTCTTTAGGAGGTGAAGTTTCCTATTTTGTTCTGAGGTTGTGTACGTTATAAGCGAAGACCACACATTTTCAAAAGGGGAAGAAGGAGAAAGAAGAAAGGAAGCATAAGACGACCATGATCCACCACATCAAGCACTGCTATTCTTTCATTGAGGGCATCCACAGATCATCACTGCTTAAGTTGCTACTCATGACAGTAAGGTAGAGACTTTTTCATCATCCATTTCCCAGAGCTGTTGGAATGTTAAACAGGAGTCATCAGTGAGACTGTGTTGATTCATACTTCAAAACAGTACTGTTTGAATTTGGGATTTCTATCATTTTCAATATTTGGGACTGGGCCGGCTTTCATCCATTTTTCATCTCCACAGTTTCCATGTGTATTTGAATGTTTGCTTGTCGTTTTGTAAATCATACATGTTTTCTTGTTAAGGTCTAGGGGAGGACAAGGGAGGATGGGGCCATGTCAGGTTTTTTCTTTTCTCTAACACTGTATATATTTGCACCTACGCCAGGTTCGGGAAATACAGGGATTTCTCTGTGCTATATTTCATTCTTTTTCCAATATATTCATTTTTTTACATATTGAACCTTTTATTTGTGCCAACTCATTTGTTTTTACCATCAAGAGAGAAGCTTGAGTTGAGGGCAGGTAAGAAAGTAAGGGGTAAGTACAGTTTGATAAGGCCGAGTCCAGACTTAAGTCCAGCACAGCCTGAGTGTGAGTGTGGTTTGTTAGAAGTTAGGCATTTGCTTTAATCCATGCTACATATACTGAGAACACCATCTTTAGAAATCCAATGGGCAAAATTCATGGACATCTTAGCACAAGTCTGAAACCAAAACAACTTGAAGAGTGAAAGCAGCGCTACTAAGAAGCATATGTCTTGATATTATGCAGATTTTATGGATTCAATAGGATTTTAAAATTTAGTCTTATTTCCTTTCTGGTTTAAAAACAATCGGGCAGTTATACAATGTTGGCCCAATCATGTGCTTAATCCATCTGGAGCCACTGAGTCACCAAGACGTAATCCAATTAACATTGGAAAACTTTTATTTCTTTTACTATTTAAAGTACCCTAAGTGGAAGCTTTATTAGTTATTTCTATCGAATAGCAAGTTTAGCCCACATTCGGGGGAATTCATTTGAAAATAGAAACAAAATAACATTACATGTGTGGTACAAGGAAACTGGCCACTGGTCACTGCATTATGTCCAATGAGAATTAGATGGAGTTCCATTTCTGCTCCAAAATGTCTTTCTGAGTGATCCCTTAGATCTTAAATTTTATTGAGATTTGGCGGCTGCAGAGAATTGTATTAAACTGAATTCACTGTCAAGTTCTTGTAACCACTTCAGGGCTTTTCCTAAGTATGTGGAGCAATGAGGACAGTCAAGGATATGAGAATTCCAGATGTACCATTTAAAATGGCTGATCACTTTGTTCACTGTGCAGTTATTTAAGATTAGATTTATATAGGGACAGCCTTTGCATTAATAATGTATATATTTGCAAATACAATGTTTACTTTCAAGTTTTAACAGAATCATTATTTAAAATGGTTGTGTTTTGTGCTATGTTTAAATATATACTGTATATTCTTAAACATTGTTTGGGCCAATAGATTTTTTTCTCTTTTAAAGGTTAAACTTTCAATCCTTCTCTTTCTTTGTGAATAGTACAAATGATTTTCATTTCCTAATCTAATACTGTGTGACATTTCCATGTGATAAAAATGACACATTTAATCAGAACGTTTCAGAAAAATCTTATTTTTAAGATTATTAGTGTTCTGGTATTGACTAGCAATTTATGTTTTATAGGTGACATAAGAAACTATATTTGTATTTACTGCTTTCAAGAACTTCCACATTGAAAACTTTTGTATTTGTAATCAAAAAGTTGTCTTTTCAAATCTTAGAATGCTTATTGTATTTGGAGTTAGATGAATGACTTCTATAATCTATTCTTGTATTCTATAAGATACAGTCTGCAACAAGTGAAAGGTTCATTTAAGAAGAGAGGCATTCTTGCCCAATTACATGAATAGCTCATGATGCTACACTGCCATACAACTGTGACTATTTTACACAGAGGATGTAAAAACCAAAGATTTGTGTTTAAATTAGATTTTTTATTATTATTTTATTGTTATCATGAGCTACATTTTAAGTGAGTAAAAAAACATAACTGAATGAAAATGATTTATTTTCTTATTTAACTCAATAAAACTAACAATTATTTGGAGCTGATGACTTATTAAAATCACTGACTGACAAAAGAGGAATGTACTGAAGCTACTATTATATTAAAATTATAGCTTGTGATAACAACCACTTTAGCGGACTGAGATAGTCATAAACCGACTTGCAAACATTGCAACTTGCTCATAATGTTAGCCGTCAAAACAATTAAATATACAAGAGTAATGCTCAAGCTGCTCTGAACTGTAATAGAGAATAAATGTCACTAAAAGCATTAGGTTCTGTGGAGGAGCAATATAACTAGTCCATGTCTTTAGAACACCTTACAGCACATGGAATCTGTATAATACAATAATAAAATCATGGCATGGTTTAACAGGCGACAGAAGTAATGGTAGTCATCAAATAATGCTTTTATTTATAGTTGATAGCTGCGGAAGAAGTAGAATCTGTGGATTCCAGATGAACATATTTGAATCCCTAAGAAATGTTTAATGTTTAAGCCAAGTTCTTCATTCCTTATTTATTTATTATTTTATACCATTAATAGCCAACTATGTTCAGTGTCACTCAGTTCCAGTTTTACCTTAATTGGTCATGATGATAAAAATGAGTGCAAAGCCGTTTCTGCTTGATTACTCTTTCAAAACTGGCTTCACCAAAAAGAAAGATACAGAGTTATATGTAAATAAATAATAATATTTATATAGCTATTTTCTAACCTACCTACTCAAAGCATTTAAAATTATTTCTTCTTCTTCATTTTTCTATGTGGAATCAATATGCTTGATCATCTTTCTTCATAAAGCTTGGTCCTGCACCTCTTCCCCAATCAAGCCCTTTTCCTTCAGATCTTCTTTTGCTTTATTTACCCACCTCTACTTTGGCCTTCCTCACTTTCTCTTCCTATGTACTTCCATTCACATCACTCTTTTGGCCACATATTCCTTGTCTCTACTCATTAAATGTCCATACCACTTCAACCTACTTTCCTTTACTTTCTTAGATATCTCATCTATTTTTGTTGTACCATTGAATGTTGTTTTCTATTCTGTTCTTTTTTGTAACTCCACATATCCATCTCAACATTCTCATTTCTGACACATCTAACTTCTTTTTCTTTTACTGGCCATATCTCAGCTTCATATATAATTGCTGGTCTTACCACTGTCAAAACCTTACCTTTAACATTCGCCTTAATTCTTTGATCACACAATACTCCTAATACCTTCTTCCAATTGTTTCTTTCATACTGCACTCTGTGGGTTATCTCTATATCTAACTTTCTATCCTATTACATTAAAATGAACTTAATGAATGCTAGAAGCTTTTGTGGAAGGTAAAATGTGTTATATCTTCTACTTACACAATTTAGTCTCATAAGATGGAAATGGAAGTAATATAGTCAGCACTTTTTATAAATCAAAATAGTATTTCCTCAGATATACAGTATACACAACTGGTGACTCAAAGAGGTGTAAAATATTCTCCCAAATTGTATTACTCAATGTGTCCTTTCCTTGACATCCCTATATTCCCTGATCACCTTCTTCCTCTCATTTCTTAATGCTGAGCTTGTTTCTCTATGTCTCTCCCCACATTAAATCTCCTGTGTGCATGTAAGCATCCTGAGCACACCCTCAATATTCAGTCTCCTCATAGGAAGCTACTAATTGTTTTATAAATCCCCATAACTGTATCAGAGAAGTATCACAACAGTGTAGAAATGGCCATGTCTCATTCATTTACATCCAGTGCCCTTTGCTTTTATTAACTCAGTGGTCCTTGGGTTCTTCACTGTTGCTACCATTTGGGGATTGCCTGGAGCTTTGCAGTGTCCTTAGAAAAGAATCAGACTTAATTGATAAAGTAAAACTACAGGAAAACATCTCTGTAGGTGAACCTGCAGAAATATTATTATCAGTTAGCACCTCTCCAAGAAAAAGCAATATACTTTGTATTAGCTTTGAGCAGCTTTATATTAAATATGATTTTTTTTATTTGATTTGGAGGTACAGTAGTTAGCACTGTTGTCTTTAAAGCCCTATGATCCTAGGTTCATATCCCAGCCTAACATTTGCTTGTGTAAACTTTATGTTCTTTCACTGTCTGTAGAGGTTTTCTCCCACATCTTAAAAAGTCTAGCTAAGTCTGACTCTAAATTGGACCCATATGAGTGGATATGTGTGGTTGCATGAATATGGCCCATGTGGATCTGACCTCTTTCTTCTTCACACATATTGAGCTCCTGCCTCACCATACTGTGACTCAAGCTCGTGAAACACTTTACTGATCAGTGGCTGCTCTATTTTTGCAATAGAAAATGCAGAGTAGAGCTCACTCTGGCCCCTGCCCTTGTGAAACTTCATTTCTGTTAAGGAGTTATATTTTCCCTCTTGCTACCTAACCTCTCATTCCCAAACCCTCCAAAGCCAACAATGTATTGGATTGTGTTTGTATTCTCTCTCACTATATATTTAACCAGGCATTGTTCGTAACGGTGTTTGGTATGGAACACTAACAGGTTTTAACAGCTTCATCTGTTCCTATTTTATGCATTGGCATGATGACATGTATCATTCCTGTCTGTGTACACTGTCTATTTCCTTTCCTTCTCTTTTCCTTCTCTTCTTTGTCACAGCCCCTGACTTCTGCCACTCTTTCCTGCCTACATAATATTTGTCCAATGTGCCAATGTATGTGTCTGTATATACCAAGAGTGACCAACGTCAACTCAGTTGCTTAATTAGACACCAGTCCTTTCCAATAACAATTTTATTTACTGTAATTTTATTGCGTGATAGTGTTATAACTCTGTAATGTCAGGTCATTTTTATATCACAGACTTTTTTTCCTTTCCAAGGATATTATCAACATGATTTGAAGCCTAAAATAGATGAGTCATTCTCAGGCCTTCAATTTTTCCTCCTTAGTTTCCTTCCAAATATTTGATAAAACCAGATAATTGATGAGGAATCCACATGTGTAAATGGAAACATGTTAGATGGAGAGCTGCTGGTTTGTCATTTGCATCATTTGCTAATAAGGAGTAATTAAAAACAGGGAATTCAGCAGTTTATAAGTAAAATAAGCAATTAAGGGTGGGAAATCTTAACAAATGAGACAAGTAAAATGAAGCATTAAATTGTTGCTTAAGCAATAAGTACTTTATCATCAATAACTGACTTCTCATTAAGAAATTGGGTTGGAACAAAAACCTGCAACTGATTTAACATTGATCCTTTTTATAAATTTTAGCCCTTCTGTTTCTTGTGCTTGTGGACACCAAGCTCAAGAATAGGTGCCTGTTCATCATTCTGTTCATTCTACCTTAACTAGGGTAATTATTAAAGATAAACATTTATATTACTTGCGCAAAATATGCTGATTTAATGATATTAAAATTTGTCATTAAGCAAATTATATTTTAGTGTAACACTGTGAGATATGCTTTACTGTTTACCATTTTTAAAAATGCTACCAGCTGTTTTATTTGTGGAGTAGATTTTTTTTTAGCACATAGACTTCTTTTTTTAGCAGCAAACAAATAGATATAAACAGTGCTTAATTTCAAATTATCTTTTCCATTAAGGTTAAAAGATATGCTGACCTGTTCTTTAATATTATCTGGCATAACTGTGTATTTGAAAAAACATTTTCTCCCCTCATTCTTAATTTTAAACAAAAATGTGGACAGACATGTAAAATTAAATAATCCTTGTCAATTTGATCATATATTACGGTTTCATTTAACAGGCTATGCTATGCTCTTGTGACACGGTGATCTCTCTGCTGGGATGAGATAATGGGATACAAGTGCAATTAACTACTGTTGCCAGCTGAATGAAATCTTCTGCGCAGCCATTAACACTCTTGCTCTGGGACCATGAAACAGACACTTTATACCAGCCACTTTGACAGTATATTTTACATGACTGAAACGTGTTCCTCTTCAGAATTCAAGATGTACACAGGGGAATGCAAGTTAAAGAGTGCCTCAATGGGGACATCTTGCATTTAGCTTGGTAATTTGTAAAATTTACAAGTACTTTCAAGCATTCAAAGAAAGGTTTAAATGTTTCATTGTAGAGGTCTTTAAAAAGTTTGATTAACAAATATCACAAAGTATTATTTCTAAAAAAATGTGCTAGCTCAATTTACTAAATAGTTATCATGGGATTTACATTTATATAACACTGTCATAATTTACAGTTACATCAACAAAAATGAATGGTCTTACAAAAGTACTGAATGTTTTAATATTTTAAAAATGATTCTGATAATGTCCTTTATTGTACTGTATTTTCAAAAGATGTGTCATTCAAAAGATTGCAAGAAAAAAAATTGCCAATTGAATATTTCTTTCACTATTTGAAAATGGCTATATTTTTCTTTGTAATAGATTTCAGTTTCTAAAATCATGCCCTTGTTCTCTTATCTTATTGTTAAAATTCTACACTGCAGACAAATATTATTCTTCAGATCTTATCAATATTAATTAAAATACTGACCCTATTGCCCCTTTAATACACACAACTATTTTAGGAATTTACTAATTTAAACATGTCAGGACAATTCTATAACTTCCTTGGTCCATAGCAGTGTAGTCTAAGATGAGGGGATCCAAAAGGCGTACAAAATACAACCTTTACCATCAGTTTTTTATTCTAAAATAATCGGGAGTGGTCTCCCCTAGACTTTCTCATATAGGAATTCTCACAGATGCACATTAAACTTAATAGAAAATTTTCTTGCACATCTGCTACAGATTTAGCTTTAATGTATGCTATAACAGCAAACCAGTGATAAGGCAACAACCAGTTATCCATGGCCACTGAAACAGCATTTAACATGCTATTCTGCTATGACATTATACTGAACATACCCTCACCCTATTGATTCAAACCCTACAGCATCCCAAAAAGTATCACATACTTGTGTCACACCCATTATTTATATTTCAGAATTTAAATCTTTTCACCTGACAAGCTTGTCTATGTCATTCCCTACCCTCTTCCTCTTTCTTATATATTTATTTTTTTTCTTGTCATTCATCTCAGTCTGATTGTTTCATAGGTTGTGAGAAGAGTGTTGGTGTCGTGGGGAATATTTATTATATTTTCATGCCATAGATGCATCAACGGCATTGTTTATTAGATACATTTCAGATTGCATATTAGTGCAATAAATAGGACTCCAAATAGAGGGAGATATAACTCTGGCCACAGAATTAATGCCTGAACAAACTTGGCCAATTTTACTACACAATAAAGTGGTGACACATCACAAACATGTCCACGGCACATAGTTTAAGAAACATTGCTCTTCAACAAGAAAAAGTTGCTAAGCAATACTGGTGGTTCCATTTGTGCTGTCTTTATGTATTTATTGCATAATATACTGGAATCATGAATATGGATATATATGCAGTAGTTCAAAAACCTCCATTTCATGGATGCCTATCTGCCACATCTGGAAAGTGAATGCTTGATTTAGAAGTAGAATTGCATCTGTAGTTCTGTATACAGTCAATACCTGAACTGTTTTCAAATATCTAGCCTCAGAATGCATTTTCTGGAAGTAATGACAATGACTTTTATTTGTCACCTAGGTTCGGCTTGCTCACGTTCAGCGTGCGTTTTGTGTGAAGTTTCCATGGATTCTTGACTTGGATCTGTTTACACATACCCTCAACAATCAGTTTCCTTGGATAGTCTCCCTGTGTAAAATAATAATTTGAGGAAGATCTTATTTTCACAAACACATACAATGAATGGAAAGCTACTCATCTAAGATCAGATTACAATCTGTGCTAGACACAGGCTAATACAATGTATTGTATACCAACTGCAGAAGGAAAAATATATTACTGGGACCATTTTCTCTTGCTCAGTACAAAGGGAGAAGGACAAAATACACAAATCAAAGTGAATAATAAGTGTGATGGACAAGATAATTAATAGCAAATGTTTTTCACTACACACAGTAAACTGAGGCAGACTCACAACCCTGCCTTACTTCACTAGATATGTATGGCAGCCATTTGAGTTCACTGGTGCATGCACACAGTACGGTGAAATTCTTAAATCTTACCAATCCACAAACAGGAATACACAGAATACACAGGGCAAATTTACCATCACTAAACAACCTATGACATTCTGTATGTAACATACCTTACTACTTTCTAAGCCTATCCAAGCAAGCACAGGGCACAAGGCCTGGACAGAGCACCAGTCCATCACATGGTATATATTATATGCATTTTTAAGATAACCACAATCTCCAGGGAAAAAAGGCAATCTCAGACAGACAGCAACCATTATGGAATTTAAAACTGAGACATCAGCATTAACCACTATACCCACGTGCTGCTCACAACAAATAAAACTATGCTGTAACTTTTTATTAATGACAATGTCATCAGTAAACTTTTAATTTCAATTTTCATGCCTATTAATGTTTTATATTAATTTATATAATTGTATAGTTATGCAAAAAAAGAAGGCGAACTCCCTTAAGCATCCTGCTCCAAAAATTTTAAATGTATGCACAATGCCCTTCTATAGAAAGGGAAATTTCAGATAGAAAAACAATTAAGTCAAAAATCAGACCTGCTATTAAATCATAAAAATCTTCCCTGGCTTCTTATTCTTTTGTCCCTATATAATTGCACTATCAAGTAGGTTTTGGGGAGTTGTAGGAGATTTCTTGTTATTCTTTCTTCTTCTACTTAGTCAGACTGTGCAACAAGGTTACATTTTTATGTTCTAAATCTAAATCCCTGAAATGTATAGTCTTCACTACAGACAAATGCCAGATCAAACATTTCAATGTACTTACAATTAAAATATGTAATTTTGAAAACATGCAATAAAGCAATCATATTTTAATCAATGACTCTTATTTTAAATCAAAATCCCTCAACTTAAATAGTCTTGACTACAGATTAGCACAAGTTCAAAAAAGTTCTCATAATTAATATGTGTAATAAGTAAAAAAGAGAAATTGTATAACTTTCACACAATACTTTTATAATTATTAAAGCTGTGTTGCTGTTTCCTGGCAGTGTAGTTGTGTTGTGTTGCTGAGTGGGAGTATGAATATGGCAATATACGATGACCCATGACAGGAGGCAAGATAATACTGGACAACATTCATTTAACTGATTTTAAAATGTTTTGCTATCAAAGTTTGTTTGTACTCAACATCTAAGGATTCTCATTTCAGTAACTAACATTAGTCAGCAAGCATTTGTGAATTCCACTTGCCCTGAAACTGCTTTTCCACTGTTGAACTGTTCTTGTGAAACCTTCCACCATGTTCACCACTGATTGTACCAAGATTAGTAGAGAAGTCCAAGCGTGAATACTGAAAATTAATTTTTATCTACATGTTGCACTTTATGGTTTGGCATGCTTGAAGCATGTTGTCAACCAGCTGGACATAGTTAGATGATCTGTAGTCGCTAAGAAAATTATCAATAATACTCTTGAAGGCATTACAAAAGATTTTCTCCCTACTAGTAGACCTTCAAACTTCTCATTGATGATATGTCTGATTTGTGGACCAACAAAAACGCCTTCTTTAATTTTGGGATCAGTTATTCATATAAACATCTGTCTCAAATTTTGAAATTCTTCACCTTCCTTGTTCATCGCTTTCACAAAATGTTTCATCAGTCCAAAATTTACATGCAGATGAGGCTAAAATAACTTTGTTGAATCAAGAAGTGGTTTATGTGCCACAATTTTCTTGTCCTGGGACCAAATTCCCAAGCAGCGTCCAGTTCTTTTAATGTAATGAGACATTTTAGCACAGTTGTCCCATTCGCAAATGAAAGAACAGGATTTGGTATATCTGTGCTGCATTCCTAGTAGAAGTGCTACTGCTTTTAGATCACCACAGATATTCCATGTACAGTGTTGTACTGTATATTTATACTTATAATATGAGAGAAAAATCACAAAAATAGACGATTCCAATAAAACAGTACATGACAGAAAAAAGCTAAAGGTGATTTTTGTGATCAGAAAGCTGAATTCCATAAGATACATCCAAACGTATTCAGGAAGCAAAAATTTAATTGTTTAGTTTAATCCGCTAACCATCTTTCAGATTCTTGCTTGATCTGCCAATGCTGTACTGCTCTGGTGAACAGTAACAACTCTGAAATATCACATTTCTGCAGTGTTTTGTGAAACTTTCTTCAGCTCAATTAAATCTATCCTTTGCTTTTTATTTATTTTCTAAGTGCAATCACATTATAATAACAAAGTGAGTGCATAATCAACAGAAAAATGAAAGCACTGGTAAAGAAAAATGTAATAACAGAATAAAAACTGCATCATGAATTTACTCACTGATGAAAAACACAGAAGGAATAAATTAAGCATAATAAGGAATAATAAAAGGAGAAATAAGCACTTACCCTGTCATCAGTCTACTTGACCAAGAGCTGACTCCACTTTTATGACATGATTATAAATGAAATTGTATCTATCAAATCAACTTATTCAATCCAGTTGTTGGGCTGGAACCTATACCATCAGCAATAAACACAAGGTAGAAAACTGCCCGAGATTGAATTTCATTCCATTGAAGAGCCCACACTAATGTAGTGAAATACTAACACACATATTGGCAAATAAGAGATGTGAATCAACTGAACAACATGTCCTTTTTGCTATGAAGGTAAACTAATCAAACTGCTGATCATGGAACAACCATGGTCAGCATGGGCCCAATTGCTGTGAGATGCCAATGCTACCTAACATACTTTCAGTAATGAAGGGTCTAACTTAAAAACAGCTTGTGATAGTCTATAAAAAACTGAGTCTTTTTTGAACACTTAAAACAACCATTTGTACCTGGTAAGCAAAAAAAAGTGCTCACCAGCACTGTTGATCCGGGTTCTTTAATAAATGTATTTAGATTTGTCAGTAAAGGAATAGGTTACACATTTTTATAAAATGGTACTATAAAAGTGATACTTTTTGAGCAGAGGATACTGCGTTGGGACCTGATCCAGGTTTTCAAAATTCTCAAAAGCATTGAAAAAGTAAATCCAGCAGAATTCTTTCAACTTAACGGTGAATCATGTTCTGCACCGGTCAAAATTAAGAGGAAGGGCAATTAGGACTGAAGCCAGGAAGGACATCTTTACGCAACGAGTATGGGACACTAGAATAAACTACCAAGACCCGTAGTAGAAGCAAAAACTTTGACAACCTTTAAGAAGAATCTGGATTAGATTTTGGGACAGCTTAACAGTTAGCTAAACAAACAGGCTTGATGGACTGAATGGTCTCCTCTCATTTATCAAATGTTTTAAAATTTAAATTAGTTGTATTTAATTAGAAATGAACATTATTAAGTGGTTAAAAGTCATTTAATTAATTTAATCAACATTAGCCATTAAAATATGTCAACATAATATTTCCAAATCAGCTTCATGCAACTCAAGGCAGCAGTGACTGGAGCCTATCAACAGAAAACCTATAAACAGAAAGGAATGTATATGGTATTTATTAGTTTGGAGAAAACCACGTCAAGAGGTCTTGAGGTTAATGGGAGAGAAAAGTGTACAACAGAAGTATGTGAAGATTGTCCAGGATATGGATAGGATGGAATGAGGACTTGGGTTAAAAGCAGTGTTGGGTAACAGACAAGATCCCAGTTACATTAGGTTTGCACCAGGGAACTTCTCTTAGTTTCTTACCACTTTGATCTGATTATACATGTGCTGACTCATGGGATGAAAGACCAATGCCTGTGGTGCATGCTCTTTGCTGATTACTTTGTGTCCTGTAGCACCAAGAAAAAGGAAGTGGAGAGGAAGTTGGAATAATGGAGAAGGGTTTTGGAAGAAACGGGGTTGAAGATAAATTGTAAGAAGAGTAAATGAGGTTTAATGATGATTAGGATTCAGACATTAGCCCAGTGGTTCTCAACCTATGGGGTAGGCCCCCCTAGGGGGGCGCGAAGTAACAAAAAGGGGGGCGCGAAGATGTGAAAAAAAGAAAACAAGAATCGAAAATATGAAAAATACATCTATTGAAACCAAAACAAATTAACCTAAACTACATTCTGATACTAGAAAAAAAAATATAGAGTTAGATAAATGTCAATAAAAGTTAAGTAGGTATAATAAAATATGCATCTATGATATATCATTAATTAAAAAAGAACAAATTGGTATTAGTGGGCTCCTTTCAAAAAAGGGGGGCGCGATTAAAACTATTATGACAATTGCAGTCGCAAAAACTTAAAGGATGAGAAACACTGCATTAGCCTGTAGGAGGAGCTATTGAAAAGAGTGGATACATTTAAATATCTAGGATCAGTGGTAGACTGAGACGGAAAACTAGATGCAGAGATAACACATAGAGTGCAGTGTGGATGGAACAATTGGAAAAATGTATCAGGAGTACTGTGTGATCAAAGAATGAACATGAAAGTTAAAGGCAAGGTTTTTAAGACAGCAGTGAGACCAGCAATAATATATGAAGCTGGGAGTGCAGGAGAAGAAGTTAGAATGAGAATGTTATGATGGATATGTGGAGTTAAAAAAGGACAGAATAAGAAATGAGACAACCAGAGGTACAACAAAAGTGGGAGAGATATCTAAGAAAGTACAGGAAAGTAGGCCAAAGTGGTATGGACATGTGATAAGGAGAGACAATGAATATGTGGCCAAAAGAGTGATGGGAATCTAAGCAAAGCAGGAGAAAAAGTGAGGGAAGCTGTGAGGATGGATAAAATATAAGAAGATACAAAGGAAAAGGGCTCGACTAGTGAATAAGTGCAGGACCGAGGTGTTTGGAGAAGGCTGATCAAGCACATCGGCACCACATAGAATTGGGAAAAGATGAAGAGGAAGAAGAAGTGACTGGAACCTATCCCAGCAGCATCAAGGACAAGGTAGGAACCAAGACTGGACAGGCATCCCAGAACACACTGATGCATACACCAACTTGGCCAATTTAGTAACTGCCAGTTTACCTAAAACACATATTATTGTATGTGCAGTAAAACTGCAGTATCCAAAAAAAAAAAATAAAAGTTGACAGTGACCATGCAACCCATAGTGTGAGTCAGATTAGCCCATATTTTAAAGTAGCACTTTTTAGCTATTTTACACACAGTAAGATCCTTTTTTTCTCATAAAACTGTCTGACTATCATTAATAGGCTGTATGTACAAAATATCCCTAAGGTCAGAGCAGAAAACCCCACCTCAAAATGAAAGTTAATTCTTTGAAAAGAAAGCAGGTAGCTATTATTTTAATCCTTTCTATTTTTCCATCTTTCAATGTCCAAAGTTTATGTTCTTATAGTTTTCTACAAGACTTTAAACTTTTCAATTTGAAAGTGCATTTTTGTGACTACTGTTAACCTACGATGTAAATAACTAAATCTTAATTATGTTCGATAAATTCGGAATGTAAACCATTCATTCCCTGAGAAGGGCAACTTGGTTAATGTTAGGGGGGAAGGGTGTCGCAGGCATTTATAGCAAGAATATTTTTTCAGAATCAGATCAAAAGTAACTATAGCCAATGATAAGTGGTCCCCTTGTAGGGTGTCAAAGGTAAACCTGCTTTTTTAAAAATTGAACACTGCTTCGGTCATGTTTGTTACTGAGCTGCACAATTGTAAGCAGGTACTGAACTCTCTGAACTTACTTACAGGGGAAGCTTTATGCTACTTCAAATGAATAATGGGTGCACTGTGCTCTGTTTTCGACCAGCTGCTTTAGCATTTAGTGTTACAAAAGCCGGGTTGTAGTAAGACATTAATGGAATGGAAGATCTCCAAGAATAATGTGTTGGTATAACTGGTCATTTTGATGGTTAAATTGTTGGCTACTCTCACTTCTAAAACAGAATTATTGTGTTGAAAAAATACACAAATCATGCCATTTCAAAGAAGAGGTCATTCTGTAACAGGACAGACATATGGTGGCAAAGTGCCAGAAAACATGCTAACACATTTAAAAAAAAATTCCTTACCTCTGCCCTGCTTATTTACTGAATAATATTGAATGTTCGTTTATCTTTTTTTTTTTAATAAAGTAATGAAGGTCAATGAAATCAGCTAGTCCATTATTTAATGGATTATTTGTTTTTTATTTCAAAAATGTACATAATATTATTCCCTCCTACTATAAAAGTAATATAATTTACTGAAGTTATGCTTTAAAGAATGAAAATTAAATGCAACGTTTAATTGCAGCATCAGTCTGTTGGTTAATCCCATTATCTCCCATTTGCTTACTTGTGAACAAGATCAGGAAGCACTTATACTTCTCAACATTGGAGGGTTGCTAACCCATAAATTGCAAACAGCAAACTATTCTTTACTGGAAAATGACCTTAAATTCTGAATGCTAATCCTCACCTATACATCAAAACAGAAGCAAATCACTACAGTGTGTGAAGGAGATCAATGTCAGATAAGGCCAATTGGACAACAGCATCAGCCACAAAAAGAAAAGATTCAACAGCCAGTCTGTGTCTCGATAAATTCCCCATGAAATTAACATGATAAGAGACAAAGTGCACCCTTGGTGAAATCCTTTGGACCAGCTGGCACAAGCAGATCAGGAATTCAGTACTCTTATAGTATTTACTAAAAGATATCACAGGATACACAGCTATAAGCTTCTTTTGAATATGTAAAGCACAAGTAGGCATGAGATGCAAACCATCACAGACCCACAAATATCTAAGTATTGACAGTGATGGTACATTTTTCTATGGCTAGGATGGAATGTTCATTGTTTATCATGTATGTGAGGTTTCACTATCAGAAGGATATTCTTTTTCAGTGTTAAGTTTTCCCTGGCAGGATGAACAGTCTGATTCGGAACCTAACCCATTCTTCTCCTTTTTTAAAAAAAATATGGTAGCTACCCTAGCTTGCCATTTCCGACATCCACATGACACAAAAAAGTATATTAATTAAGATACTCTCACAATATCCACTGTTTTAAGCATTTCTGCCTGGATCTTATTGACCCCATTGACCTTACGCTTTCTAACCACTATGGAGACCCCTATTACAAAAACAGACCCAATATCAATCAATGGTTCTGACAAAAGTCAGCTCAGGGTTTAGTGTTCCTACTACCATTTGACAATATCCCAATGTGGTACAGCACGTTAGGAGTCTGTGGCATTGGGAGTGTTAAGAATAAAGACAAGTGCACATAGGCTACATGGGTGTAGGTGCATGTTGTGATAAAGTTAACCGGCCCTAGAGTGGTTGCACGTGAAGGTGCGCTCAATTAAGCCAGTTTTCTCTTTGACACTTTGCAGGGTGTTATTAAGGCTCCTCTGCCCACAACAGTATAAAAGGAGACAGTCTAGGTTAGAAAGCAGTTTGAATAAGAAACCAACGGTCAGCCAGCACAGTGATGAGGAGGCAGGCGGTCAATGACCACAAAAGGGTGTGAGGGAAATTGTGCTCCAGTAGTGGATTGTCATATATTGAGCACTATGGAGGAACAGGGAGCTATTTACGGGACTCCTAGGTAGAAACCAATGAGGGTACATGAAAGACGGAGGTCTGGGCTTGAGCGTCCCAACAGATGCTGAAAGATGGTGATTGGGGTGAGAACTGGAGATAGGTACCACAGCTGTTTGCACTTCTGCCAGCTGAGAAGACTGAAGAGGTGAGAAGGGGAGATGGAGCAGAATGATGTGCTGAACTGAGAAAGTATGAATTTAGAAAAGGGGACCCGATTCTGGGTGATACTGTAACTGATAGATTTTACCAATTTTATTGATTGGTTTTATCTTATATAAGAAGAGGAAGATTATGCTAACACATTCCTCGAACATTGTGAACTGATACAGCTTAATGTTCTGCTTGTAAAGAAACTGGACAAACTACAGTACTAAGAATTACTGAAATTCAAGATATAATGAATTTCTTAAAGTGGAAAATATACAGGTCCAGAAGGTTATCTAATAGAATTTCATTGAAGACTTTCTGTTAATTTAGTCCCATTTTAGAGGAAGCTGGAAAAGTAATATACTCTTCCCCATTTTAAGTCAGACATTGATTAATGTCTTTCCAGAGAAGAATGAAAACCCTCTGCAATGTACATCTTGTAAACAAATCTTATTAATTATAGATGTCAAGATATTGGTTTCTATCTGATTTTACTATTGTGTTGTGAATATTTAAAATTTGGAACAATGAAAGGAAGTAGAAGGTGCTGTGAAATCACATATTTAATTGGCTCTGGAAAGACAGTCTAGTAAGACCTCCTCATTAGTTTTGCTGACATATAATATGCAAGTCTGGAAGCACCCATGAGTGAATTTGATTAAAACTAGAATGGAACAGTTAGACATCTCACTAAGTATCTATTTTCAAAACTAATCCAATGCCGCATATAGGTATCTCTCAAGTTAGAAGTGGTGATTTTTAGCATCAAAGAGTGACGGTGTTCTTGTTAACCTAGTTCAACAAAGAGCAAGCTTCTAATAATTGATGACTGCCTCCACTCTGAAAGTCTCCTAAAAAGACCCCTATTAAACACAAAAATGTGTGTCGCATGTGCAGACTGCACATTGCATATGTTAAAATAAACATAACCCATTGCAGGTCTGTAACCTTTCTGTAAAATCAGCTTAATACATTTGCACTCAAAGACATCAATAGACTAGAGGTAAAAATGATCAATATGTTGTCAATTGTGTTTTGTGCTTTCTATTATTCAGTTACAATGATAGTATAGGAGTCAATGCAAGGTTGAAAAAATGTGCAGCAATATTAATAAAAATATGAATTGCATAATATGAATTCGAACTAAACATTGTGTCACACCCCATCAAATAGTGTTGAATAGGACTGCTGTTAGAGAGCTGATAACTAAGGTCCACATGAGTTGCAAATTTCAGTATTCAAAACATCCAAATCAGTAATTATGCCTAATGATACCAGTAGAAGCACGGATGAGGCTGTGCAGCATTCACCTTCTACATGTATAATTAAAGAAAGTTAACATTACTGTGGACCTGGAAATTCAAACAAGCCATACCAAAATACAGCCACAGCATTTTAACACATAGTGCATAATCAGACCACAATTCTTATCTATTTGCTGTTGTTATAGCATATAATGATGCAATAGTCAAAATGAGAGAAAGCAGACAGAAGCAATTCTCAGCTGCATGGAGCCAAGTAGCTGCAGTGGTCTATTTGTGTGTGTCTCTTGTAACAATTCGTCTCGAGCGCTAAATTGACGATTGCTACCACTAATCTGTTCTAGGTGACGGCAGATGATAAAAGGATAGGCCAATATCACACCCCAGTAAATTTCCCGTATACCCTTTATTATACACAAAACAGTCCCTTAATACCAATGCATTTATAGCCCACCAAGAACCATAGTCCATATCTATCCTCACATTACATCAAATAAACAACAAAAAAAAATACAATCCCTTACACATGCACCCCACCACCCTAAAATAACCCTTATATTGCATTGCCACAAATATATACATATATATATACACAATAACAATATTAATTCCCCCAGTTCCCCTTCCAGAGATGATAAATAGATCCACATTTGTCCTGAAAATTGCGGACTACAAGCCCAATCACCTCTTCGTCATAAAAGACATACAGTCAGTCTTGCGCCATGATACAATATAGTAAGTCCTTTGAAATAGCTCACCCGAGTCTGTAGGAATTAGCGGAACGTTCGATTCCCCGATCAAAAGAAGACCTTCCACCTTCTGAGAGGACTGTAGGAGCTCCTAGATTTCTTACATGGCCAGTGCAGTAGCTGATCTGTTTTTTTAATTATCCGATGCTCTTTTTTTTCTTTTTCTCTCCTCCTTCCCTTCTCTCTTTAAAATGGCGCGCTTTATGCAAATCACTCCCCGAAAAAACAGTAAAACCGGAAGTTCCACCTCTGGGGCACCGCTGTCAATCCCTGGCTGTAAGAATGTTCCCCACAACACCCGATCGACAGCAGAAAAGATTATCTTTATGTGGCAGCGCTACACTCTTCTGAAGCTGCTCTCATTACAATCTATAAATTAATCATTAAGCTTCAGTTACGTTGTGAGCTACTGAATGGATAACAGCAATTTCAGTTTTTTCTTTTCTCTCAGTGTCATATCTTTTGTTTAATTTCTTTTGCTCTCTCCCAGAAACCTTATACATTTATAGTGCATGGACTGGAGTAATTGGGGAAGGTGTTTTAGGAAAAAGCCCCGTGGGCATATCCTTTGCAACAGTGGATTTCGCCAATATTCACTACAATCACTTTAACGAGTTGCCCCCAGACATGTATTCTTGATTGAGAATCACATCTGATCCCACGAGACTACCTCCTTATACGCTTTGCTCTGTGCTGTAGTCATCTATAATAATCAACAATTTAATACAAATCACATTGTGCTTCATTTGCTCAAAATAAGGAACCAATGGAGGAAACACATCAAGGCTGAAATTATATTTTCTGCAGTTCCATTACAGGATTAATATAGTAATTGCTTTATGGAAATTATTAGCTATGTTAATGGTCAGAGAATTCTTTTATTGATAATGTGTTTACACCCTTAGATTAACTTTATTGTAAACATCGAGTTCTCTAAGTGCGCTTCAATTTTCATAAGTCCAAAACTTTGTTAAAAAAATGTAATCCCTTTCAATGTCCACACATGAAAACATTTTACCTAGTACTGAGGAGAAGATTAGTAGAATTTCCAGACTTTTTAAATTATTGTATAGTACTCACAACCAGATGATCTTAGGCAACACTGGGAATATAAGGAAGGAAGGAATATAAATGGATATTTCTCAGCATTCATCTACCATCAGTCTGTGTAGAACAAGCTGCAGTTCATCTTAAAATTGTAAATTGGACACACCTTCCCAGATTAAAATGATGAAAAATGTATCAATGATTGAATACTAATTGTTTATAAGCTATATAGCTCTAACCATGCTGATTGTTGTATTATAACTATTGTATTGTAATGCATATATCTTGAAATAAACAGAACTTTAATATTAAAAAATATTTTTTACTGTTTCTACCAACTCTTCTTAAAAGTAACCATATTGACATACGGGTCATATTTTCTATCCAGTGTAATATATTATGTATCTTTTTTTTAACTGCTAAAATAATATTGCACTAGTTGTGCAATAAATTAATTTAAGGTATGGCAGGAATTTAAATTTTGAAGTATCTCAGTTACAGGTTCAGTCCATAGAATGTTAATTTTTTCCATTTATGGTATTATACACTAAGTACTGTTAACGATTTTAATACAGTCTTGACTTAAAGTTAAAAATTATTCTGAATTTGTGCTGAGGTTGTTCTCATAGAAATGTAAGAAGTAGAAGTGGTGGATTTTTTGTATTATTTCCACAGTGTGAGACTTCCAGATTGTAATAATTGTAAGGTCTAAATAGCCCCAAACTGTTCTCATAAAAGCCCGGTGACAGATAACTTTAAATTCTATGCTTGAAAAACTATTTCAAATAAACCAACTATGTTGTGCTACAGTCCACTGAGTCAGGGCAGGCTGCAATGTAATCTTTTCATGATATTAACCATCCATAAAATTACACTTGTTTTCAAGAGTATCTAAGAAGGTAAGGATAATTATGTCATAAATAATTTGCATGCATGCTTAAATGGTTAATGTTGCAAAATGGATTTTATTTCTAACATTGATCTTTTTTGTATTAACATATTCATACATGCAAGCCACTTTCCTGCAAAGACAAGTGTGCATGTAGAAAAGAACTGAAAATCTCATATTGACCTTTAAGTATTTTGACACTCTTGATATCCTTCTGCTGTGAAACATTCTGACCTGTCATTGTTTACACATGTCTTAAACAACTATTATCATACACTGATAATTTCTGTATTATCTATATCTATTATTTATTTATTATATTACATATCTTACACATTAATATTGCTGCTACTTCTTTGTCTTGTCTTTGCACAATGTCTTGTCCCATTTGTGTTTAAATTTTAAATTTAAATTTTAATTCTTTTTTATTATTTGCACGTCATGTTGTTACACTGTGGACACTGAGCTTCGCAATTTTGTCTATCTGTATACTTGTATATGGTTGAGATGACAATAAAGTTCACTTTGACTTTGATTGTGTGCTCTTCAATTTTTATGTAGAGTTAAATGATTTTAGAACATTCAGGGTTAGAAATAAAGTACTAAGTGGAGGAATACTTGACACCCCGTCTTAATATGTATGGTATACAGAGTCTGTCAGGCTGTCTGCTGTAATTGAATGAGGTCACATAAAAAGTAGAAGATATTGACAGAAGGATATAATTCAAATAGGACAAGGGTAGTGCAGCATAATGTAATTTTCTTGTTCTTCCTATAAATGTGTAGGTTTTCTTTTGTTTCTTTCTATAGTCACAAATAATTACAATGAGGACAATTTGTGAATCTGAACTGACCTGATACTAATGCACATCTCAGATTGAAGATTTTTTTTTCTTTTTTTTTTATTTGATTGCTTACTGTCCTGCTCATTCTTGGATAAGCAGTTATTAGAAAAACACTAGATGTGCAAATTAATGGCACAAACAACTAGCACATGTAAAAAGCCAAGGCGTAAAGGCTGAATCCTCTTGCAGATTCAAATTCAACATTTTTGCAACATGTCACGACTATAGAACATTTTACATTGAGAACATGATATAAAATTCATTTAAGGGTGACCCTTGTTTACCTCTTCTCTTCCATTCTGCTTGCTTGGCAAAAATGAGAGGGAAATTAATCTTTTGATTAATACCATAATGCTGTAATTATATTTCATATTGTAATTGTAAGTCGATCCATTACTTAATCTGCTTAGAACTCTTCTGGGTCCTGGGGCTGGCACCTATTTCTAAAGCACTGGATGCAAGGCAGGAGCAAACTCCAGAGAATGAATCACAGGATGTACTCATTCAAATGTCCAATTTAACACACGTTTAGGATTTGGAAATAAAACTAAAGTAGATGAAAACTTAGTCATCGGTGTTTGGTCATGTGTGTGTATATGTGTGTGTGCAAACAGCACCAAGGCAGGAGCAGAGTCAGGATTTCAACCTAAAAATGTGAAGCAGCAGTGCTAGCCACTATAGTAGCAGTAAAGTTTTATTATTTACAGTATAGTGTTTATGATGAATTTATAGTCTTTAATAGTGAACAAAGTTACAAGGTTTACTTGGTGTTCCTTCTGGATTTGCAGAACATACAGTGGCTAGAAGGCCTCTCAAAATAAGGTTAAAAATGGGTGTTTCATCTGTCAATATTCTAACTGTGCAATAAGTTCAAAGGATATATATTTCAAGGTCAGGTATTTATACTCACAAATCATATCTCTGGATAGTGGTGGTGTGTTGCTTATTGATTAGCACATTCAAGTGAGATTTTCACCATACAATGTACAGTAACAATAATGACCCTAAAAACATTATTAACAATATAGTATTTACAAAAGAAAAGTCCTTAATACAATCAAATGGTTGTAAAAAAGTTGTGACGTGGGGTGAGGATAAGCAGCATTTGTGAATCAGCAGACATTATAAATGCATCTCTGGATGATGAAAGACACAAACAGAAATAACTGAATTGAAAAGCTTAATGCCTGCTTTATAAAACAATTAAATAATTAATTATTAAGAATCTAATACCATAGGAAGAAATAATCCCTTATTATTTTCATTTTATTCTTTGGAGATAAAAAAATGATGTTCCTTTTTTTAGTTAAAAATGATGTTAAATGAATAGGAATATCCCCTTGTAATGTGTTACCTAAATAAGCTTTTAGAAGAGAATGATGGCTCATTAACTTTTTGTATAGTCACTCATGTTAGATACAGACAGCCTGACAAAGGCAAGGGTATCCAAGTTCCCCAGATGGAGGGATCATTAGGCATCAGCAGAAGAAGTGTAGGAGTTGGAGAAAGGGCTGCACTAAAGTCAACTGACGAGATAAAAGCAATAAGAATACCGCGCTGATTCTTCATCTTGTTTATAGACCTAATACAAATTTAAATGTTGAACCTTTGATGAGGATGCAAAAGCTTTTCTTAATCCTTCTCAATCAGTAGTTGGATATGAACACATATCAAACAAGAGTGGCAAACACTAGAAAAGGACAGCCTTTGTCCATTCACTTTTTTATGCTTTAAGTCAGCCCTGTTAACATTTAACCCCCTTTTTTGAACACTTCAGAAGTTGAAAAGATCTGCTCACCTAACAGTGTACAATTGTTCTTTTAATCTAATATTCTGAAAAGTATGTGAACAAATTAGGAAATAAAAAAGGAAACGAAAAGTCATTCTGACAGAGTAGACAGAAAAAAATTATGGATCTGTTCGATTTAATAGAGCTCCCGAAAAGTGATGAGGAAGAAAACCTTATTGGCTTGTAAATCCTCTGGTCTGCATGGTTTATTGCTAAAACAATATACAAAGATATTTCCATGACCTTTTTGTCAATTGTTGGCTTTTATCACATGATTTATATTATCAATAACTTTATTATTGTGAGCTAAATGGCAGATGTTTCAGTATTTTTCATAAATGCTGTACCTACCAACGGTCTATGGCTGTTGTGAGTACCAGTAAATCAGAAAATCAATCCAAACCAGTAGTATCACAAAAGAACAAGTGACCTTTTAAAAACTATAAAGTTACACTTAAATAAAGAAGTATTCATATCTATCTAAACAATGTGCATCATTTTATTTTTAAGGCCCTCACTATATGATACTGTGAAAAAGTATTAGGCCACCTAGGAAAATTATTTTTTTGAGCAGTAAGTGATTGTGTTAGTTTTTTCATGAGAATACTATATGATGTTATAATAAATATAAAAAACAATATAATTTAATAAGCATCTTGTTAGGGCTAGATCAACACAGGTTTGGTTCCCAAACCGCTTTTTGAAGCACCCTAGCCCTTCCATGCATTGGTTAAATTTGAACAATAGCACATCTGATTTACATTAATGAGGTAGTCATTAGTCAAACCAGTTGTGCTAGTGGTGCAATGTAATAAATAAAGGGGGATTTGATTGGGGTGCTTTTAGGAGGGATTTGCAAATGGCTAAGCTAATACAGTTGAGTAAACATAAAACAGCAGTTTTTGATCAACAAGGCTATAGTCAGTGAGCAATAGCACACCAAACTAGATTTTCAAGATGGTGTTCAAGCTGTCTTAATTTGAAGCTGAAAACAGAAAATGCAAAAGATCACTTTCATAACAGATTGAAAAAAAAATCCAGTGAAGTACTTATTCAGTACCTGGCAGACTCATCTGGCATAAAATAACATATACAATGCACAGAAGACATTGTCTTTTAGGGCTTTATTGCAGCTGGGAAAGCTTTCTTTCAGGAAGACAACAAGCAAAAGAAAGACATTAAAGAATGTAGAGACAACCAGTGGCAGAAGGTCTTATGGAACAAGTCTAAATTTAAAAAGGCGGTCCACTAAGACTACAGTATGTCATAATATGAATTTGTTTGAACTACATTAATGCCTGGTTGCAAGAATCGTAGCAGGGGGTGCATTTCAGCCTACAGTGCAGAGGACTGCTGAGAGATAGGCAGTGTGGCATAGTGGTTAAGGTTTTGAACCTCAAACTCTGAGGTTGCAAGGTAAATTTCAGGTAAAACAAAAGAAATGTAACCAATTGTTTCTCAAATATTGAAATTTGCCTTAAATAAAGGTACAAGTCTTTGTAAATATAATATATCTCTCTATTATATAAAAAAATCTTGAAAGGAGACAAGTCTTTATTTTCTCAGAGAGACACTTTCACATCCCGCGAGACGAGACTTTGTGCCAAGAGATTGTCATCAGGGAAAAGTAGTGTTTCTTTCCAATGAAGAGGCCTATCCGCGAGAATGAAAAGTTTTGTTGTTTGGTGAAAGTGAAATCCACAAATGTGAGTGGCAGAGACGCAAATTTGCTGGCGTGTATCGCAGGTGGGGGTGAGGGACGGGTGAGGTTTCTTAAACGAAGCGAGCAGGGGGTGAAGCCTCCTAGTATATACATATATATGTAAATATAAACACATTTTGATTTAATTATGCTGTACTTTAATTATTGGCAAAATTTATTGCTTCAACATGATGATGACCCCATGCAATTAGGAGCAACTTGGAGCTGAAGTCTATAGAAGGAATGCTAACAGTAAATGATTGGCCATCTGAGAGCTCAGACCTGAACATTTTTGAAGCTTTGTGGGACCACTTGTATAGAGAAAACAACAAAAAGCAGCCAAAGGCAAAACAAAGGTAATGGCAAACCCTGTAAGAAACCTGGAAATAATTTTAATATGGGACTACCCGATAAAATTATTTTAATGTACCAATGCTCACTTTTGCATTCTAATGGAGGCTACACTTGTGGTAAAATATATATTTTTACATTCTTGTTATTTTATTTTGTATCCGTGTTTATTTCTTATATATTGTTGTATAGTGTTTTTACAAATAAGTAAATAAGTAAATATTTGCTGCCTATAGATAAGTACTTTTCAAAATAAAGTATTTTTCCTGTGTAGATACAGTGTTACTTTTATAGCTTCAGTTTTATTTTTGGTTGCCTGTGTGCCATATCCAGAAAGAAAGTGATCCCTTACCTGCAAGGGAGTCCAGAAGGATGGAAGGAGTGGGGGAGTTAGCATGTTCATACACTCCCCAAACACGCTAAAGGGCAGCATTTATGTGTTGCAACTCCCATTTTACAGACTGCAGGGCAGGCTAGAAAGTGTAGTTCCATGGGACAGCCCTACTGGGTGTCGTGTTTGCCACCAAGGGGAGCTACAGGGATTGACTATCCCTACTTTATGACACTTCTGCCTGACCTGGAAGTACCTACTTTCGGACTTTGCCCAAACACAGGAAGTACTTCTGGAGTCTGGCTTAAAAGGAGCCCTCCTAGAGGTTAGGAAAGCCACAGACAACACTTGTGAAGAGGAAGAGGAGTTGGGAGTAAGAGAAGAAAGACAAAGGTTACACAGTTCTTGAATATACAGTGATGTGTAAGGTAGCCAAATGAAATAAAAATCACTATATCTGAACCCATGATTTTCTGTGTCAGTTGTATCCAGGGTTTGGGGCTCAGTGGTGCCCCCTATCTGTCATGTTTATTATTTTATTTTATTTCTTTTACTTTTTTAAATTGTCCAGACATAGTCATCACTAGTATGGAGTTTGCATGTTGTCTATATGGCTGCATGGTTTTCCTGCTTTTCATTCCACACCCTAAAAACATTCATTATGGCTGTGTGTGTGGGGGGAGGAGTGTGTGTGGGTGGGTGTGTGGGTGTGTATGTGTGTGTAAAAAGCATACCAAATGATGGACTAGCATGTCATCCAGGGTTGATCCTTGCCTTTTATTTGATCCTAAAATTTTCCAGCCTCTTATGATGCTGAACTACATAAAGCAGGTATAAAAATTAGGTGATCATTTAAAGTAATTAATAAAAATATAAATTTATACAAACTAAATAAATTACGGAAGATTCAAACTATAATAAAGTTTAGGACAATATATTTAAAGTAAAACCAAAAAGACATTGTGAAGAATGTAATTCTTTTTTACAACAATTATATTTGTTAGGCATATTGACTTCCATATGGTGTCTTTCTTTCATTTTCCATCCAACATATGCCCTCTTGGCAATGATTAGATCAGACTACTAACACAGAACCACAGTTATTCGTACTGGATCAACATCTTTTAACTTCTCCAAACTAGGACATAAAAGAACAATTATTCAGAAATCAATTGACGTTTGAATAATTCTTCAGTTTTGTAGAAGCCACTTTTCCATTAACACACACTGTTGGCATCAGTACAGTGCTTAACAATTGTTCATTATCTTTCTTTAAATCTCGCAGTACTAGGGTGTTGTACCGTGTTAGCCATTATGAATGCAGTGGCAAGTCAAGTAAAATGACACCTTTTATTGGGTAACTAAAAAAAGATTACAATATGCAAGCTTTCGGGAAGAAGGGGCCTGAGTTGCCTCGAAAGCTTACACTCTATCTAAGAATGGCAGTTCTAAACCTTACCTATATCTTGGATTGTTGATAGCATATACATGTAGTATTTCGAGTGTGTTGAATAACCTTATATTATAGCGAAAACTTGTGACCCTTAGTGTTGTATTGTGTCCAGATGTTTCTTAAGTGTGTAATGTTTTAAAAAATGACATCCTATAAGCATTTGCCAGCAGCCATACTACATGCACTTCAGTACTGGTCATCATCCTCAAGCCAAGCATGTTCAGATCCCTCCAGTACTAGGATGGGAGACCAATTAGGAAAAAACTTGGGTTGCTACTGAAAGAGGTGTTGCAAGGGTGAAAAAGGGTGCTTACGCTTTTTCTGAATGTGGATCCCAATGCCCAAGTGCAGTGATGGGGACACTGTGTTGTAAAGAATGTCACCATCTTTTGGATGAGACATAAAACCAACGACCTGACTCTCTGTGGTCATAAAAGATACCTGGGCATCCTTTGTTAAAGAGCAAGGTGTTTCCCTATGTCCAGGGTAAATTGCCCACCACAACCTAGTTATACTGGTCCTCTAATCATCCCTTGTCTCTAATTGGCTATCTCACTCACAACTTCATCATCTAACAGGTAGTATATTGTGAGCGTACTGGCACAAAAAAGATTGCTGTCACATCATCCAGGTGGATGCTACACATTACTGGTGGTTGAAGTAGCTCCCCACTCACTGAAGAGCATTGAGTAGTGAAAAAGCTCTATATAAATGTAAAGAATTATTATTAGGTGACCACCTAGTTTGCCTAAATAGTAGAGCCAGCCCTGCTCACTCTCCCCACTACAGAAATGATCCCTGAAGCACAGCCATGCTTTATTCTAGAGATTTAACTGAAATGTTTTTGCCTTGTTGCACCACATATGTTGTGATTTCAGCCTTATTAGACTACAAAAAATCTTTTATAAATGTGCACAATGTCTTTTAAATGTCCCTTTGCACTGGTTACATGTCAGGATCTGCTGATTTTGTATTCATTATAATCATAAGCCAACCATTATTTTGTTCTTGTTCATATGTTCATGCCAGGTGACATCACACCAGCCACTGTGTATGTCAGAGTCTGTATCCAAATTCATAAGACCTACTTTATGTTGCTGTTCAATAAATTTTGCCAGTGAAGTCACAGAAAAAAAAAATAAAAATCTTTTTTTGTCAAGACTAAGGAGTATTTACAAACTTTGTGTATTGGTTTGCATTTTTGGTTTTGGTGATCTTACTCAATTAGTCAGGTCAAAACATAATTAGAGTTTGGAGCTGGTTCACAGCAAGATATTCAGTCACCACAACCACTGTCTAGACCTGCTTCTGCCCCCGAGCTTCACTCACAGAGGCTGGATAATAACAAGTAAAAAGCTGCAGCTTTTATTTTCAATCATACAGTTCAAATAAAGGTCAGAACAGATGGGAAGTAAAAAAAAATATGCAATAAATAGAAATAAAAAGAAAAGAAAGGAATAAGGAATTAAAAACTATCAAAAGGAAATTAATTAAAGAGATGGTATAACTCAGAACAGAGCTATTTCCTTGAAGGAATCCTTACAGCACCATCTATCAGGCTCCACCTTACCTTTATTGTTTCGATGTTCCCAAAAGCTTCTCCAATTTTTGCCATCCTGATTAAGAGAGATACACTTTTGATTAGGATAAATCAGCATCTTCTCCACACTGGTAGATACTCAGCTGGTGTGTACCTGTTTCAGGATCTTCCATAGCAACCTTCACTTCCTCAACCCCTTCACCGTGTTCCCTTAATTTGTTAACTCTCTGGGTTCCTGTACTTTTAGTTAGTCCTATAGGATCTGACTACAATTATAAGGGTTTTGAAGACAAAACTGATGGTAGAAAGTCCAATGAACAAGCAGCAACTGAAGACAGCTGCAGTAAAGGCCTGGCAAAGTGCAGGGTTTCTACTCTAGTAATGCTTTGCCAGTCCTTTATTTCAGCTGTCTTCAGTTGCTGCTTGTTCGTTGGACTTTCTACCATGCATGTCCAATTGGGTTGAAGTCACTTGATTGAATATTCTACTTCTTTGCTTTGAAAAACACTTGATTTGCTTTGCAGTATGTTTTGGCTGCATTGTCCATCTCTACTGTGAACCATTGTCCTAGCAGTTTTGCAGCATTTGGCTAAATCTGAGCAGATAGCATAACCCTATACACTTCAGAATTCATATAATCAATAAACACTAGTGGCTGACTACCATTTGCAGCCATGAATGCTCATGATATAAAACTGACTCCACCATGTTTCACAGGTGATGTAGTATTCATCAAATCATGAGCAATTTCTTCTCTTTTCCATACTCTCCTCTTTCCATCATTCTGGTACATATTGATCTTAGTTTCCTTTGTTCAAAAAAAATTGTTCCAGAACTGGACAGGCGTTTAAAAAATGTTTTCTGGCAAAGTCTAGTCTGTTCTTCTTATGCTTGAGGTTTACCAGTGGTTTGCACCTTGTGTTAAACCCTCTGTTTTTACTTTCATTAAGATTTCTCTTGATTGTAGATTTTGGCAATATTAGTTCTACTTTCCACAAAGTTTTCTTGGTTTGGCTAAATGTTGTGAAGGGGTTCTTCTTCACCAAGGACAGAATTCTTCAATCATCCAGAAAAGTTGTCTTCTGTGGTTTTCTAGACCTTCTGGTTGTTTATTTGACCACTCCAGGGGCCTCATGTATAACGCCGTGCGTAGAACTCACATTATAACATGGCGTAAGCACAAAAGCGGGAATGTGCTTATGCACAGAAAAATCCAGATGCAGGAATCTGTGCGCACGCAAACTTTGACATTCTTCTACTACATAAATCCCGATCAGCGTGAAAAGTAACGAACGTGCACGCGCCTTCTGTCCCGCCCCAACTCCTCCCAGAATTATGCCTTTTTGAATATGCAAATCTATATAAATAGCCTTCTGTGAAAAGACAATGGGAAAAGCACGGGGGAAAGTAAGAATTTCAGCGAATACCAAGTGGAGGCAAAGGAAAAACGTACTATTTGTTGGTTTAAACAGTGGTATAATCAACAAAAGAAAGTTGATCGAGTGACATAGTGTCGGAGAAACTCGAAAGCTCAAGTTCACAAAGTCACACAGTGCCCGAAATAAAAAAGAAGTTGTCACATATCAAAGTCGGCATGAAAAGGCGACTCGTAGCGGACCATCTGAGTGTCATATGAAAGCTTATTAGGGTACAGAGAAAAAAAATAGGCACACACTGGGAAAAAAGCACAAAATGTCAACTTTAATCTTGAAATTTCCACTTTAATCACGTAGTTTATTTTGTCATTAAAGTAGAACATCATAAACTTCATCTTAAAATTATTTATTTTACTAGTTTCTCAAGTAGCACGTTAAATGCTTTGTTCTGTATTTGATCTTCTATGTGCTCTATGTGTGTGAATCACTATGTGCTTTCATTCTTTCTCTTTCTCCGACAGGACACAGAATCCATTGCATTCATGATATTACAGCTCTCTGAATAATTAAAATACTGAGATGTATACGTGATATCTTTTTCATGATGATAGGAATGAAAGCATGTTATTAAACATGGGAACACAGTGGCGCAGTGATTGTTCATATCTCACGCAAGAGGCTTGCTGCGCCATGTGCGACCTTCAATGAAATAATTTATTACAGAAGTACTGTCTCTTTCAAACGTACTAACCTCCAATTCCTGTCCTTACTTTTCTTTCTCCAAATACACAATCGCCACACAATCAGCTCTGTAATAGACGTTAAGCCATCTGTAAGCTTAGAACGCCGATTCTTCAAAACTTTTAAGGAACATTGAAATATCTTCGTAGTACATGTTTAATTATTCTATCCGTCTATCCTTCTAGTGTCGCGTCAGCACCAGCAATAATACAGCGCAAGGCAGGAGCTATCCGTGAACTAGCTAGCGCTGCGGCACCGTGTCCTCACATGTTTAATTATTAACAATACAGATTATTTAAATAAAGTTAAAGTTTTATCTGTATACTATAAGCAACATATTTTGCTGCATTTCATCTTAAAAATGATATCGTCATCATACGCGCTTTATAAAGTGGCGCAGGTTGTGCAATATTACAACTGTAGTGCAAGTTTACAGTGGCGTAATTATATTTATAAGTACAAACAGTTCTACAAGGAGCACTTGATGGACTGATTGAGTGCGTTTATAGTTCTTGGGATGAAACTGTTTCTGAAACGTGAGGTCCGTACAGGAAAGGCTTTGACGCGTTTTGCCGTGGTTGAGGTAGTATGTGCTTGAAACTGTATACCGATAATTCTCTTTCCGATCAGCTGCTGCTGTGATTCCCCACTCAGATACAGTGATATAAATACTCCGAGTAGTGCAGTGAGGGTAATATGGAAAAAGATGATCCGCTGTGGCAACCCTTAACACGAGCAGCTGAAAGAAGAAGAAGATGCAGTGAGCGTAACAATGCTAAAGCAGTTATGGTATTTGGAATACTATGGCTATTCCCTGGAACATTGTATTGCTACAGGTTAATTACAATCAGATGCATTACACTAATAAACAATATGGAGTTAATTTCAGTGTATTTATAAAGCCGCGTCAGGAATGTGGGTCTAAGAATGAAAGGGTGACCACACAGGAACAGTAGCACTGTTTTAACGCTGGGTGCCGCCAGTCTGCAAAACCAAGCGGAGAAATTGCGTATGCCAGGGTATGAGGTACCGTGGAAATGTGCGTGGCTTTACGCCAAGTTTAGGTTTTATACATTGCGATTTGAGCGTGGAAACGTTCGTACGCAACATTTCTGTGCGTACGCACCGTTTATACGTGAGGCCCCAAGTGTTTTAACTGTCTCTCAGATGGGTTTGTTTTGTAATCTCCACCCCTGGAAATTAGGTGGGGGGGGGGGTGGGGTTATGTGAAAAAACAGCAGTCATTCCTCAAGGGCTCATGCATTATTTTTGATAAAACCCCTTAAATTAAAACTGAAAGTCTGCACTTCAATCACATGATGGTTGCTTTGTTTCAAATCCACTGTGGTGGTGTACAGAGCCAAAATTGCAGTATATAAACTGTGTCACTGTCCAAAAACTTATGGACTTGACTGTATCTGAAGCATGACCGGTGCACAATCCTCCTTCTACCATGAGCACCCCAGCCTATGTTATGGAACTGCTCACGGCAGCAAGAGACATAAAATTTATCCAGGAGGAAGTAAGAGAGGTAGATTTGGTTATGAAGTGCTAACAAGCCTAAACAAGGGCAGCACAGAATAGATTGAAAATCTCAAAGGAAAGAACTATAGGAAGTGCATGGCTCAGTGTGACATCTTTTGTTAAGGCGAAATAGAAGTGAATCGTGTCTGCTGTTATGTAAGGATCTAGCTCTTGATAAATTATATCTAATTAAAACTGACCACCATTAACATCAAGCTTACAAGTTACATAAAAGATCAGTAATTAAGCTTTATGGAGTTGTGAGAATGGTAACACAATTAACCTTTTAATTTGGAGGTCAAGCATGTCAGTAATAAAGCTTTGTGAAACAACAGACATGCAGTGACTTTGGACTTCTAGCCCCATGGGCCCTGGTGCAACTACCCTGCTTACACTGCCTGTAGTTACACCACTGGGCATAGGATAAGGTAAAGTTCAACTTTGGCCAAGGAGAGAGAGGGGGAACTAGACAAATAGATAATGAAAGAGAGGGTAGTCAGTATGCCAGTTCATTGTGAAAAGTGCCCTGTGTGTAAATACACCATTGAGCCACAGAGAGCTCATGGAGGATCCTTATTTGCTGGTCTGGCTACAATTATTCCCATGTTGTGTATCTTGATTACTAAATGACATATGTCTGAAATCCTGTGTTTCTCCTTTTCTCTGGAATAGAGATATTCCAGTGATTGTTCTCCACTTATAATGAGATATGGATAAAAGGTATAAAATGCTCCAGAACTTATTTTAAAATTATTTCAAGAAAATGATTTATCTCTAAAGGAAGAGAGCTTTTGTAAAATGCATGCTAAATTACAAATATTTTTTCTTACATTTTTAGTACTAGGGTGTTGTATCGTGTTAGCCATTATGAATGTAGAGAAAAGCCAAGCAAAATGACACCTTTTATTGGCTAACTAAAAAGATTACAATATGCAAGCTTTCGAGGCAACTCAGGCCCCTTCTTCAGGCAAGATGTAATGTAATCTTGCCTGAAGAAGGGGCCTGAGTTGCCTCGAAAGCTTGCATATTGTAATCTTTTTAGTTAGCCAATAAAAGGTGTCATTTTGCTTGGCTTTTCTCTTCTTACATTTTGATATTGTACTTCTTAGAATACATGGTGGTCCTTGTAGAGGCCTTCCCACTCACTATATGAAAGTAGCAAGTACACTTTCTTTCTGCCCTTCAGTATTCAGTGCACTGTGATTACCACTTCTTCTGTCCTCCAGTATACATAAACCTAATAGAGGTATCTCCTTACATGGAGTGCAGCCTTATTAGACCCTTGTTTGACAAATTGCCTTATAATTAATTAAATAGTTTAACAATTTAACCAGACTAAGGAAAATGGCACCTGCTTCCCCTGCATGATTCCTCTGATAATTGGCCTGAAATGAGTCAGATGCCTGGATTTTCTTTTGTGAATGAAGGTCAACTTACACTTCTACTGTGTGCTTTATTGGTTAAAAGAGGAATCTCTAAAGCAATAAATCAATTCAGACACCTGATATCTACAGTATTTTCCATTGCCTCCATTTCTTTTATCATCCATAGAGACTGGTAACTAACCATTTCAACCATGTCTTTCTTTCCAACATAAATTACTAACACATTGTTTAGTCTCAAAATACTCCACCAAAGGTGCTGTCTTTTTTGCGTACTTCTACTAACAGCAACAGGCATTTACTCTGCTGACCTTATTACACAGTTACCTTATTTATTGTCTAATTCAAAACATTATGTTACAACCTCATGTTTGTATGAATATAGAGTAAGGTCTTGCATGAGAGTTTTTTAATTTAATTAACTCAATTTAATTTAGTAAATTATGGGTATAAATAAAAACAATACTGCTTAGAACAAAAAAATCAAAATTAGATTTTATGTCAAGAACAGAATAATAAATCAAATTTTATTTACCACTAATATATACACACAGTGCAGATTGTAGTGAAATAATTAGTTACAGAGGCTCAAGATATTATATTAATATTATAAAAATATGAACATCTAGCTTGGATAATGAAAGAGCTGCTGCTGTAAATACCAGGCTTGTAAGAGACAGAAACATGGTCAGATCTGCTCAGTTGTACCATAGGTTTGCATTTAATGGCATTAACATTTGAACAGAGCATGCCCAGCGTATTGTGTCCACAAATGGAACAGGCAATAGATGTTTCTTCGTTCCAATATGTTCTCCTGGTAGAAGTCACCAGCATTCTAGGGTCAGAATGATTCATTATTTAGAGTGTTGGTAACAGAGTAAATTGTCTCTGTTGCTTAGATAAACATAAATCAAGATGATGTAACTTATCTCCCCAGGCAGTAACGTGGACAAATTCAGTTAGCATGATTGGATAACACATAGTTTTAATTATAATGTGCTCACTTTTCTACCATTACTGACTGACATAAATACCTTTTCCACTAGGTCTGATCATGTCAGATGAAACCTATCCAAGCTTTAAAATAGCATCTGAAATAAGAAGGTTAAGCCAGTTCTCTGCAGCACACAAAATGCTACATTACCTGAACTTGCCGTGAACCTCTATGAAATGTAAACATTCATCCAACCTATCTACAAGGGTTCAAACATTCCATATTTATGGAGGCAGGCCAGTTTTGAACCCCTTCCACCCTCCTTTTATCCTTGCATTAAATCATTCTCCTTTCCATCTTTGGACAAGCTGCTTCTGCAATAAGGTATAACGGAGCTCCTCAGGCAGTGGTGATCACAATGCTACCGGCTGAGTATGGGAATATTTAACATATATCCAAATTTACATTCCTCAGAGTCTCTTACATTCTCAGATGGTATAGGGGTAAGGCAGCCTTCAGACCCTTCCGATACTCTTCGCTCACCTTCTGACATCTCTCAAGTTCGCCGCTCATCCAAAGGCATTTGAGACAGGCCGATACTTTTAAAAATCCTTTTAAAAATTGTTAATAACAAGCCAGAGGCCACATTTTTACATGAATAATCCATAAATAAATAAGTGAAAAAAAAAGAAAGTTTATCCAAACAAAAGTAAAAAATTGTTTTTTTAACAATACTTATACAATTTAAAAATTGAAATAACAAGTAAAGTTGAGGAAGATGTCAGAAAATTAATTTATTCCTTTATCAGTTTTCAGATCTTTGTTTTTAGACAAGAGAAGCAGGGAGGAAGAATCTATACTGATAGCAACAGATGCAAAAATAAGAACCAAACATGGAGAGACCCGCTGGTCAGTCTGATAATGCAGTAAAGAACATACCTTATTTTTTGCTAATCAAATTTTTAATGACTGAAACAATTACAAGAAATGAGCAGTTTGAACTAACACTCATACCCATATTTATTCCTATAATGCAGATTTGGAATGGCCAGTCTGGCTTTGTTCTAATTTTATTACCTGTCCAATTTCTACTTTTGATACTCTTTCAAACAAACTACTTAACTTGACTATGGTCCAGCTGTAAAAACTATATGTTTGATGTAATTACAATTTTTAGGAGGCCAAGAGGGTTTAGTGATCAAAGAATTAGACTATTACAAAGTTTCTTATTTGAGCCCCACATAATACCTGATGCGTGACCCTAAGCACATCACAGAACTTGCTATTGACAAAATGATATATTTAGAAACAAGTGTGCTGCATAGTTATACTTGTAAATTACTGTAGGATGTGTTCATTGTAGGAAAGTGCTGAAGAAAACAGAGGATTTTCTGTTTATTCTTATGCAGTTTCTGCCTTAAGATGCATGCAAGCAACATCTCCTACTACACTGTTTACTGTATAAAAAATACCTATTAATTCAGCACATTATTTAAGCAGATCCATTAGTTAAACTTTCTTTAAGTTCCACTACAAATGATTTCTTCGTCATCACATATGAAGTCATAAATTGTATAGAAACCCCCTCCACCTTATTTTAGAGAATTGCTCATTCCAGTGTTCTCCTGGGTTGAAGTCGCCAGGATTCTAGGATCAGAATGATTCATTCATTAGAGTGTTGGTAACAGATTATATTATTTTTGTTGCTTAGTTAAACATTAATCAAGATGTGTACACTGAAATCTCAAAGGGCAGGCCTCTATAAAATTTGAAAAGTAGGTATGGCGTTCAGCTATAGTGGACTCAAAGTCTTAAATGACATGCATTTCTGCATTAGAGAAGGCCTGGAGACTCTGTATTTAAATCGAAGCTGAGCAATCATTATTTTAGAATTGCATACCTTTGATGGAGTTATATTAGAGGCTGTTTCATAATGCTCTCTTATATTACTACAACTCTTTATTGTATTGCTTAAAATCACGGATGGAATGCCTCAATGGGCTTTAACAGGCTCTATTTTTAAGAGTCCCTCAGCCTTGACTCCCTAAGAAGACAAGAAAAAAATTTTTTAAAAAAAGGAAGCAATCTTGGGAAAGGTAATTCAGAGAGAGACCCCTCTTCCAGGTAGGTTAGGCATGCAATGGGTATCAAAAAATGGGGTAAATGCAATACACAAAATAGAACACAAGTAATCCTCTTCTTAGGGCTACTTGGCCAATCTAGCATTGCCACCTTTTTAATTTCTCTTCTATGTGTTTGTAGTTGTACTATCTACATAGTATGAAAAAAAAAAAAGAATTCAACCCAAGAATTCAATATTGTGCTTTGTTTTTTCATTCTGTATATGCAATTATTGTGCAAATCTGATTTTGATGTCAGTGACATGTCAGTTCCCTCTCTCTATCCATGTTTTTCCATTCTTTTGCCTATTTACATTTTCTTTCATATATTGACCTCTGCCAGTTTTAAAGTCAGCTTGTTTTCATTTGCTTAACTACAATTTTTGGATCCACACCAAACAATGTTGCAGATGGTACATGTCTACAAGTCACTAACATCCACATACTTCTTGAAAGTTCTGCTATAAAACTGTACAACCTCACGGCACATGTTAAACATGCAACAGGCGCTATCATTTTATTAAGTTCATTCACCAATTAAATTGAAGCATTTACCATGCATAAAGTGATGAAGTGATGTATGGACCTGAGACATTGGCAGTAAAGGGAGTGCAGGAGAAGAAGTTACATGTGGCAGAAATGAAAACGTTAACCGTTACAAAAAGGACAGAATAAGAAATTAATCAGTCAGAGGTATGACAAAAGTGGGAGAGATGTCGAAGAAAGTACAGGAAAATAGGTTGAAGTAGTTTGGAAATGTAATGAAGAGAGACAATGAATATGTGGGTAAAAGAGTGATGGGACAGGAAGTACAGGGGAAAAGAAAGCAAAAAGTAATAGAAGATCTGAAGGAAAAGGGCTTGACTGGCGAGGAGGTGCAGGACCAAGCTTTTTGGAGAAGGCTGATCAAGCACATACACCCTACACAGCAGTGGAAAAAGATCAACAGGAAAAAAAAAAAGAATTTTATGCACTGTTTATGGCACCGGTGTTTAAACCTACATTATTCTATTAAAATATTTTTCTTTTTTCTAGTTTGGCTGCATTGGTGAAATAAATGGTGAAAGGAAACCCTTCATTACTATATTGATTTGAGTGTACCAAATTGATAATAGAAAGCAACTTTTCTGATATACTAAAGACAGTATTTTTTTTTCAACGTATAATCAAAGTTAATTTTATAAAAAAGAGATACACATCAACTAGTCATATATCCAGAGTAGTTCTGAGTCTTGTGCACATTACTGCTGGGATTGACTTTAGCTCCCTCCAACCAGATTAAGTAGGTTCTGTAAATGGATGATTGATGTACACTCTGACATTTTAGTACTTCTTGATGATTTTTGGAATGCAATGGAACTATAAAATAATTCCTTTAAAGTTAATTTTGAATGAATCAAGTTCAGTGAAGTATTTTAAGCAACCCTGAACTCACTTTAATCACAATATATTTATACTTTTATGCACAAACTGACCACAGTGGTCATTGCTGGTGTCCCACAGCTCTAGGAGACTGGATTTGAACCCAACCCTAGTCGCTGTCTGTGCTGATCCTGGATATTTGGCATCATACTTTAGACTACCTAATCCAAAAGGCAGCCATGTTGACTGGTAAGTATAAATTAGTGTAAATGAATCTAGGTATGTGTGTGATGAACTATTTTTGGTCAGTTACTGGCAAACACCTAAGGATGCCATGATGAACTCTGACTTCCTACAGCACTAAATTGAAATAAGCAGGTTCAGAAAATGGATGGGTGGAGGAATATACTGAAAATACTGCATGGTGTTTTGTGCCGTAATGAACAATATTTAAGTATAGTACATTAACAAAGGTGTACAGCGCTTATCAGTGTTACATGCATGGAACAAAAAGGATTAAAACTGAATTGAATTAAATCCAGTAATGGAATGGGTGACAATGCTTGGGTCAGTTAACCATAAAACTGTTACAACATTGAATGAAAACATTTGCACTAACCATTGCAGTTGGAAGCAGTTTAGGTCTTTTTCAAAGCTGCCTAATGACTGCCAAAATGTAACTGAATGTACCAATTGCTCCCCTGTAGTGCATGTAATTTGAAAGCAATCATTTTTTTTGGACTGGATATATCAGAAGAGCTGGAAGCTCACTTTTTAGTGTGCTGATGGACTCCAACTGTGTTGATCAATGTTACACGGCTCACAGCTTGTTCTCTTTACAAGTGCACTCTCTTGCCCTCCTCCTGATTAGGATTGCTATGCTAAGCACAGACTGCTCCAGGATGATGCATCTGTAAGACATGTGGTTGCCAAGTTGCACTTGCCAGCTGCATATACACTTTGAGAGTCAATTGTAAATTAAATTGATGGAAAACTATAATCAGATGAAATATTTATTATGCATTTTAAGGGGAGAACTCTCTGGTATACTGCTTAGTGCTAGAAATGAACTAAAGGAAACCCTTCATAATTATATTGATCTGAGTGTACCACAGGCCTACACATGCCTACCATCCTATATTCCAATACCAGTTGTTGTTTGTGTGCAGTTTAGATTTCCTCGCTGTGTCTGTGTTGGTTTCATTGTGAGTGGTTTTCTATAAACATCACCATGGACGTGCTGGTTAATTTAATTGCTGACTCCAAACTGACTCTAGCGTGACTCTTGTGTCCTGTAATGGTTTGGCACCCTGTCCAGGATTGCTTCCTACTTTTGAGCCTGCTATTGCCAGTATAGGATTGGATAAAGGAGATTTCTGAATATATGTATTTTTTTTAAAGATTTTATTGTACATACAGAAAGATAAACTGCCAAGGATATCTGCCTCATAATGTTGCAGTTTCACACAACGACATGTCTTGTGAAGGATAACGTAAGTGACAAAATGTATGAGGTTACCAGAGCTAAAGTTTGAAATTATTAGGAGTCTCATTCAACACCTTCATATGTAAGATGCAACAAACTTACTGACACAATTGATAATTTAAAGCATGGGTTACTTTTCTGCCTAAATTCGGACCTCATTTTCTTTTAATTATGGATATGTAAATTACCACACTAATTACTGTCCATTGATGAAAAAGTTTTCTTTTTAAAATTTTTTCTACAGCTTTTTAAATATTTCCTCACCCCTGGAGGGTCACTAGATTCACTAAAAATCTCACGGTGGCTAATGTTTTTAGTCCTTAGCTTTAGTGACAAAGAGGCAAAAAAGAACAAGATACAACGAAACTGCATACCTAAGTCAGTGAACACCAGTGATTCAAGTGTGCTCCAGTGCAGTCTGAAGAAATTAAAAAAAAACAGTGTCTTATATGTTAATTAGAATAAACCCTCCAGATATTGTAAAATCAATGTAAATGTGGTGAAACATTAGTTTTGTCTCTTGCTGTTCACTTTTTTTTAGTCCAAAGGAATAAAATTGACTTTAACTACTATGGTGAAGTCAAGCCAACTCAAGTGGCTTTATTGTCAGACCATTCATACACAGTATTTCAGCATACAGTGGCAACGTTCTGCAGGACAGTGGTGCAACAGATACATAGACAAAGGACAAATGCTTGACATGTAAAGAACTATACTATATACTGTACTATGTTTAACATCATACACTTTGTTTATTGTTATTGTTATTATTGCATTAGGGTTTAATACAGTATGCTTATCCAGAGCCACTTTTTAATACCATTCCCTGGGTTTGTTATCTTAATATTTCATGACTGTTGAAGATTATATTTTATGCATATAGTATTTAGACTTTATTGGCAATAGATATCTCTACTTTTTAATCCTCAGATGCCTCTGCAGGGGGGCTTGTTTTGTTTTGGACGTGCTCTGTCTCTAGGTATGCCAGAGGACTGGGACTTTGTGAAGTGGGGTCCAGCCTCACGTGGGGAGGCAAAATGGAGGGGTGGGGGGATAAGGGGGGAGAGAAAGAGAGCAAGCTATATCTAATCTATCCTTTTAATCCTTATAATTATAATTACCAACGTAATAATAAGCTGCATGGCAATAAATCGTGGGAAAATTGGAAATTAAGGCTCTGCATGAGAACCACCTTTTTCAACCCTTGCAAACATATGCAGTTTTTAATATCTGGAAAACATTTGGGATTATATTACTTAGAGATCTTTATATAGACAACATCTTTGCATCCTATGAACAATTACATTCCAAATCTAACTTTCCAGCAACACATTTCTTTCACTATCTTCAAATTAGAAATTTTGTTAAACAGAACCTGGCCGATTTTCCTCATCTTCCACCTTCCTCTATGCTGGAAAAAATATTGCTCAGTTTCAAGGACTCAGACAGCATTTCTTCAATATATAAAATTATTTTACAGTCCCTCCCTTTCAAAGATCCAAGAGGACAATCGGAAAAGGATCTCTCACTCAACATATCAGAAAAGGAGTGGAAGGTAGCAATGCAGACAATTCACTTGAGCTCCATAAGCGTAAAGCATTCAATTATTAAACTCAAAATTATATATCGAGCACATCTGTCTCGCTTAAAACTGTCCAAAATGTTTCCAGGGCAAGATCCAACCTGCGAACGCTGCAATCAAGTTCAAGCCTCACTGGGTCACATGTTTTGGGCCTGCACCAAATTAACATCATTCTGAACAAAAATTTTTAAGTGCCTTTCAGACAGCCTTGGTGTCACCATCCCTTCTAACCCATTAACAGCTGTGTTTGGTGTTCTTCCAGATGGCCTTAAAGTGGAGGAGGACAAACAAACTGTGATTGCCTTCACTACACTATTGGCACGCATACTTATTTTGCTAAACTGGAAGAATCCTAACTCTCCTCTTTTAACTCAGTGGGTATTATATTATTTGAAATTGGAAAAAATCTAATTCTCACTTAGAGGATCTGTGCAGAACTTTTTCAAAACCTGGCAGGATCTAATCAATAATATTTTAGTATAAGCTCTTAAAGCACTGAGGAGGCAGATTCTCTTCCCATTTCTTTTTCTTCTCCATTTATCTTTATCCGCCTATTAAACTCATCAATTTATTTATTTTTACTAGCTTTAAGTTTTACTCCTTTGGCCATGCTCTCTTTCTCAGGGGTCGGGGTTGATTTGTTTTCAATCCTATTTTTTGTAAAAATTGATCTATTTGTATGGAATGATTACAATAAAATCAATAAAATTAAAATAAAAAAAGAACTATACTATACTATAATTAAATAATAGATAAGTGAACAGATTGTAATAATTTAAATTAAATAGTAAAAAAATAAATAAAACCAACTAATAATAAAAAACAACATTGGCAACAAATATACTGCATATACTGTATAAAAGCTACTAGGAGCAGATCTAAGGGCGAGGGTAGCAAGGAGTTCATAGTCCAGACAGGTAAGGTGTAGACGCTGTTGCAGAACTTGTCAGAACTGATTTAGATGCTGCAGTACTTTCTAGCAGATGGAATTTGGACAAACAGATCATGGGAGGGGTGGGAGTGATTCCTTCACAATGCTACAGGCTTTTTGGGTGCAATGGTTTAAAAAAGATGTCTTCAATGGAGGGTAGAGAGGACCCAATGATTACTTCTGCTGTGTGCACTATCCGTTGTAGATCCTTAAGGTCAGGTCAGAGACACTTTCGTTTCCAAACCAGACAGTGAGCAGCTGGTCAGAACGCTCTCAATGGTGCCCCCTGTAGAATGTGGTGAGAATGGATGGAGGTAGCCTTGTCTGCTTTAGCTACCAAATGAAGTGGAGATGCTGGTGCACTTTCTTGGTTCTGAAGGTGGTGATAATCGACCAAGTAAGGTCAGCTGCCACGTGCACACCAAAGAATTCAGTACTCTTGACCAATTCCACTGCAGAACCATCGATATGCAATGAGGTGTGGCCAGCATGGGTCTTCTTGAAGTCAGCAATCATCTTTTTCAACTTATCCACATTAAGAGACAGATTATTGCACTTGAACCAGTCTGCCATTTATTCTATCTGCATTCTGTAAGGTGACTTATCACCATTGTTCATGTGACACCCAACCATTATGTAATTTCCAAGCTTAATGATGGTGTTCAAGCTGTCTACTTGTCCTACAATTATGAATTAGCAGATTGAACAGAAGTGGGCTGACTGAGTACACAGTCCTACTATTTCATATAGCACCTTTTGTAGTGGGCGCTTTAAGAAACCATGCTAAATAGCAACATCACAATACAAATATATTTATCAATAAAATGAAAAAAACATTTTAACCATGCAAGACCAATAACAGAACAAGATGCAGAGGACAGAAAGATATGGAAGGTGATCTGCTGTGGCAACCCCTAACGGGAGCAGCCGAAAGAAGAAGAAGAAGACCATCACATAAAACCATATTGACTCCTTAAAATAAAGAGATATTTAAAATGAATAGACAACAACTCATTTAACATATTATGTGATATTCTGAGAAGGATTAAATATTAAAATCAAGTTACAGTACAGTACAGCAATAACAAAAAAAAACCAACCATCTAGGGGGTGCTCCACCGGATACTGAGTGCTCATAGCACCATCCCAACATGCATTATCTCATGTGAGTTGTTGATGAAGTAGTGCCAAATAAAAAAATGGAACCATCCAAGGGTACTCCACTAAGCGTTCATAAAGCCATCTCAAAATGCATTATCTCTGAAATGCTGCTACCTAAATGGATTCTTTTCTGCTCACCATGGACAATCAGAACGTTCAGAAACATTTTTTGAAGTATGTACTAATACATAAACAGCAGCAAACTGGCAGAAAATGATATATTATTCCAAAACTATCCTTAAATCTAGAATAAAGGTTACAAATGTTCCCGAAAGTATATTTTGCTTTCTGAGCAGATAAAAGTAGATAATTACAATTTAAAAAAGAAAGCTTTTGTTAACTACTAAAGGTTATTAAGTGTCACCATGAATTCATTTGCTATTTATTATATATTTAAATAGGGAACTTTAGTAACTTGGGCATAACTTTAAAAATATAAAACCAAATTGCTAAATAATTTGCACATGTCATGATACAAGGTTTTAACACGTTTGTTTTGGGAAAATCGGTGCAATTGGTCTTATGGATCATAAGTAAAATAAAAAAACTAAATTAAGACACCTTTTCCGCTTCATCCTGGATGACAGGTCAACGTGACAGCTTACACATCTTCAGGGCATTTTTTGGACAATCATGATTAGCAATTTTGGGGGTTGTTACAAACTTAGATAGATATGTGTCATTAACAAAACGTGTGTCTTCTGCAAGATAACTGAAACTTGTTTACTTTTATCTTTTTTTCTCACAGAATCAATGGGTAGAGCACTTTGTTCTATAAGTGACAAAAAAAATGATCAAATTGTTCGGAAAAAAATGTGGAAAGATTTAAAAGCTGAGATGAATTAATACAAACATACAAAATGTGCTGTAAAACATCATTTTTGTTTTTTTATGTGCCCAAAAGAGAGATGGGTGCAAATGTGACTGACAACGCATCTATAGATAGATAGATAGATAGATAGATAGATAGATAGATAGATAGATAGATAGATAGATAGATAGATAGATAGATAGATAGATAGATAGATAGATAGATAGATAGATAGATAGATAGATAGATAGATAGATAGATAGATAGATAGATAGATAGAATTTTAGCTATTTAAATAAATGAATAAATAAATATACACACACACTTTGGTCTGAATACACACCAGAATGACAATAAAGCAAGAAAGTTCAACAAAAGTTCTGACTCACAGTGAGGCATTATGCAGACATATTGCTGTGAGGTACAAATGAGGTACAATGAGGTACAAAGAGAAATGTAATGGACAGAAAAAAATCTGAGGTTCACTTTGTCCTCATTTGCTTTGACTTCAAGGTTAATCCATGCTGGATTAATGATGGTATGAAAGAATGGAACTTTCATCCTTCACTTTGTCAGGGTAACGCGTTTTACTCCCTTGAGGCAAAGACACTGGTGACATCTCATAGACAGATAAAGCTAATGGACTGTGAAAGGAAATTTTATGAAGTGGGAAATAAAACGTATTTATTTATTGAAGGATAATCTTGTCTTCTGTTTAACTTCTTGCTTTGGGGAAGTATAAATGGCTGAGCGGGGCTTTATGTAAATAATCTGTGCTTGGTATCCTGGAAATAAGCCATCAACTGAAGGGTTTTGGCAGCCTTTTATACAGTTCTGTCTATTCAGAATGTATTTAGAGATGTGAGCAGAAAACCAGAATACTTGAAGTAAAATTTATTAAGACACTGGGAGAACATGCAAACTGTGCAAGGACAATGCACAGAATGCTGGATTTGTGAAGCAATGGCACTAACCACTCTGCTACCATGCCACCCAATACAAATTCAATAATGTAATATTTACTCTACAAAATTATAGCATGGATTTACAATAGATAAGAAGGACTCAATTCAACTGTACTGCCAAAAACACTGAAATCTTTATACCAATCGCACAGATATACAGTTTTTAGAATTTGATTATTCTTATTAATTTACTTTAAACAGTGTTTAATAGTTATGTATAAAATGTATTTTGACAAAGTGAAATTCTATAAACAAAAACAATGTGCAGTATGTAAAGTTCAATTTATATTAAATGGTAAATATCTGTTTACCTAAATTAATTCCACCAAGATAATGAAACTTCTAGTGACCAATTTTTTATTACTCCACAACCCAGAAGTGGATTAACAAAATTTAAAAAATTACAATCATTAAGAAAAATACAATAAAATAGGTCTAGTATGAGTAAAATCTATCTCTTGAAAGATTCAAGACTCTCCTCCTCTTACAAATTATAACAGAACTGCAAACATCACAAAACGGATACAATGCAAATACATTTTAAATGTTTAAAACAGATTGCACAACCAAGTTGTCTCTGGCTCATACAGTATGACTTATACACTGTGGTTGCATAAGTGTGCACACCTTTTAATTAATACTATGTGGAAGCACTTTTTGCTTTTACTCCAGTCTGTAGATACCTCCCAACTTCGTACAGCTGTTTTTTTTCTTGTAATTTTATCTTTTTTATCAATTTATTCTTTTCTTGCACAGTGAACTGAGCTCAGTCAAACTGTGATAAGAACTTCTGTGAACAAGTTAAGTCCATGGATTTTCTTTAGGACTGAAGTCTGTTCGCTGACTGTGCAATGACAAGATATTTAGCTTTCCTTTTCAAGCAATTTTTTGGTCAGAATTTCACAGGCCATTCAGAAGTCTTATAGCCTTACAAATTTCTATGTTCTATTTACAGAAAAGTGGTTTAAGGGGACACAATGCTGGGCAAGGCCTAAATCAGATTATTTAACCCGCATGTCTTCTTTGCCTGAGTAGCAATCCTACTTATTACCCAATCTTTACAATTTTTTTTTACAAAATATAATGTAAAACTTTTACAGAAGCACAATAAATAAAAATATATATGTGTGCGTGTGTGAGAATAAAAAAGAAAGAAATATCTGATTTGGTAGTTACTGTTGCAGTGAAGTATTATACAGACATACTGCTGTTGGTATAAAGGAGCTCCAGTCAGTCCTGTCCTTTCTTATTTATTTCCTCTGTGTTAAGAGACCAAGCAAGCCTGCCATTGATGTGGACCCCCAAATACCTGTAGCAATGCAGCACCTCTACAATCCCACTTCCTGGATGGTGTCATGGTGTAGATGCTTTTTGGTGCGGTGAAAGTCAATGACCAGTTCCTTGGTTTTGCTGATGTTAAGTTACAGACAATTATTTCTGCACCAAGAAACACAGTTCCCCACCTGACTACTACACTCTGTCTCAATCCTGTTATCAACACACCCCATAAGTGCAATAATGATGAATTCATTCATGTTATTATTTGAATGAATTCATGAATGAATACACACATTTAATTTTTAACTGTATACTGACACGTGTTTTACTAAAGAAATCCTGTATAAATTCACCTTGATGGAATGTGCTACACATACAACTAGGTCTGTAGAAATGTTTCATGGCTGTGTGTTTAACATGTTGTGCAGCAGAGTCAGCTATTGCAGACTGGTGCTAAGAGTGTTTGACACAATGCTGGAGCTAACTCTGGATATTAGACCATCAAATGGCACATTCATGAACTCACTTCACCTAAGACTATTTTGACTTGACTGTATGTGTTTGGACATTCTGCAGTCAACAGGTATTACATATATCTTCAAAAACACCTATAAAAATCCTAGATAATTAAAAGGGAAAACCTTACCAACTTCAAGAAGAATTACATGTTAAGCATTGTTGAGCACAATTTATATTCCCTCATTTAGTGATGACTGCCTATGTGTGTGTCTGTGTGTCAGTTTATGAGTCTGTAGACACAATAATTCAAAAATTAATCTCTTACCTTGAATGAAACTTGGCACAGTCTTTTCGTTTACAAAGTTATATTGACCTGTTTAGCCTGAGCAAAACTGTTCTAGTAGACTTTCATCTACAGTGTGTAAAAATGATCAGACGTGACACACTTGAAAAGGTTTGGGGCAGCCACCCATATAATATTCCTGGCTGCAAAAGGCTTTGATAGGTACAGAGATGTTCACAAGACTGAGTCCAAAACAGAACTGACTTTGAGTTTCAAAGATGGCGGTTTTAAATTGTCAGCCCTTTAGCTGCCCCCCATGCGCACGTGTGTATATTAAAAAGCATCTGTATAAAGCCAAATTTCCTACTGGGGGCAAATCTATCTATCTATCTATCTATCTATCTATCTATCTATCTATCTATCTATCTATCTATCTATCTATCTATCTATCTATCTATCTATCTATCTATCTATCTATCTATCTATCTATCTATCTAACTAATTGAAAAAAGTATACAAAAGCTACCAAAATCTTTTAAATACAGTAGTACATTTGTAGTTGAAGGCTTCTAATTACTCATTAGCTACGGTATTTGCACTTTTTTCTTGTTTCAGCATTTCTTGTTTAACAAATTACAGATTCTTCTCTTAGGTTTGATTCTTATACTCAGTCACTGTGTTTGTTTTCAATATGTCTAATGAGATTTTTCTCTGGTTAGCCCCCATATCCCCAATATAGGGTCATGCTGCAGACTTACCATATAAACCATAATAAATATACACATTTCTGTAATTTAATTGTTTTTGGCAGGTAGCATAGTGGCACAGTAGGTAGACATATTGCCACATACTGGCAAATCCTGTCAGTACGGATTCTGTATTTTCCATGTCTGCATGTGTGCGTGTGTCTGTGTGTGTGTTACCCCACAACACAGAACTGGATATAGACTGGATGGATGGTTTTACTTTACTTTTTTCTTAAATTGACCTTAATTCCTGCAATGGAGTACTGTATAGCACATTGAAGGGTTGATTCTTGCATTACTCTCAGTGCTATCTGCATTGACTTCTGTCCTTGCCACCGTGAGCTGGCTGAAGCAGATACAGATAAATAGGTGAATGGATGAAATTCAACCTTTATTAAGTTATAAGTAAGGTCAAGCAGCTGTTTTATGCACTGTTTACTTTCATTACTTACTTTTTATATCATTTTTAGTTTATTCTGCAGTACATTTGTTTTTCCTCAAAAAATGGCACTAGCCTTTGAATCAAAACCTAACTTTAAATGCTTATTTTTAGATGACCTATGAAAGACAGAATCGTTTTTATGACCCTCAAATGTGCAATGCTAAAGTATTTTTCCTGCGTAATCCATATGATCTGGTTGATTACACATATTATATTATGTTTTCAGGTTTCAAACAGTCATTATTAAAATTATAGAAGGAAGAAACTACAGTTAGCTGTATTATAATAATTATATAATAGATACATTAGTAAATTATGGTATATTTTTTCACTCTTTGTAAAGTAAAGGTATTGGTTTTATCATTTTTATTTACTTTAAAATGTAGTTATTTTTCAAACATCAAAATCAGAACAGTTTGTTTTCTTATAATCATCAGTAAAGCAACAATATAATTGGTTGTGGCAGTGCAGATTTTAACCACTATTCTAATTCCCAAGGAAATGTTTTCATGGCTAATATAAATTATGTCTTTTAAATCTGGTTGATGAAGAAGACTTAGATAAAATATGTTTAGAAAGTCTGTGTGTGTATCAGCTTTTTTTTCTTTATCTCCAGTTCTTTCAGCATCTCCACAAGATGCAAAATTCAAGTTGACTTACTAAAAAGATTGTTTCTAGAAGATTAAAACGCCACTTTTTGCTTCCACTTTGTCTGGATGCTATTACAGAGTGTGGGTTTTGGCTTCACAAGCTACATACCAAATCTGTCAAACTCACAATGCCAGACTTAGACTGTGATTCATTTTGATAGCCATATGACATTATGCAGTTCAGGAAAGGGGGAAAAGACCGGTGTACACTATAAATTAGTATGTTTGTCCAGTCCAATACTTATAAATCAAAGCACGAAGCAGTCTCAGACTGGTTTTATAGAAGTGTAGTATTTATAGTTTGCAGATTGCATTTGCATCCCCTAATTATGAGTGATTGGATCCCACACAAGGGGGCTATATATTACCAAAACAAAGCTTTTAATTTTTTAAGTCAAAGACGTGATTTATTTGAGCCATAAAAAAGTGAACTCAGGTATTCAGAATAGTGGCTAAACTCAGCAGCTTATTTCTTTTGAGATATTCTTTCATGTGGTGACAAGACAGTAAAAGCAAAGCAAAAAATGCTACAAATGTCCTTTGCATGATGTGGTTTACTGTAAATGCTGATTCCAAACATATTTTCTCCTTCCCAGTATTGATTATTAAAAGACTTTAATCTATCCATCCATCTATACATAATTTTTCTGTATCTGTTTCTTTCTGTTCAGAGATGCAGACAGCAGGAACCTGAAAAACCAGCATCAGGCACAAAGCAAAAAACAGCGATTGATTGGGGTTCCATCACTGCGCACACTTGCTCACACTTTTTCTGAGTCTTATTCTATCTAATGAAAACAGTTGATTTCTTTTCTTAAATAAAACAAATTTAAAAATGAAAAAATGTTTACTCGCCTTTGGTCAACTTTCCATTTTTCTGCTTACTTTCACTGATACCAATAAATGAAAAAGTATTGCCTTTAATGGTTCCAGCAGAGTTCACTTGAGCAATTTCTTTTCATTAGAGTTTCTTAAATTCAAAGGGTATTCTATACTTAACACATAATAACTCTTTAAATTGTTATCGTTTGCTTCTGTTAAAGGCAGCATTGACAGCCCTGTTTGTCCTTAAGCAGCCAGTTTCCCTGCCAAGATATGAGTATGTAATTTTCAGAATCCTGCAGAATTAGCCCCAAATAACAGGCTAACTTTATTTATTACAACACATTGTAGAATAGCTGATTGGCAGTGTCCTTTGAAATAATATGACCTAACTACATGAGCCATATGTTTATACTAAAACAAATTGGGTGTACGTATATTTATTAGGATGTCTTTTATCCTTTTTCATTTTAAGAAGCATTTTTGGACATCATGGCAGCGAAGACTGGAATCCTTTAATCTTACTGAAAATGTTAATAATAACAACAACAATAATATCTTAGTTGAATAATCCATCTTTTTCTTCATTAAGTTACTAAACAAAACAAGTTCCCTCTGGACTAACATAAAGTATGTGCTTCCTAAATAGTGCAGATAGAGCCAATTTAAATGCAGGTAAATTGGGAGTGGGGAGGGAGGGCTGCAGTGCACAGAACAGTGCTCCTTAATGTTTTACAGCCTGAGGACTTTGGAGTAAATTAGACCTCCTAACCCCTGGTTCTTTTTCATATTTTTTGTACCACATAGCCACATTTTTTCATATCTATCCACCCAGGCATTTTAGAATTTGCTTAAACAGACTTAAGTATACAGAAGGCCGAACCTATCCTTACAACATCTCCCCACTGGAAAAATCCATTAGTGGGTGTGCAGCCACCAGTAAGGCTCAGGTTTGGATAGTGGACTTGGTTTGGCTGGGGAAAAAGTGTTGCAGATAGGTTGCAATGTGAGGTAGGGCTGGCAGCATTTATATGTGGGCACAGGGAGCATATGGAGCCACGGAAGACTTGAGTGGAGTTGAGGAGTGGCATGAAGAAAGTGGCAGGTCTGGCTGCAGAAGGTACCAATTTCTTTCGTAAGGGCCAGCTATTACCAGTGTTATGGCGATTGCTAAGTCAATTCCACTAGCTCTTGCAGCCCCAAGTTGTCACAATATTCATCTACCTTTTTTAGAATCTGCTTAAATAGACTGAAGTATGTAGGATATGGAACCTATCCTAGTAATATAAAATGCAAGGCACAGGAGAGAATGACGCACAAACTCAGCCTCACTCATACTTGCTATGAATTTGGGAGTACCTTAGCATTAAAGTTGCAAAAACTGTACCAAAAACCTGTAATGACTGGACAGGAAGAGACATTCATAGATGGTTTGAAATTAAGGTTAAGGAGACAAAATCACAAATGCAAACTAAGAACAAAGCCAGTGTGGAGACTGGCTCGGACACAGACAGGCAGACACGTTCATGTCACCCAACACACGTTTATTTACAATATATACATTGTCCATACTGTGCTCACAAGCCCCAAAGACCCCAAAATCCTGGCCACAACACAATGCCTTCTTCAGGCCGCATCCTTGTTCTCCTCCTCCTGACGTCATCCTACTTCCTCCCGACTCTTGTCCTTGACTGGAGGGAGGCGGCCCCTTTTATACACACCCGGATGTGCTCCAGGTGCTCCCCGGCAATCTTCCACAGACACTCCCCAGTGTGGCAGAAGTGTCGGCTGTGTACCCGGAAGCACTCCGGGTGTCCCCTCTTCTCTTCCCCCCAGCATTTCCTGGTGTGGCAGAAGCGCTGGGGTCCAGGGTCCCCAAGGCATCAGGGCACCCCCTGGCCCCCAATACAACCAGGGAGGATGCCCCCTCATGTCCTGGAGGAGGCACAAGCCCTCCTCCACTCCTCCTGGGCGTCCCGGCCGGGCATGGACGCCCGCCGGGCACCACTCCAGTAATTAAGAAATCTGAATCAAGAAAGATGTAGATAGAGAGTCAGGAGCCAGGAAGTTGGGTACTATTTAGTAATCGATACCAGAGATTCAAGACAGTCTTCAAGACGGATCAATATTTCTTCTGGAATAGAAATAGTTGGGAGGTGAGGAAAACTAGGCAGATTTCTTTTAGCAAAGTTTCTTATTTGGAAAGGTAAATTTGGAGGGTAATTGTCCGTAGGACTTCTTCCACTTACGGATGATGGAGGCCACTGTGGTCATTGGGACCTTCAAAGCAGCAGAAATTTTTCTGTAACCTTCCCCAGATTTGTGCTTCGAGACAATCCAGTCTCGGAGGGCTACAGAATTCCTTTGACTTCATGCTTAGTTTGTGCTCTGACATGAACTGTCAACTGTGGGACTTTATATAGACAGGTGTGTGCCTTTCCAAATCATGTCCAATCAACTGAATTTACCACAGGTGGACTCCAATTAAGCTGCAGAAACATCTCAAGGATGATCAGGGGAAACAGGATGCACCTGAGCTCAATTTTGAGCTTCATGGCAAAGGCTGTGAATACTTATGTACATCTGCTTTCTCAATTTTTTTATTTTTAATAAATTTGCAAAAATCTCAAGTAAACTTTTTTCACGTTGTCATTATGGGGTGTTGTGTGTAGAATTCTGAGGAAAAAAATGAATTTAATCCATTTTGGAATAAGGCTGTAACATAACAAAATGTGGAAAAAGTGATGCGCTGTGAATACTTTCTGGATGCACTGTATAGATATTATAGACAGAAGTGACAGAAGAGGAGTATTATTGAACATATTTGAGAAAACGAGTAACAAACAAATATCATGAGAGCAGTGTAAAAAATGAAAAGCTGGGAAACGTTTGCTTCTGAATTGCATTCCTTAATACACAGATAAACATCAGATCCATGCAACATTGCACTGGATAAACAACTGCATTCAACTTCAGAATTACTTTTCAGTAGAGTCTGCTCCCATGTAAACAGGCAGTGCAGTGCTCTTTCCACTTTGTGCTCTTCGCAGTAGTTTACTTCAAACACTAGATTAACAATGTATGTAGCTAGTGGAAGGTGGATTGCATATGTTGAGATGGGCAAAACATGTCACTAAGAGGTGGATATGGCTTGAAGAAATACCTCTTATTTTCTGTTCTCTGGTGACCTGTAGTAGGCGATCAAAAATGTGGAAAAGTACCATTTATTATTATAACTTGTTTAATAATTGAATCTGCAGTAACTCACTATTTGAATAAACAGTACAAGATAAAACTGGAAAACAATAGTTTTACACTAAAAACAGAGGTGCAGAATTTTGGTCAATTTTCTTCCAGTCATCTAACTCCACGAAAACTAACAAAAAAGTAAACCAGAAACACCACAGTCAGTTCATTTCAGACAATCCACTATGTCATTAGTTGTGAGTCCCAAAAATTGCCCTCTGGGGGGGATTTACTGTCCACCCCATTAGAAATTAATGCACCCAGAATAATCTTTATAAAATAAAAGTTTTATTTTAACAAAACCCTCAGTAGCTCCTAAGAGCGCAACAGAAATTGCCTGAAAAGTGCAAACCACAGCAAGCATAGTCCCAATATAGAATACTAAGTCTAAATTGAAAACAGAGCACAAGTTCAAAAATTCCAGAAATCACAAAAGCAACAAAAGCACAGTAAACAAAAGTAACACTCCACTCTTTATCACATTCGAAATGAACCGCTAGGAACTATGGAAGGCTCTCCAATATACAGGATGGAGGGTAGTTCCTGGCAGTGATTGGCAGATGGTCGTGGCCCTTGGGGGACCATCCACAAAACAGATGTAACATAATCTAATAAACACAAAAACAATGCACATAATAAACAAAAGAAACATTAACACAAATAAATGGGATAAAATTATACAATACAGATAAGAAACATAACTTTGAACTCCAGCCATGGGAGAAATTCAGGCTGAAACAGGACACACTATGGTCTTTTGGGGAAGTAATATCAAGTTAGTGTATAGTAGATGACCAGTTAAACTGATTAGGAAAGCCACTTTCATTACATGACTGATGCTGGACTCACTGGTAAAACTGACAAAAAAGATGTGTCTAAATGAAGGTTAAAACAAAAACATAATTATTATAAAGTTGAATTTATAAAATTTTGTTAAAAAATTAAAAAATCAAAATACTTATTTCAAAATTCATAATATCAATCCAAAGAAAATTGCAGAAAAGGAAAAAAATTAAAGTTATGTGGGGTAGAAATAATCTAATGGACAAATTAAACCAAAATATCACCACCAAAATTAAAAACATATTAAATAAAAAATCTGAAACTCAAAAATCCTATAACAAGCTAAAAGTCAAACAAAAGAAGTACCACAGCCTAAATGGTTAAAAACCACATGATTACAGAAGGGGACTTGAAAGCACAGTTGCAAGAGCTAATGCCACAGCAAGAAAGCAGTGGCACAAGGTACTGTAATTAGCCCTCAATAATTACATTAACAATGACTGCTGCACCTGAGGGCTGTAATCTAACTAGAGGCAACTACATTTTTTGTTATGACAGAAATGCATATGAGATGGGTACTGTCTTTCATTATGGAATCCTTATTATAGATGGCATCTTGGTAAGGCTGGCAGCACACTACACAACTTCAAGTCAAAAGCATGAAAAACGTAACAACTGTGACCGCTGGACCTTGTGGCTGTCATATTGCATGATCTGGAAGTAGTAGGGGGATGATGGATTAAACAATTTCTCAGCACACCTTCAAACTATTTCTCCATTCTGATACATTCTGCAGATGAGCTTCTCTTCTTTTCATTCTTTTGCATTGTACAGTATGCATTGTACTTGTAGTTGAGTGCTCATTGGTTGTTAACTCTTGCACACACAGAAACTCATCCCTATGGCTTAAGAAATAATAAAAATAAATTTTATTTCAAGGCATCTTTCTAAACACCCAAGGACACCGTACAGATAGTAAAATCATAAAACCAACAAAAACATGCATGTACACATACACATACATCTATATCTATATCTATGGAACTGAAAATACAGCAATAACAATACAGCCTAAGGTCATGTAGTGTAAGCTAAAATAAATTGATAAGCCTTAAAATGAGATTTGAAAATAGGTAGGTAATCTGTGTCCCGAATGTTTTTTTAGTATTAAGTTCTAGAGATGAGGAGCACTATGACTAAATGCCCTGGAACCCATGGTGATCAGGCGTGCAGGGGGGCATGATAAGAAGTAGAGGGCCTAAGAGTGCGGTTAGGTGTATAAACATGTATGAGGTCAGAGAGGTATAATGGAGCAAGGTTATGAATTGATTTAAAGGTAAGTAGAAGAATTTTAAAATCAATGCGAAATTTTACAGGAAGCCAATGACGCTGTTTAAGAGATGGGGTAATGTGTTGCACGGAAAAGTTATAGTACGGGCAGCTGAATTCTGAACAAGCTGGAGTTTATGGAGAAGCTTATGTGGGAGACCAGAGAACAGAATTACAATAATCAATGTGAGAAGTGACCAAATGTATAAGTAAGGATGGTGGTGCTATTTAGTGTGTAAGAAGTCACAATTCTCAAATTAGGGATAAGGCCTGTCAGTGTTATTCAAAACCAGGTGTCATGTTTCTTTGTTTCCCTGTTGCTGCTAAATATTTGGTAACTTAAATGATGGATGTGTATGTTATTAGCTTTATTTGAACTTGTCTGCTGGCTGAGACAGCCATCTCAGGTCTGCCAGACTTATAATCAGTTATTGTTTTCAGTGCCTAAAAACCTTTACTTTGCATCATTAAAAAAATCATGTTATCTTTCTTTATGTTATTATCTTTTAAACAATTTTCCTTTTAATTAAGTCAATATTTTAAAAGAAAATTTTTAATAATATAATTTAGAAGTACCTGCAGTGGGTTGGTGCCCTACCCAGGATTGGTTCCTGCCTTGTGCCCTGTGTTGGCAGGGATTGGCTCCAGCAGACCCCTGTGACCCTGTGTTCGGATTCAGAGAGTTGGAAAATGAATGGATGGATGGATTTAGAAGTACTTTTAATTTTGAATGTCACACAGAGTTTATGTAATAGTAATTTTTTATCTTTTTTAGAATTAATAAATGCTCACAGTAATTTTTATATCAGAAAATGGTTGACTGACTCTGCTTAGTGCTGACGTGTCACAATTGTTTCAGTCTACCAGCTTCTAACTTCCACTTTTTTAGATACAACAGCTGTGACTGATAGGTCAGCATCAGATGGATTATATCATCAGAGTATCTGAGAGAAGGCAATGTCCTTGAGCGATAATGTGATAATCTCCATCAATGTTATCATAGCAGAGATTGAGACAGACATTGTTGTGGGAATTGTACATGATGTACTGCAGAAGCAGATTCAATAGAGTTAAGTCTTTCATAATTAAACTGACTACTTTAAATGTTTCTACCTTGGCTTGAGATACTACTTCATGAATAACAGTAGCAGCAACCTGTGTGTCAACAGAAAGAGTAATGTAAACAATATGTTTGATGAATTTCTTGTGCAAACAGTACAGCTTTAGACTGAGTGCTAATAAATCGGTTTTCTATATTAAGACCTGGGGCTTTATTGTAATAAGAGGAAGGCTACAATTCACACACGCTATTCCATATTTACTATTTCTGACTTTTTTACTTTTCAGCACATTTTTATGCATAGTAACTATTTATTTTCTGAAGTTAACAGAATCCATCCATCTAGTTTCTTAACCTGATTATCCAGTGCATGGTTCTGGGAAAGCTGAGCCTATTCCACCAGTCATTGGGTGCAAGGCAGGAACAGTCCCAGAACAGTGTGCCAGTCTATCACAGGTAGAAAACACCCACACACCAGAAGGGCCAAATTACCTTAAAGAAATACTCCACCCAAAATGATTTTTTGTTTATATGTTACACCCAAAATTTGTAATCTTATGTTATTATGCAGAATGAGAGAAAATAGTATAATAGAATGCCAGAATATATAATGCCCGCAGCAAATAATGTAAAAAACATCCATGGAAAAAAGAAAGAAAATTCTCACATTACTCGTGTCACATAGTTCATATGTTCTTTATCCATTTGAATGTTAAAAACGTACAAAAAGTATGTATTTTTGGTAAAATATTATTAACATTTGCATCCAGAACAAAGCACAACACATTCAACCAATTCTGTGTTTTCAACTTGAAAACAGGGCTTTTGACCAATGAATAAGGGGAGGAGGTGGGTCTTCAATTTTGATGCTAATTTGTGTGTGTGTACATGTTCCTCCCTCATTCACAAAAGTGTCTTTTGGAAGCAGTTTATTCAAAAATATTTTAGTAAAAACACATTTGGAAAGCAAAAAAATGAGAGACATTGCATGTGGATTATGCAACATGAGTAGCGTGAGATTTTTTTCATGGATGTTTTTAAATTGTTTGCTGTTACCCTGCATTGGTAACAGACTATGATTCTGAATTATATACTTTCTTACCTTTTTTCTGTATGAAAACATAAGATTACATTTTTTTCTTGGCCATCAGTATAGCACATGCGGTAAGTAACATGAAGTATTCCTTTAACCGAATGCAAAATAATAATATTAATAATAATAATAATATGTCATTTAGATGGGTAGCACCAGTGTTTCACAGATTCAGTTTTCTGAGATCAAATACGATGCAAGTCATTGTCTTGTGGAATTTACACATTCTCCATGCATTTGTGTTGAGTCTTCCTACCACATCAAGAGATGTGTGTTACTTTTGCAATTCTAAATTGTGAACCTCATGTTGTTAGGTCACCCTGTCCACGGCTGCTTCTTGCAGTGATCGTGGGATAGGATGTGGCTGAATTAAACGAGTATACGAAAATTATGTTATGTGGCATGTGCATTGTTCCAGTTGATATTTTCGTTTAAGACCTTAAACCTTAATAGACTAATCAACCCATAAATTAATTGAGATAAACAACAACAACAACAACATTTATTTATATAGCACATTTTCATACAAAAAGTAGCTCAAAGTGCTCAAATGCAATTCCCGCATTGAATAAACAATGACTTCACCAAATGTTATGCCTGCTTTTCTACAAAGACAGTATAGATGTTAAGAACAAAGATAATTGATTCTTACAAAACGTCTTAATACGCTTTCTCATTAAATTTCCACTGACAAAGGCATTATTTATAAAGTTAAGGACTAAAAGAACTCAAGACAAAACCCATAAGAGGTAAAACTGCTTGTAAATCAGCTAAAAATACAAAGAAGTATTCTCATTTCATTGAAAAGGATCTGAAGGAAGAGTTGGCTGTTACTGAAGTGATAGTAAACAGATCCATGGCACAGCATTTATTACACCAAAAATATCTGCATGAAAGGCTTATCACAAAGAAATCTTTCCTAAGTTCTCATTACAAATGTTAATGTCTTAAGCACACATAGCAATACTTATATAAGCTGTAAATATTTGAACTTTTTAGCCTTCAGCAAATAATAAAAGTTTAGAGGAAACAGATACAGAATTTGAAAGAAAGAATACCTTCCCACCTGTTTAAGGATCCCGATGATCCTACATTACTTTGTTGCAGTCAGTAGCATAGGAAATATTTTGTGGGTAGAAGGAAAAACAAATTTAAATATATATCAAAAAGCCACAGATTTTGTCCAGGAGTCAGGGAAGAAAGCATAATTTGAAAATGAGTTGGATAATCCATCGTTTTAAGCAACCAAGAAGTATTTATAGAAAGGTCAAGGTTCTTCAGAATGGCTTTCAAAACCCCCAGAAATAAATTAATCATTCAAAATCTCTGGTGCAATCTCTAACATGGAATGAAGGCTAATAATATCAAACAATATCTCTGAACTAGGAGAATTCCTAAAGAGATGCTAAAGAACGCAACAAGAAACATCTAGAAGCTGTGGTTCATTCACATTCATTTACAGTTACAGTTTTATTTTATTTTTTAATAGTAGAAATTAACTGTGATGTAAAAAATGTCATATTTAGGTCAGTATACTGCAAAGCTTGTGTTAACTTCATTTTACTTTTAGAAACAGTTAATATAAAATGATATTATGGTTTCAACATTTGCATAAAATTGAACTTCTGCTTCTGCACTTTCTTACATTCAAGTAGTGATTTACTGAAGTTAAAAAAAGTTATAAATTAAAACTATAAAACTTGAGTAGAAAATGACATCACTTTTCTTAATGTTTCCAGATTAACATACTGTACCTATCAAATTGAGTCTGTATGAACAGAGGTTAAAAATTATCAACTGTTTTCACATTACATGGTATTAAAATCCAGCATAAATAATTATTGTAAAAGCAATATTCTTCTTCTTCTTCTTTTGGCTGCTCCCGTTAGGGGTTGCCACAACGGATCATCTTTTTCCATATCTTCCTGTCCTCTGCATCTTGCTCTGTCACACCCATCACCTGCATGTCCTCTCTCACCACATCCATAAACCTTCTCTTAGGCCTTCCTTTTTTCCTCTTGCCTGGCAGCTCTATCTTTAACATCTTTTTCCCAGTATACCCAGCATCTCCCCTCTGCACATATCCAAACCAACTCAATCTCACCTCTCTGACTTTGTCTCCCAACCGTCCAACTTGAGCTGACCCTCTAATGTACTCATTTCTAATCCTATCCATCCTTGTCACACCCAGTGCAAATCTTAGCATCTTTAACTCTGCTACCTCCAGCTCTGTCTCCTGCTTTCTGGTCAGTGCCACCATCTCCAACCCAAATAACATAGCTGGTCTCACTACTGTCCTGCTCTTGCTGATACCCATCTGTCACAAATCACTCAATATTAATATCTAATTTCACCTTACACTGCATACTCACGATTTAAAAAGTCACCACAACCAAAATTTTATTTGTATTAACTTTCCAGGTTGTAATGTGCTTTATGTTCTCAGATTTCCCCAGAAATTTCCTACATGAAAATGAAATAAACAATATGCTTGATATTAGTTGTAATAAGTAGAACAAATGCTAGTACTGCAATCACCTATATAAAACTTCACTTTACTCAAAAAAATGAGCATGTATTTTTTTATTTTGCATTTAAGTACTGAAATAAAATTACTAAAAGAGAGAACATATTGAATTTCTGCCTTTCTAAAATAAAATGGGATTATGTGCAGAGTGAAATGACACTACAGAGCACAGAAACTATATGACTTGCAAAAATTTTGTAACTTTTTTTTTGGATCAGATCATTTTTTATAAACACATTTAAAGCAACTATTCATCTGGAATGGCTGAACACTTGAATTATTATTTGCTTTTTGAACCAACATTAAACCACAGCACTGTAATACTGTAATTCTTCTAATATTTACTCTTTCCTACAAATGTCAAGTTGTAGAGAAGTACTTTAAATAAACTTTTAGTTATGAAAAGACGAAATTTCACTTTTGGAATTTCCCTTGGGAGGGATTTAATTTAATTTCTCAAACACTTTAATTTTATGTGTTTAATATTTTCTTGAAATCAGGTATGGTATCTCTGCTGACTGGACAATTGTAGACTTGCCTGCATTACACATAAATTTACTGCTGAACCTCCATCCATCTATCTATCCATCCTTTATCAAACCTTCTTAAATAAATTCAGGTTCAGAGTTTTGCAGCTCTTTCTGGCAGGCACCATGCTGCCCTAGTGGTGAACCTGTTGCCTGAACTGAATAAATGCTCAGTATATAAATGATTTACATTAGGTTTTTTATTGAAAGTGCAGTTTGATTTCTTTCTTCTTTGGTTTTGCAAAAAGAGATGTTAATAGGAAAAAAAACTTAACCAAAACTGGCTGGACACTTGTTTATCAACAGAACAAAAACCACAGAAAAGACATTCAAGAGATCATTTAAAAAGTAGATCACAGGTTATTAGAATTAGACGGTCTGGAGTGTGGTGACCTAGGAATGGGTGGACATGCTGCATATCAAATGCTGGCACGAGACAGACCAAGGCTGGCCAACTCCAATCCTGGAAAGCCACAGTGACTACAGGTTTTCATTCTAACTATTTTCTTCGTTAGTGATTAGTTTTTGCTACTGATTAACTTCATTTAATTTATTTGCTATTTAAGACTCAGATCCTTTAAATCAGGGCTGAGCAACCTCAGTCCTGGAGGGCCGCAATTGCAGCAGGGCTTTGTTCCAAACCACTTGCTTCATGAAAAATCTTTCATTGCTAGTGAAGCACTTATTGCTCAAGTGACATTTTTCTGCTCCATTTTAGTCATCTCACTTATTAAGATTTTGAACCCTTAATTGCTTATTTTAGTCTTAAACAGCTGTATTCATTGTTTTAACAGCTCCTTATTAGCAGTAATGACAAATGACAAAGGAACCAGCAGTTCTACATCTAGCTCTCTTCATTTCCACCTGCGTATATTCATCATTCATATTTGGTTTAATTAAGTACTCAGAAGGAAACTGAACAGAAAGTGAAGAACTGAGAATTATTCATTCTTTTAGAGATCCAAATCACTTGGATTTGAAAAATAAATCTACGAATTAAGAATTAACTGACTAACTAAGAATTAACATAACATGGTAGAGGTAAAACACTAAAAAGCAATGACATTAAATAAGATCTGTTATTGGTGAGGATTGGCTTCTAATTAAGCAACTGGGTTGGAACAAAAACCTGCAGGCATTGCGGCTCTTCGGGGATGGAGTTGGACACCCCTGGGATAGACCTTAGTTTTATTTTACTTTACTGTAATACCTTTACTCTTTTAGAGTTCCATAGAAATGATAAATACACCTTTTCGTGGTAAATGTAATTTTTTTTACCATCGATCTAGATGTTGAAAGATTGGCTTTGAACTGCACAACGCTTCCATCAACTATTACCATTGTAAATAGATACTTTATTAATCCCAAGGGGAAATTCACATAGTCTAGCAGTAGCATACTGATAAGGAAACAAAATTAAATTAAAGAGTGATAAAAACGCAGATATAACAGACAATAACTTTGTACAATGTTAACGTTTACCCCCCTGGGTGGAATTGAAGAGTCGCATAGTTTGGGGGAGGAACGATCTCCTCAGTCTGTCAGTGAAGCAGGACAGTGACAGCAGTCTCTCACTGAAGCTGCTCCTCTGTCTGGAGATGATACTGTTCAGTGGATGCAGTGGATTCTCTATGATTGACAGGAGCCTGCTCAGAGCCCGTCACTCCGCCACAGATGTCAAACTGTCCAGCTCCATGCCTACAATAGAGCCTGCCTTCCTCACCAGTTTGTCCAGGCGTGAGGCATCCCTCTTCTTTATGCTGCCTCCCCAGCACACCACCGCGTAGAAGAGGGTGCTTGCCACAACCGTCTGATAGAATATCTGCAGCATCTTATTGCAGATGTTGAAAGATGCCAGCTTTCTAAGGAAGTATAGTCGGTCTGTCCTCTCTTGCACAGAGCATCAGTATTGGCAGTCCAGTCCAATTTATCATCCAGCTGCACTCCCAGGTATTTATAGGGTCTGCACCCTCTGCACACAGTCACCTCTGATAATCACGGGGTCCAGGAGGGGCCTGGGCCTCCTAAAATCCACCACCAGCTCCTTGGTTTTGCTGGTGTTCGTCGCACCATTTAACAAAGTCCTTGATTAGGTTCCTATACTCCTCCTCCTGCCCACTCCTGATGCAGCCCACGATAGCAGTGTCATCAGCAAACTTTTGCACGTGGCAGGACTCCGAGTTGTATTGGAAGTCCGATGTATATAGGCTGAGAAAGCACAGTCCCCTGCTGTGCTCTTGTGTTGCTGACCACAATGTCAGGCCTGCAGTTCCCAAGACGCACATACTGAGGTCTGCCTGTAAGGTAGTCCACAATCCATGCCACCAGGTATGAATCTACTCCCATCTCTGTATCCTCCTTCTTCCATTATTAAAAACTTTCAGCAGGAAGAGGTGGGTCCAGGTGGGCATACACCAGAAGTGATGTTATCTATATATATAAAATCCCTATGTGCGTCCAGGTGTCCGTGTGTGGGTGTCTTCTGGTGAAGTGCGCATGCGCGGGGCACAGTGCTATGCGCAATATTACTGTCAGAGAAAGTTAGAGGCGTTTTACGGAAATACAAACCAGTATTACTGCGAGAGGAAATTAAAGGTATACAATACAGTGACGCATATTACAGCCCCATACAAGCCAGTATTACTGTCAGAGGAGATTAAAGGCATATTACCGACACGCACGCCTGTATTACCGCCAGAGAAAATTAAAGGTATATTACGGACGTACGGACGTATATTACGGACGTACAAGCCAGCGGACATAAAAGGCGGTATCCTTCAATAAGGGCGCGCACAAAAAGGCGAGCCTCAAAAGAACGACCTCAATTGGGCGCAGCGAATAAAGGCGCGCGTAAATAAAGATCTGCACCTGTTGCTCTTCACATATTCCAGAGCCATTTGAACTAAATTATCTACGCGCCCTTATTGAATAGAGCCATACAAGACAGTATTACTGCCACAGAAAATTAAATACACACAATACATGGCGGCAGCCCACGAAGAACGGTCAGCTCAGCAAGTAAACATCAACAAAAGAAAGGCTGAAAGAAAGAAAAATACGACCAACAAAAAGGATGAGGTCTAAGTCCCTTGCCATTTAATATAGACTATTCCTACTAATGTTTATGCACTACTGTTCTAGCGCCCGTTATTGTAACGGGCTAAATGACTAGTTTGTGATAAAGCCGTAAATATTCCTCTCTGCTAAAGGAGGAAGAAAAAAGGTGTTAGTAAACAGTGCCAACCTGTGGAGTGGCAAGTAATTACCATCAACGGAGCAATTAAGCTGTAACCCAAGTGCATGGCAGTGCCTAACGAAGACTTTAGAAAACCCTTACTGTAAATGAGAACACAAGTGAAAAAGCTGTATTACTTTCAAAAATGTATCTCTCTCTTTGTCACATTAACATCCAATTTTAAATATTATGCTCACTGCATTATGTAAACAATCAAGAAGAAACTTGTTAAAGAACATGATATTTTTAGCAGTTTTAGAGTCACCCAGGCACTTAGTAAGATTAAGTCTGGAATTAGTTAAAAGGTTTTCATAAGTTTGTACTCAAAAAACACAAAATTGGACAAAATGTATTATTTCAGTTCTGCCTACAACACTAACTCCAAGGAAATAGGACAGTTTTTTGCAGCCAGTGATGCACAATATACCATGTATCCATTTTGCCAATTGTGCCAACTATTGTACACATTACAGTATCATGTTATGTGTCCTATCCCTGAATAAATCTATACTTACAGCATGCCAATAAAATTTTTCCTAGTTCTTCATCTTGAATTTGATTATCCAATATATAAAATACCGGTAATACTCTTCACATTTGAAAATCTGACATTAATAATTAGTACTTACATTTTGTAAAGGAAAACAAGCTATTATAAAAATATTGGATAGCTTCTTTAGCTGGCCTTATCATGTTTCAATGCTTCTCTGAACACTGAAGTTAAAGTGCAGAGAGACAGATTTCATATTTCTCAAAAACCTAGGCATTTTGACTAAATTACACACACCCAATGGTGAAAAAAAGTTATTATTATTGACATGTAACATATTCTTTGTAATGTAATCTATGAATTCACTTAAAAAGTCTTTACATTAAATATATAATTTGTAAAATAAGCACAGAAACACTGTCTAAGGTTTGGGGGAATTCCCTTTATACTGTCACCCAAAAAGAAATGACATCTTTAAAGACAGAATTCAAAAGAAAATGAGGATAGTATATATAGGTGAGTCTGCCAGAAGTGATGTGTAGGAAGAGGCATGATCTGGAGGGTTGGAACTGAAAGTGATGTTATTGGGTGGTTTCTTCAGTTCTGCTGGGATAGAGGAAAGAAGAGTTAGAGGGCAGCGCCAACCCCCGGTTCGGCAGGTAACTGCATCTATTTGAGCCCAGAAATTGTCTCCCAAGTGCATGTGTGTGACAAATTATAAAACTTTAACCTTTTCAAAACCAATGATGCTGGCTCAGTACAGTTATGAAAGTGGGTCAGTGGTTTATCTCTTCATTTTGATTTTAGTACAATGACAACAAGGTATGTTGCACTTGTTAAAAGTGTCTGTGTACCTGTCTGGTTGCTATGTCTCTGTCATTCCAACAAACGGCATATCACAAACATTTGTAGTAATAAAATGCATGGCATTTGCCATTTTAACAAACACTGGTAGTAATGTATTTTATTACTAAAAATGTTTTGATGCACCATCTGTTGGAATAACAACTGCAATGCATTTAATTACAACATGCATTACAAAATACATTCCAATAGATGGTGCACTGCAAACATTAATGCTGAGGTTTGAATTGATTACTTAGATTTTAATCCATTTTAGATGGGAAGCACTGTTAGTATTGTTATATATTTGAAATAGCTAAGTCTGTCTCCAGCTTTTTAACAAGCATTTGATATTTATTTATTTAAATGCAACAAATCTATTCATGCATTCAGTTAGAATACTGGATGGTTCAGCAAATACTGGTAAAATGCCTTATTTTTTTTTTAATTAAATGTAACAGTACTTTCCCAGTAGCTTCACACAATTAAAGTATAATGTATTTTGTTAACAAGCTGACATCTTATGTAAATGTAAAGTGAACTTAAAATAGTTGAGCTCTTTGTTGGAGTCAAAGTAACAAAGATAGGGTAATTTCAGTTGATATTATTGAATCATTTACAAAAGTTTCCAATTCAAAACTCTTTCCCTTACACTTCTAAACATATTCAAATATTTGTACATCCTGAAATTTTCCATCTAATTAGACTGACGCTCACTTTAAATAGCCAATTTCTGGATCAATGAGAATACTGTTAGAGTTGCATTCTGCCATACTTTAACCATATGTGAGTTTTCTATGCTTTTACAGAGACTGAAAAATCTTTAGAATATGCAAGAAGCACAGTCATTTATTTAAAAGTCTACTCACAACTGTACTTTTTAAAACACAGTCCATAAATAATAAAAATACAAATAATAATGATGCAGGCCTTGTAGCCGCAGGGTACAAATACAAAATAAAAATTGGCATCACTGACTAAAACACACTTGCCATTCTGACTTTCAGCTCATTAGTCATGCTTGGAGAGCAGACTCGAGGACTTTTTTCTGCCTTTCATGCCCCATCGGGCTCAATTCTGGTCTAACATTGTGCAGTTGAGTGAATGCTGACCTTCTGAATGACTATACTCCAATAACCAAAGAGAGTTGCTATCAGTCACATTACTGATGGTCATTCAGGATAAATTCAGTTTACCTTATTTTGTTGCTGCCAGTTCACTAAGGAGTAAATCTATCTCTTATGTAATTAAAACCAAGGATCTTTTTTAGTTTGATATTTAAGTAAATATTTTATTAATTGTTATAAAACTGAAGCAATCCTATTTGGAAGAAGTCTTAAGTTATTTTAATAGCAAAACTCTTCTTTAACAGACTCCAAACAAATCACTTATTTTCTCTTGTGACCTGTAGGATGCGGACTAAGCACCCAAACCCCAAACACAACCACACCAAGACAGATCCAGGTGCAAATAAATGTTTTTTATTTACAAACACCTTTTCAAAATCCACACCACACTCTTCAATTCACAACAGCTCCTTCTACTTCTCCAGGTGAGCTTTGCCCTATGCCTCCCGACTTTGACTAATCTAGATGAGGTCAAGGGGCTTCTTTTACGTTGAATCAAGGAGAAGTTCTAGTGCCATAGCACTAAATGGTGGAAGCAACAGGGAGTTCTTCTCACTGCCGCATCCTCTGGTAGCACCCAAAGACCCCAACAAGGGTTGTCCTTAAGTACCAGAGGAGCACTGTCATCTATTATACTGGGGAAGGAACTGCTCTTGACAAATGACCTCCCCCAGTCTATCCATTCAATCTGACCGGGATAATAATCAAGCACCATCCCAGCCGGGTTGCCTTCCATTATGTCTTCCTGGCTGGGTAAGGATTCAGTCCATTCACCATGGCATTTCCGCTCTATATATTTATATTTAAAAAAAATACCAAAAAGTTATATTAATCATTTTCTTTACTTTCTGTCTAACATTACTGGTTTAAATCATAATTCAGCTGTCTCGTGCTCCATGTGAACAATACCATCTAACTATAGAAAAACTACTTCTGCTTTAGACTGCTTGCTCTCTCAATTTCTCAAATCTTATCATTAGATTTTTCTGGGAAAAATGACCACTTCAGTGCTGTTTCCACAATGTTTCTACCACTTAAGTGTAATAGAGTAAAATGTGGGGCTCTGTTGTATTTTATCCTCACTCAAATATGCCCAGACTCTCTTTTACAATTTTCTACTTGGTTTACTAACACTGGAGTGAGTCTTTCTCACATCTTGTGTTCCATAAATGGCCTGCAATATAATCACTCTTCTAGGGAGCCACCTTTGCCATAGCATTATAGGCCACTTTAAACAGATTTTTAATTTTATTTCCTAAAAATGCAACAATTGTAAAGTGAAAACAGTTAAGCCAATTCATTTCCATAATTCCATAGCCTGTTTCCCAGCATTAATGTTTAGTTTATAGACTATTATCCAAGTTGTGGTACTGTTTGTGTATTATGAATTTAATTGCTGTTTTGTATTATGTCTCTTGCTATTGTATTTAATGTAATGATAATATTAGTATGGTTTAATAAGCTGGGGTCTGAAGTTATATTGTTGTATTAGAGTAAGACATTCTTTTCAAATAAGCATCCTGTTTCAATTCAGTTTACTCTTATGTCTTTCTGAGAGAGCAGCTGTGAGTGTATGGTATGTGTGACCTTGCTCTCTCATAAACTGGCACCCACCCAGGGTTGGTTTCTCTTTTGCACTCAGTATGGCCAGAATAGGTTCCAGCTTGATCCCGTGCCGAACTAGGCAGGTTAAAAAAGGGACTGATGAAAGGATTTTCAGATAATGTTCAATATGGTAAGTGTAAAAATCATATAATGATTTTATAATCTCTGTATAAAGCACAATGTCTGTTTTCGTGAGTTATCTTTACTGTATGTACAGCTTAATTTTACAAGCTACAGACTTGAAGTTTGGCACACAGACAAATCTCATCTTTGACACGGTTTTAGAGCAAATGATAGGAAATGCTACAGTGTGATCTGTCAATGAGTATGCTTACCTTTCAACCAGAAAATGTGGGTTTGATTACCATCCATTAGTTTTATCTTTTTTTCTTTAATCAAAGTTTCTTACTCTGTTACTCTTACTAAATATTCGTAGTTATAGCCATGAATCCCTTTTGCAAATCTACTTTTACAGAACAAGGTCATGGAGCATATCCCAGCAAGCATTGGTACATGTTAAGAAAAATCCCTGGACTGAGCGCCACGGTTCAAATTTAGCATAGCCAGTCCACTTAACCTGCATGTTTTTGGACTGTGGGAGAAAACAGCAGAACCGAGAGGAAACCCAGACAATGACATATGGGAACAACCTACTAAACTCCACACAGGCAACATCTGGGACTTGAACCCTAGTCTTGTTGTGGCAGTACCACTACCACTGCACCACTATGCTGCTTATTCTAACTTATGTTGTGCTATTTTTTTTCTGCAGCTCTTGGTTCTAATGAAATTCACATATTGTTACAAATGAATGACACTGTAGTTAGTCGTTATACTCACAAATCAAGACACTATTAAGTGCCAATATGTTGGAAGTTGATTACTGCATGTAATTTAGAATTTCATTGTACTCTGTAAACAGTAATGACCTTATGAACTTGTAAACATATTAATATCAATCACTATAAAATATCTCTCCCTTATAATAAAAAAAAGTTGGGACGAGACGAGACTTTTTAGCCTGGGAAGAAACGTGACTTTTTCAGAGATACTTTCATGTCCCGCGACACGGGACTTTGTGCCAAGAGATTTAACCACGCCCTGGGCTGGAAATAAAAGACAAAGTAGAACGTCGTAAAGAATTCAAAAATGTTGGTGTGAGACACATGCAGTGCAGGTTAGAGATAATGAAAGTACTAATATTCGAAAGTCTTAAGAAAATGATAATAAAGATCGCATTAGCGCAAACAAATGGAAATTATTACTTGGTGAAATAACAGAACAGCAAAAAGAGATTGAATATATTGTTTGTATTTAAACTTTAAGTCAGAGACTTGTAGATCATCTAATTCGTGTTGCCATCAGGGAAAAGTAGTGTTTCTTCCCAATGAAGAGGCATATCCGCGAGAATTAAAAGATTTCTTGTTTAGTGAAAGTGAAATCCACATACGCGAGCAGCAGAGACACGAAGTGCCTGGCACGTAGCGCAGGCCGGGGGGTTTGGCAAGCGAAGCAAGCAGGGGGCAAAGCCCCCTAGTGCTATATGTAGCCGATAGTCGAGAATCTTGACAGACATTAAAGTTTATTACAGTCTGAACCAACAAAATATTTTTATATATAAGTGGTAAAAAATACTGGTACTTGTGTACTAAATGGACGGCAGAGAAACCTCCTCCACAGAGCCCAACACTAGAATGGGTAGGGGGAAACCTTATGCAACCTCCCCTCTTCAATTTGGCACCACAACCTTTGTATCTGTAGTTTTACAATCCCAGAAATCAATATTTGGACGCTGCCATCAACCGAAGAAGACGCGGTGAGGTTCCTTCAGATGAAAGGCATAGTGCCTCTTACAAAAACTTGTGAACAAGGTCACGAGATAAGTATATATTACAGCGGAAATATTTCCTGACACAGTTGCAAGTGGTTGTGCAACATTAATATTGGTTTGCATCAAGGAAATTGGCTTGAAGGGAGCAGATTACCTCTTGTGACGGGAGTGCGCCTCATATACTGTTGGTGTAAGGAGATGACTTTGAATAAATTCTGTCATGAGGTGCTCAACATGAGTGGGAAAATAGCCATCGATTGGAAGAACTACATGAGGGAGATTTGTGCTTTGGAAATGTGCTATTCAAGCGAGGGTAAAATAGGTGGACCTAACACTATTGTTGAAGTTGATGAAAGCCTGTTCAGCAAAAGGAAAAATAACGAGGGGCAAGTTCTTCCCCAGCAGTGGATTTTTGGAGGCGTCTGTCGAGAAACTGGGGAATGTTTTCTCGGACAAGTCCCGACCACAGTTTCGCCACCCTTAGTAAGTAAATAGTGAATCATATAAAACTGGGAGCAACTATTTACTCTGACTCCTGGAAGGCATAAGTGAAAAATGAGTTTGAAAGGCAAGGATTCCAGCATCTGACTGTGAATCACATGGACAATTTCATCGACCCAGAAACTGGAGTCCACACGCAGACGATCGAGAGACTTTGGGGCAGCGCCAAATGGCAAAACAAGAGGGAGAGAGGGATTAGGCAAGAAATGATTGAATCGTACTTGGCAGAATTCATGTTCTGCAAAAAAGCAGCAGACAATATCTTCGAAATGGTGTTCAATGCAATAGCTACACATTGACCTCAAAATTGAAATGTATAATAAGTTCCAATTGTACATACTGTATGTATTTCAATAATATTCCAATTTCTGTAAATTTCTGTATATTTTTTTATCCCAATAAATACATTATGAATTCGTCAAAACATTTTGTTTTCCTTTCTCATGCCATCCATCCATTTAGTACACAAGTACCAAATTACTTTTAGAAATTTAGGGATAGGACTAAACATGTTTTTTCCTTACCAATCTGAGACTATGAGGACAAAATGGCTAGAAAATCCAATGTAACAATAAATGATTCTTCGCTTTACTTTCTTAAACATAATTGTTTTATAATATTGAGCAATGAAGGGTTTTATATATTTGGATTTTTTTGTACAAAATATCAAAACTACTTAAATTATATCAGCACATGTGGCCCAGTAATATTGTGCTGCCTCAGATATCTAGCAAACCTAACAGATATTTAGCAACATAATTTAACAGTATTCTTTGGAAGAGTAACTGTGGAAAAGTAACTGAAATTTGTAAAATAGATAACAGATAACAAATTATAGAACTGAACAGATAGTTTTTGCTTGGGTTAATTTAATTAAGTAAAACAAGCACTTAAAAACTTTGAGAACGACTGAAATTGCACACATTTTTTCTACAAAGAACTAGAGTTTCAATTGATGTTTGTAAACTTTTAAATATCTGTCTTTTTGGAAAGTGCCAAGTTGTCAAATTGATAAATCCAGAGGTTTCAAGGAAAGCTCCAAGTTTGACTAGTTAGACTGGGGTAGTGTGGTGTAGTGGTTAAGGCTCTGGACTTCAAACCCTGAGGTTGTTGGTAAAATCCCACCACTGACACTGTGAGACCCTGATCAAGTCACTTTACCCACCTGTGCTCCAACTGATGAAAGAAATGTAACCAATTGAATCTTACATGTTGTATGTCACTTTGGATAAAGGCATCAGAAAAATAAATAAATGTAAATGTAATAACACTTGCTGATATGAGGTAAACAGTGGTACTGTTGTGCATATTCAAGCATGTAAGTAAGAATTTTACTGTACTCTAAACACAAGGAAATAAACTGAACTTGAACTAACATAGATTCAAATCCTTGCCTGATTACTAAATTCCGTTTGAATAGATGTCTTTCTGCGCTTGCATAAATTTCCTCTAGATGGTCTAGTTTTCTCTGATCTACCAAAGATGTGCATTGTAGATTAAATGGTGGCTCTGATTTAGCACATTACTAGTTAGTGTGCTCAGTACATTTAGGCTTTAATCCTGCCTTTGTACTCGGTTTTGCTAACCGTCTGTAATTCTCTAATGGAATAACTAAATTAAATGTTACATAAATTATGCTGTCTACTTATTCTGGTTGAATCTGAGCTTTTTCCTATTATTTTTGAAGTGTTCACCTTCATGAAAAATATCTAACCTTCACATTGATAAGTACGTAAGAGATAAAAGTAGGTATATCATATCCTAAGTATTATAGCCTGACTGACTCAGAATGCAGGGACAGATTTTCATCTTAATGTCTAACTATCTTGTATAAGCAAAGGCCCAAATTGGATAATAATAAAGAGGCACAGTCTAGTGCAGAATATAAGTCAGGCATTTTGTGATTGCAGCAAAAGACGAGCATTGGTTACCAGCTCTTGTTCATAAAACCGATTTTTCCAAAAAAGAGGCAATAAGGGAATTCAAACAAAACATAACATGACAAAACAGAATAATGTGTACAGTGTAATTGAAGGCTGATATGAATAAAGTTCCTCCTGCCTCTCAGTAACATGTTTGCTTTGCTAGCTATTCACATGCTTAACAGACCTCAGATGTATGGTATATTTTGAGTCTACTAGAGGGTATTTTAAAGATGCTGTCTGGAATTTTAAAGGCATAACATTTCCTTAAAATCAATCCTGTACCTGCAAACCTACAATGAGGTACTAAAAACTAATATGTGTCAAAGATGTCTGAGCTTAAATTTGAGAGATGAGTGGTACAAGAAAGAAAGAGTGCAGCCAGTGTGAAAGTAAACAGAATGGATTGATCGTATTTATTTATACTGAGATGGACAAAAGTACTGTAAGGCAAATTAACACTTAAAAGTATCAGGAATGCAGTTCTCATTTTCAGATATCCTGTTTCAGGATATCTCAAAATGTGTTCCTTCATATTTGAAATATCAGGTATCCCAAATGCATTTTACAAATGTAAGATAACTCACATATGTTTTCGGGGATCTCAAAATAATTCACAATATCTTAAATTTAAGTATTCACTGATATTGTATAGCTAATTTCTTGAATATAATTGTATAAATAGTTAAACATTTATCTTTTCACACGTATAATGCATGTAAGGCTGGAATAAAATCAGAAATCTTCCTACCTGAAGTGTAAGTATGGTGCATTCAATATGTTTTATTATAGAAGCAGTAATGTCTTCAAAAGGAAGCTTAGCTACTTGTGTGCTTTTGTAATAACAGGTGCACTGAAGAAGCATTAATCGGACCTATTGATATATACTACTTTGTGTCATCAGCATTTGAAATTAATATTTTCTCCAATTTGTAGATTGTGTTGTAAACTGTGTTGAGATTTTTCAGTAATTACATGAAACTGAGGTTTTGAGGTAAGATTGTTATAATCACTATTTCAGGTGCCAGAGGGTGGCAACGTGTTGCATGTTTATTAGCACACGCAAGTAAAAAATTCACTGTTCTCTGTACACATGACCTATAATATAAGCTTATTTTGAGATATCTCCAATTGACCATGCGTGTTAATATTTCTGAAATTAATTTCAAGACATCTCAAAATCACTTTCAGTAAAGCTTCCCATTGTGTCAATGGGATTTCATGTCTATTTTAAGGTATCTCGGAATTCATGTAAGATTTATTAGATTGTATTGTAAATATTTGAAAAAAAAAAATACTGTTTTTATCTTCCAAAAAAATCTTGTTACCAAAATGTACAGCTTAAATTTGTGCGCCACTCATATGACAGACTTTATAAATGTTATTCTAACGGGTTGTCTACTAATTTTTACTGCCAGTTCTGCTAGGTCAAAATCCCAGACACTTTTTTTTTACATACATTTTGGGATTTTCTGTTAATATTTACATTCTGGTGTGCAATTTTGAGCTTCATCATCTATTCTATCCATCAATATTACTGTTTTGTCTCATATATTTTCCTACTTATAAACCTTTCTTCTTTATCTCTTTATCAGTCTCAGAGGGGGTTATTTTCAATAGGCTGCCAAAAATGTTTTAACTTCCCAATGAAAATCCACGGTCACATTATTACTCAGACTTTAGAATTCCTCCTTTTTTGATAGATCTCTGCTACAAAGAGTAACTAATCATCTGGATCCAACATTAGTAAGTGCAGTTGTTGTGAACTCAGATAGCTGGTTGTTGTTATCCCACCCTTAATCTCTCAAGCGTTTCAGGTGGGACTATGGGTCAGGTTGCCTCTCTCCCTGTTATCTCACTGGCAATGTTCTTCCTTTCCATTGTCTATTTCAGTGCTTGAAAAGGTGGGGACTTTGGTGAATGTTCTAAATTAGTTACCCTCTTGTCTATTTATAATTCTTGTCGGAATCCTATTTAACACTGTACTTCAGTGACGTGTTCCTATAATTGCTTAATTTAAAAAAAATCTCAAAAATCTGTCAAAATATATTAAAATATCTTAGCAAAATGACACCTTTTATTGGCTAACTAGAAAGATTACAAAATGCAAGCTTTCGAGGCAACTCAGGCCCCTTCTTCAGGCAATGCCTGAAGAAGGGGCCTGAGTTGCCTCGAATGAAGAAGGGGCCTGAGTTGCCTCGAAAGCTTGCATTTTGTAATCTTTCTAGTTAGCCAATAAAAGGTGTCATTTTGCTTGGCTTTTCTCTACATTCATAATGGCTAACATGGTACAACACCCTAGTACTACTTAAAATATCTTAAAATACATTCATGCCCAAATAAAATATGACACCTCTTAAAATACATTTTATATATTTTGATTACATTTCCGAATATCTTCAAATAGCTTCTTGTGCATTTTAAAATATCTCAAATACATTTCAAGGTTTCTTAATATAGCTTACTATACTAAAAGTTCTATCTATATACATAATTCAGTAAGTCATTTTGAGATATCTTTAATCATGTCTGCCTACTTTCCAAAAACAAGGGGAGTAGGAATCCTATACTACAACCAAAATAGTTATAATTCAGGTTTGCCACATTCAATAGACAAAAATTGACAGCGCTTATTGTTTTAGTTTAGAGTTTGGTCACTGGTATTGAAAGATTCAGCAGCAGAGAACCACAGTAATGCTTTGATGTAAATGAAGCATTGAAAACCTGTATGCATTTGAGGAGCCTGGTTCTCAATATGCAATAGAGTGGAGGCTTTGAATATTTATGGAAGAATATCATATGCTACTTTACATTTAAAATTACAGGGGATATTTATGCTATTTGGAATGACCACAATATTGATTATAATAATAACAATATAATAATAACAACAATATAATATTTATAATAATAATAATAATAACAATAATCGTACTCAAGACAACTCTAGGCTTTGAAAGCATTTGATAAAAACTGGTTTAATTCAAAGTATAAGTACCTGCCAAATTGGTTTACATTAAATTTAGCAAATATCATGCTCAGTAATTTACTTCCATGATTGATTATAATCATTTTCACTCTATGCATGCTAAAACCAGAGCCAGTTTGTCACTAGAAAAACTGATGACGTGCATTGAGTGAATGTTGATATTGTGTTCTTTGCATTTGCTAGTGTAGTGTAGTCAAAAAATAAACACCATTGGTAAATGTTTAATGAACATTATTATATTTTGATTTCATTGAATTTCATGATTATATTGGACTAATTGGTTTATTTCAAGGACCTACATTAAATTTACATGTTTATAATTAATCAAACTGCTCTGGTAAGGTTATTTTTTTTACTATAAACTTCGCCATAAGGTTAGGCTGGTGGTTTCTGAATTGTTAACAGCAAAGAAACACATGGAATCTCAACTTTTATGGTGAGATTTAGAAAACTTTCATATGTGGTAATAAATTTCGGACAACATACACACTGGTCAACATACTGTATGTTCATAATTATCTAATAGGTATCATTTATCTGAGAAATTTGTCTTAATTGTTTTGCACATTCGGTACATATACATAATAGATTTGGATTACTTGTCATATTTGTCAGGCAGAAAAATAATACAATAATAAAAATATCAGATACAAGCCAAAAATATGAACTAAGCCACTTTTAGCTGTAGTCTGAAAGTAGCCTTAATAGTCTGTAGCAATGTATGGACTAATGCACTTAGTATGGACCTTTTTAACTCAAATTTACTATTGTAACTTTTCTGTAACATCATTCCAGGAGGGGGCATTGCCAACTCCTTACTGTAGTATTAGCAGTTGGCTCAGTAGTCCCCAAAGATGGTGCCTATATCTGTAATTAATTTTAAGATCTCTTAATCTAATTTACCATACACAAGAACTACTTTACTTATCTTAAAGTCAGTGGACCAGTTGCATAGTCAGATTTGAAAAACAGCAGTTAGGTGTTTATTCTTTATATGCATTACTGTATCTACTAATTCTGTTTCCCTCTCCACCACCTCATATGCCCATGCTTTAATGCAAACATATGACTACTTATTATTTTCCCTACTGATATTTATCATTTGCTCATTTTTTTCCTGTATATACCTCAAGGGTTGACAAGTAAAGAAAAGTTAGAAAGTGTGCAAAATTTTCTTTTATGAATTCAATTTATTCTCTTTACTGGTGACAATACACATAGTAGAAGAATCTTATAGGCTTAATGCAGGTCTTAATAATTTTTTCTCAGTTTTGCAACATGCATTGTTTGCATAAACTCCATTCATTGTGGATGAAACTATCACCTTCAAACTCAACAGCATATTAAAGCAAATAGTAGCCATAGAAAAACTTAAAAAGACACTTTCTCAACACTGGAGATTTCTTCTTTATCCTATCACACCAAAAATTGCTTTCACTCAATAGCAATCACTGTGTAACTATTATGGTTCAACCAAGGTCTCTTCTCTGGCACAAGTATATTCTTCGTTTATTTAATCTTTATGCTTTTCAAATATTTTTGTTGTGTTTTGTTATGAATTATATTTTTTCACTCTATTTGTTGTATTTATGTAATGTTTATTTTATTGTTTTTATTCATTATTTTGCATTTTTGTGTTATAATCACATGCATGTAAAGGATTTTTGTATTTCCTGTCCTGTCTCATTTATGTGGAGAATAAGGACTAAAGACCACTCATTAGGCAGCTGCTTTGCTTGTAAGGTACTGCTTTTGGCTTACTGCTTTTTAGAAGCTATCTTTGACTTTTTTGTTACTGCCTTGCCTATTTATGCTGTCTCTTTTGAATATTCTTAATAAACATTTAACTATTCAAGGAACTTTGAGTTTTCTTGGACAATATATACTGTATATATATAAAGATTTTTTCCCACTCTCCCTCTTTTTGAAATATGTGATCTTTATAGCTTATATAGCCAATTTTTGAGCTTGTGAAGTCAGCAAACCTGCCTTTTGTGTTTGGGACTAGGCTTCTTGTGGTGAAGCTTTCTGAGTAGGCCCAGACCTGCAAAAAGGAAGGTTAATTGGAGGTCTGCTCCCCTTTTTGGTATTTATGGAGGCAAGAATTTACTAGAGTAAGATGACTTACCAGTGAACACAACAGGTTCAAAAATAATAAAGAACACAGTTATGGCTGGAATATTACCATATAAAATTAAAGGAAAAAACTCTAAAATTTTTAGTGCTACAAGAAAAGAACTTGGTGTACTCATTGACAGCCTTGAAAAAATGTCACAACTTAACTGACCAAAAAAAAAAGAGAAGTAAAATAATTTATTTTACCACTCCAGAAACTGTGGCAGAAAATTGACATAGCTAGTCAAACTAGAAAATCAAGAAATCAAACCATCAAAATTGACATAGTATTATAGATTAGAAAGTGTTCAGATCAAAACCAAGATCAAATCACTAGGTAAAGGGTGCTAGAACTGTTTATGGCTCCCTGTTCACCAGTCAAGGACTAACTGTTAAATCCAATGCATTTGTTTCTTTTTTTTTTTTTTCATTTGTTTTCTCAAAGGTTTTCCTTTTCCTAAATTAAGGATCCCTCAGCTTAGCAAAATATAGAATGTATTTTTTCAGTGTTTGCTGAACTACTCCCTGTTAGTCTTTTTTTCTGTTTTTTATTTTTTCATCTGCAGTGTGTGGCAACCCCTAACGGGAGCAGCCGAAAGAAGAAGAAGTGTCAAAAGAAACCCAAACTTTGGAAACACACAAACCCATAAACCAAAATAAAAATTAACAATATTTTAAGAAGGATTTTAGGTTAATTGAAAAAAGAAAAGTCAAAATAGGCTAGAGAGAACCAATGAGTACTAGAATCAAAAACACAACAATAATTAATCATATAGTCAAGAGTACCATTTCGTAATTCTTAATAATAACCTTTTATAAGGAAATTAATCAATAATAGCAACTAAGTCCTTACACTGTGAGCCAAATCTTAAACAAGACCAATATCATGAGTTACCATGACTGACACCAAATTAACAAGCAAAAAAGAGAAATTTTCTGACCTTCAAACAGGTAGTAAACATGACATGAGTAAACTCAGTGGTGGAGCACTACCACTAGGCAGAGCTCAGAACTCAATTTACTTGAAATGTTTCAGATGACTGCTGAGTAATTTTGGGTTGCACCTTATTTAGCTACACCTAAAAAAAAAAAAAAAAAAAAAAAAACAGAACCAAAAAGAAGACCATAGTCAAAGCTATGTTTAAACAGGAAGCCTTTTTGCAGAGTTGCTGCATTTTTTAGTTGCTGTTTAACAAGTGCAGTGTCCCAGAACATACACAAACAGTTCACAGCCATTGCTGAACATAAGTTGCAATGTACCTGAGCAAGTGCTGAACTAGCAGGGGATCAAAAGCAGACTATGCAGTACAGTACTAAAAGAAGATGATCCTCTGATCTAAGTGTTGTCTCAGTTAACAGCAGAACAATATCAGTCTCAAGTTTAACTAATCTGCAGCCATCTTCTTTTCACTTTGTGTTTCTCCTCGGTTTACTCAGCTGGCTATCTGATTGTCCATTAACTGCAGCACACAGACAATTAACATTTTGACCTCTCTCAATTAATAACATGCAGCTACACATTCCTCTCCATTTAAATAGACAAAGCAATGGGAAAAAGTATAACCTCATGTAAACTTATTGAAAAATAATTGCATTCATTAATCTACATTATATCGGCTGTTGTTATTGTAAACATTATTCGTTTTGTGCATATGAAAAGGCCCAGAAATGCCAGTACAGAAAGCAATAATTATGAGAGATGCATGTTAGTAGAATATCTTGAGCACAGTTGCTTATTTGTAACTCATTGGATGTTATACCCTCAGGGTTACCTGGGTGGTTTGTGCCCTGGGGCCCTCATTGCCAAGAGGCTTTGGTAAATACAAGAAAAAAGCAATGTTGGGATTTTTCTGTTTCTGTTTTTACCCTGTGCTCTTCGTAGTTACTCATACATTATGTCACCCTCCCCTTTGATGTAATGAACATGCACTCAAATCTCTGAGGGGGATTGCCCCTGGCTCATTTTATTTATATACTAGCCATGTGCGCCCAACTATGTTACGCGTGTTAAAGTTGCCTGTGAAGGGCTCCCTGTTTAAATGCAGCTGCCAGTCGTGAACTGGGCCCTTCATCGCACAGCATTATGATTTTTTATAAGGGAAGCAAAATTACAAAACAAAACCCTTGGACATTGATTCGATAGGAACGGCCTACTCGGAATCACTGTCTGAATAGTAATTATGTGGTGATGGAGGAGCATTTCTGCTTCTCTCCATTCACAGTCCGTCTCGTTTTCATGACGCTGTTGTTTCCTCCCTCAATCTCTTCTCAACCTTTCTCCAATCTCGCAGGTTGCTTTGTGGCAATCCAAAGAGTAAGGAAGAACCAATGCTTCTTTCTTGAACTCCAAACGCCGACTGATGGAAAATCACAGAAGTGTGTCCGACTTATATACTCTGACTGCCGACTCCAAGAAGTGGGTGAACATTCGATTTGGACGAAGTGCTGCCGACGACGGTCAATAGAAACACAAAAAACCACAGTCTCGACAACAAAGCAGGTGTCGATGCCAGATCTAAACACAAAGCACGGTGTCGACGCCAGATCTAAACACAAAGAGTAGTGTCGACGCCAGATCTAAACACAAACAGTGGTATTGACAGTGTTTGTAAACAAAAGTAACAACCAAGGTGTTGTGTATTCAGCCAGTACAAACAGCACGTAGTCTCCTTTAGTTCAATCCTCTTTAATTACCACACTCCAACCTCATCCAACGATCCTCCCCCTCACTTCCTCTCCTCCTCCATCACTACTGCCCTCTACTGAACACAGCAGGAACACCACACAAGGCAGTGTCAGGGAAACATAAATTCGCGGACAAACAAAGATCAAGATCCAAATGAAGATTATATATAAAGATTGTATGTGATGTTCATAGTGTGTAAATATATGCATGTGACACCCAAGGGGCCTGTAGGGGTCTTATTCTAGTTTTCTTGTAACTCATTTCCCAATGATGTAGATAATGCAGAAGAGTTATTATCATTATGCACTCAGCTTTTTCTAATAACTGAATAAATCCAATAATCATCAGAGCATGTAAAATACCTAGTCAGAGGCTGGACAATATTTGTAAAGAATGACTCATTGCATTGTAACCTTCGCAGTACAGCACTAGATCGATATAAGACATATTATGAGAGGTCTCATATCAGATATGGAGAACACCCATAAAGATATCTCCACAACACTCTAAAGTTATACAGCATGAAAGAAACTTCCCCACCAGAGTTTAAATGCTTAGACCTACAGTATCTGAAGAAACTAGCGGCATCTTTCAAAGAGCACTTTCCGAACTGGTGGCCAAGCAAATTTTTTATTTTGGGACTCCGACTCTGCATCTTTTTACTGAACATTAAGAGTAAAATGTATGCTGATGTATATTTGTCTATTTCCTATATTATACAATATAAATATTTCCATGCATGCCTGTCTTTTTCTGTGGCATTGAGTTAAAAATATTTGATTCAAAATCACGCTACACTTCAGTATAAATATAAATATAAAATATGGCTTCCATATTTTTTAATGGTATATAATTGCTTTTTCATGTCTTTTTCAGTCTGCCTATCTGATGCATGTAAAATTCATTTTGTAACATTACCCATTGTACTACTCATGAGGTGGTTTAACTTAGAATGTAACTTTATTCCCCTTCTCTAACTCCCAGGCCTACACTACAACTGCACTAAACCCAAATGTTAGTCTTGTTACCATAAATACGTACTAAGACTACATCAGCATGGATAATTCGCTGCTGATAACATACTGTAACTGAGCCGAGAAGATTAGTCAAACAGAAGCAAAAACAAAACAAAAACACCTTGCACGGTTTTATACATGGTGGTTCTACTCAGTCTAGTCAGTGCATCAGGTGCCTAACCGCAAAATGAAGGAAAAGAAAAAAATTCTTCTTGCCCACTAATACATTAAAAGTTAAAGTAACTTGCATTGCTTCTTCTGTACAATGATTTCTAGTGATTATCCTAGTATAGTGATCATCACTCCGGATTAAATGTGTATCTTCAGAACTTCATTTAGTTTATTAAATTAGAACAGTTTTCCGTGTTGTTTGATTTAACAAATTTCTTATATAAAGAGAGAAGATATAATCAAATCCTTTTCTTTAAAAATATTTGTTTTTATACACTAGCTCTGCTACTCATCTAAGATGAGTTAAAATTTAAGTAGCCAACAAAGTCCTCAGCTTATTCGGCATCAACATTTGTAGTGAACTGACTATTGAAATGTGTTTTTGTAATGCATGTAATAATAAAATGCACTGCATTTTTCATTCTAACAGATTGGTGCCCTAATTTACACATCTTTTATGAATCCCATACCAAATTACATATAAACAGAGACATAGCAACAGACAAACAAACAGATACGTAGATATCCATCCATCCATTATCCAACCCACTATATCCTAACTACAGGGTCACGGGGGTCTGCTGGAACCAATCCCAGCCAACATAGGGCGCAAGGCCCACCGCATATACATAGATAATTATCCCTTTATTAATGTGTATTAATTATTCTGTGTGTCAATTATTATGTTTAACTGCACAGCTTCCAGTCAAAATGTGAATTCTCTAAAATTTTGTGAATAAATTTATCAAGAAAAAGAACGTTTTTACAGTTTATGAATTACTTAGTCAAGTACTTAGGTGGTTGCTATATGGAACAGTCGAACACAGCAGTCACCGTAGCTCTTGCAGTGGACAGTAATTGCAGTTCAGAAGCACATCACAAATATATATCATCTATGAAAACGAAAGAATCTCATTTCTATCAGACATAGCATTAACTATTGCACAACCTTGTTCTGTAACAGAATAAAGTAAAACAATGAAGATGGTAACACACAGGCAGGCTCTTCACTTAGGCCATTACTTGCAAAGTCACTGACAGCATATTATTTGAAAAAATGCAACAGTCACTGATTTGGAGGTTATATTAAAATACTGTAGAGTACATAAACTTTAATGCTTTTGCTTGTTCTAGTTGCTTGCATTTTGAAAAGTCCCACATAATTATATAATAGGTAGCTTTTGTTGGCTCAATATACATATGTGGTGTTTTATTATTTAAACAGCAAATTAATGGGTGAATTATTTATCTTTTTTTATACTATTTAGACAGCAATAACACTTCACCTTTGAGCAATGCTTGGGAAGCTCAAAGAAACTGAGATTTTATATGCATATATTATTAAAGCAATTTATTTGTATATGGTTAACAAGTGCCAGTTTATCACTTTCATGTTGCTGAAGTGTATATTATTTCAAAGCACTTAGCTGTCAACTTGCAACTTGTCCCAAGACAACATGCAATAACTGTAAACTATGAAAGTATGCTCATTTTTACCTGATTGATCATAGAGTACAAATTAATGCAAATTTAATTCTACATCTAGACTGAAGTTATAAAAATGAACATTTATTTATGCAGTCTCTAAACACATCTTTACCTTGGGCGGCCTGCAAGTTCTAGATTTATTCTGTAGCAACAAAAGCAATTGCAGGAAAAGAACACTGATGAAGATAACTTTATTTTGAAAGTTCAAGGGATCCGTTACTTGGGGCATACATGTTAGAAAAATAATGAATATGTGATTACCATTACAGTATAGCTAAGAAGACTTCAAGATGCACAATACAAATGACACAAAAAACAATGTTTTTGTGTTTTTCTCCACCTTGCAGATCAATGGTATATTTGAAGAACTTTGTGCTGGAAATGTAAGCTTTCAAAGAATGCCTTCAGACTTGCAGTTCCTGCAAGGAAATGGCTAAGAACTATGCTTTTGAATTTCTAGAAGTGCATTCCCACCAAACCAATTGCAAGATGTACAATAAATAGAGGCAGTGATGCTGAAGAAGATAACCACCTAACAATCTGACTTGTGGAGGTCAGTTTGACTGGATTCTTGCATTATCATGTATAATAGTAAGCCAATTATTTGCTCTGTAGATCATTTGATTGTTCTTTGAAAACACCATGCAATTCTAAAATGAAACATTTGAAAAGAAAGGCTATATCAGGTAGATTACATGTATGTATGTACTAATCAGCTTGCAAGACATTGCCACTCTATAGCACCTTGATTAGTAAGCGGAACTACCTTACCTCGAAATTTCTGTCTTCCTTGCCTTAAATCTCTAATTCCTAATAAGCAGTTTGACCAACAGGCTCTACATTACAACAAACAAAAATATTAATATAATTATCCCACATTAAATTATAAAAGGTCCCCGTGAACACCCCACTGTTCACTTTGCTTAGTCCTCCTTAAACTAGAATTAAATTCTCTCTGATAATTATATTTTTTCAATGAGATGCAGAACTGAAAAGTTATAATCTTTCAAAGTAAAACTCAAAAACACATCTCTAATCACATTTATTTTCTTTTTCAATTTCAGTTATACAGGGTTTGCCTGTGGGTGCTGCAACTCTCCTTATTGTCTCTGCTTTGTTAGCAATCCATAATAGATTAGTGCGAGAAAAACTTAGGAAGATTACTGTTTCCAGTCCACTTATGGGTGGCATATAGATAGATTAGATAGATAGATAGATAGATAGATAGATAGATAGATAGATAGATAGATAGATAGATAGATAGATAGATAGATAGATAGATAGATAGATAGATAGATAGATAGATAGATAGATAGATAGATAGATAGATAGATAGATAGATCTTTATTGTCATTGTCACTTTTACAAAGGAACAACGAAATTGAAGGTGCAGTCGACTCAGTGTGAGGCATAAGAGTTAAAAAGACAAGAAGAGGGAAAATAATAACAAACCGAATAGTAGTAAAAGTACTTTACAAAATATACAAATTGCACTGGTTGACTTAAGGTCTATATTGCACATTGGGAGAATGATATGGAGCAGTTTTATTCTGAGTTCAGGGCCATGATTGCTTTTGGATAAAAACTGTTTTTAAGGTGGTTTGTCCTGCTTTTCATTGTTCTGTATCTCTTGCCCAATGGCAAAAGCTGGAAGAGGCAATGACCAGGATGTGATGAATCCTGTGAAATGTCTATTGCTTTTTTGTGGCATCGGGAGGTATAGATTTGTTCCAGAGTGGGGAGGGTACAGCCAGTTGTTCTCTCTGTTGTCCTGATGACCCTGTGGAGCGCTTTCCTTTCTGAGGAAGTGCAGCTACCATACCACACACACAGTCCGTACATAAGCACACTCTCGATGGAACAGTGATAAAAGGCAAGGAGCAGATTTTTGGGTAGATGGTTCTTTCTGAGGATTCTCAGAAAATAGTCTCTGCTGCGCCTTCTTCAGCAGCTCCTTGGTGTTGGCACTCCAGGTCAGGTCATCATCCAGCTCAATGCCCAGAAGCCTGAACACCCGGACCCTCTCCACACAGGCCCCGCCAATGATGAGTGGCTGGATGTCATTTTTGTGGTGTTGAGGAGCAGGTTATTGACTCTGCACCACTCTGACAGCCGTTCCACCTCGTCCCTGTATGCCAGCTCCCCCTCCTTGCCCGAGATGAGTCCGACTACCGTAGTGTCATCCGCAGACTTTACGATCTTGTTGTTATGGTGAGTGGGGACACAGTCATATGTGTAGAGGGTGTAGAGGAGCGGGCTGAGCACACAACCCTGCGGCGTCCCAGTGTTGTGGCTGAAAGCAGTAGAGGTGTGGGGACCCAGCCTGACCCTCTGGGAGTGACCAGACCATATTTGCCCCTGACCACCTCACTGGGTTGTATGCAGTTTAAATCGTGAGTAATGCCTGCTCTTTTAAAATGTGGGCACACATTATTTGTTAGCACCTCCCTATTTCGTTCAAACAGAATTGTCATTCCTAATCAATCAGTTAATTTCCTGAGAAGTGTAACTGAACCTAATAAACCATACACTGTGTGGCAAGTATTTTTTTTGTTATAAATATTTCAGGGAATACTTGCCTATGCCAATGAATCTGATACTTAATCCACAGTTTCTGTAAAATTAAGAAAGTGAAAAGGCATTTGTTCAGATCAGGTTTTCAAGAATGATTGAATAAATCTACCAAATATATCTTGTCCTTTTATCTTTGTTTTTTGCATGACCCATCCAATTACTCAATGTGATCGCACAGTATAATATGATACAAATTACATTTACAAAACCAATTTTACTTTTTTTTTTATTTTTCAAGCAGGCTGCAGTTGCCATTTTTTCTTTCCAAAAATAACTGAAAATATTTAAAACATATTTGTGAGAAACCATTTTGTAATGAAATGCATTAGAAGAAACATTTAACTCAGCAGAAGATAATTCACAACAGTTTCAGTATGAGAACTAGGACTTTCATGGCTGATGATGCCATCTTTATGCATGCCTAAAGATTTTAGCATCTGCTGCCAATTATTAAATATGTTCAGCAGCCTGGACATCTAAATGAAAATGAAAAATACTGACTAAGCACAGCGAGATGATTAGTTTTTATTACATCTCTAATGTATTTAGGAAAGTTTTAGGGTTTCAATATATGGGGTGCCTTAGATATTGTGATTTTTATTGTTGTGACTCAGGATGGTGGCAAGTTCTTTCTATGTAACAGAGATCACGTAGCACGTGTTCAATAAAAAAGAATCTTTACAAAAAATATTTTCAAGTTCAGGATGTTGTATTCAAAACATGATATGATTGCTATTTATGTAGAGTTTTCCCATTCTTCCTGTGTTCACCTGGGTTTTCTCCTAGTTCTCAATTTTTTTCCATGGAGAGGATACTGGACTATGGCAGTGCCAACTGTAGAGGCATTTTAAAGCATTACCTTTATGAAAAATAAATCAAACACTTTAAGCATTGATCAGTCTAAAGTAAGGGGTTATTGCTAGTCATACACACATGCTTTGCACCCTGCTAGGGTCCTGATGCAGTTCACATATATAAAGTTCACACATATGTCACATAAAGTTCATAGATTTGTTCAATTATCACATTTTTCCATTTATCATGGCCTTTTGCATGACTTTATTCCATTTTTTTCCATATACGTAAACAATTCTTCCAAAGCCAGTCGACATATAAAATGGTGAACAACCTAGAGTGGGAAATGGCAACGCTGAGCATCCAGCTGTATTGCTCAATTTACCTAGCTTGGATTTTTAGCAGTAACCATTGTCCAGAAAATCAATCACTTTTAAATATTTATTTGCTTACTTACTCCAGTATTCAAGGACTGGCAGTCAATGGCCCCATCCAAGGCTGTTAGTAGGAATATGAAGGGAAATAGGGAAATTTTGGCAAAGTGGCTTTCCCAGTGCTTACCTTTATATATCAGTGTTCTTAATTCTTTCCCACAATCAGACCAGGACTAGTAGTCTTGAATCCCACTTCTGACACCAAACTTTAAAGGCATTTTAAATTATTACCTACTATGGGGCTTTTGATCCCTTTGCTCGCCAACCCCCCCACCAAGCCTGCGCTACGCATATGTGGATTTCACTTTCACCAAACAACAAACCTTTTAATTCTTTCACGGCTACGCCTCTTCATTGGGAAGAAACACTACTTTTCCGTGATGGCAACACGAATTAGATGATCTATAGTCTCCGACTTAAAGTTTAAGTCCGAACAATATATTCAATCTCTTATTGCTGTTCTGTTATTTCACCGAGTAATAATTTCCATTTGTTTGCACTAATGCGATCTTTACTATAATTTTTTTGTCACTTTTGAATTTTAGTACTTTCGTTATCTCTAACCTGCTCTGCATGTGTATTGCGCCAACGTTTTTGAATTCTTTACGATGTTCCACATTGTCATCTACTCTTTGTCTTCTTGGCACAAATTATTGTCTTGTGGAACGTGAAAGTATCTCTCTGAAAAAGTCACGTCTCATCCCAGACTAAAAAGTCTCGTCTCATCCCTGGATTTTTTTATTTTAATACAGATTTGAAAAATAAATCAAGCACTTTAAGCATTCATCAGTCTAAATTAATGGCTTATTGCTAGACACACAAAAATGCTCTACACTCTGCTAGGGCCCTGTTACAGATCCTAAAATGTGTGTGTGCTTGTTCGATTGAGCAGGCTGCTTTGTAAGTTCACACAATACGTCATCATTTATCTATTATGAAGTGTCATTTCTCGAAAAGAACAAAACGATCTTAAAAACTAATGGGAAGTCAATTTTGAAACAAGCTTTCACTGTGCAAACCACAGAAAGAGACTTACTGTAAGAGTCTCAACATTGCTGCTGCATTATTTATCATAAGTCAATATATACTGTAAGCTAAGGCAATAGATAAAAATAAGCAAACATGGGCTTAAAGCAGTTATGAGCTAAAACAATCATGGGCTTAGATAAAATATAATGCAAGATCACTGCATTATTAGAAAACAATTTAATTCTTAGCACCCAGCCTTCAAGATTTTAACACACCTGAACTTCACCAACCCCTGCACCACTCATACACAGACATGTAGTCAACTTAGAATCACCAGTCAACATAACACACATTTTTGAGAAAACCCACACACAGACTCAGGAGAAATATACAAACTTGACATGGATAGAATTGGAACACAGAATGTACTAACCACTGTGTTTTCCATCCAAATTTATATTTATGTTCAATTCAGAAATGTTAAAGGAGGAAACCTTTGATTTATCAAACAATAGTTTTTCATTTCTGAAATTGTTACTGTCAATCGCAAGTCTCACATCTGTAAACGATTAAGTGTTTTAGACTCTTTTCACCTAACTGAAAGAAAGAAATCTATTGCATTGCTTTTTTACATGTATGATCTGTAAATATAGATGTCTGTCACTGAGCAAATTAAAATACTAAAACTATTCTTTAAATATAAAATATTAAATATGTGCATAAAGACATAAATATGCATTTAAAAATGAAACATTATTTTCAAGTACTTAGTTTGTAAAAAAATATTTAAGCATGTCATATTAACATAAATAAAGATTTTATGGTCCAGTCTAGTAACAGCTGTTCTCAAGCACTGGTGAATGATGAAGCAGAACAAGTGCTGAGGGGTTAAGAAGCAGAAGTGATATCAGAAAGCTGCCTGAGAATTAGGGTATGAGGTTTCAGAATGTAGTGAAAAGGGCCTGAATAAATAGAGGGCTAGAAAAGGTGATCTGTGAGATCAAATCAAGTTCACTAGAAAAACATGAATTTAAAAAAAGTTCAATGCATTTTATTTGTGTATGAACTTAATAACTATGACATTTGCGTTAGAATTTCAAAACCTAAATTTACATTTTAGAAAAAAACATTTTAAAGCATTTAAAATACTAAGATTAAGTCCTTGGAATTGGTTACTGTGACTGCTAACTCTTTACAGTAGAGGCTGTACCCAGTGTGTAGCAAAGCTCTTAGCATGTTGGCCAGAATAAGGATAGTAATTAGCAGCCACTCAATGCTTTAGTAAATCATAACTCATGAAACCAATCCAACTTCAGTCACTCATATGCAGTCACCACCACAAAATGTCAGTGCATGCCTTAGTGAGACCCAGACATACTCACACAGGTCTCATCAACTCTTGCAATATTTAAATACTTTCACAACTTTAGTAGTGTAAGAACTGAATCTCTAAGGAGTAATAAGTTTATGACTGATATTACTGAACATCATATTTGGTTATCATTTCACGATAAACATGGGATAAAGAACAGAATGGATTTATTTTTTCAAACCACATACATCCATAAACAGGCTCTCATATCAACAATAACATTAAGTACTACTCACTCTCTCTTTTTTCTTTTAAGAGAATCACTAGAGCTAGAGGTTCCAGAACTTTCCCCTCCAGTGGAGTTTAGCTCTCAGCGTTAGCTCATGAAATAATCTTTGCACATCACAAGGGAGTATAACTGCTCTGCAACTTCTGCTGCAGCATATAGTGGTGTTAACTGCGTTCATTTGAGGAGTCTGTTCTGGCTGGATCTTAAGATAAATGTTTTCAAGTAACGCTTCTGGTGGCTGATTTGTCTTCCGGTTCAAGATTTGTGTTTCTGTGCAGGTGCAAATGGATATTTTTCAGTTGGCTTTTTTCCACCTGAACACCTGCCCTTTTGGTATTTCCACATCATAAGAGCACAGCTCTCTTCTCTCACCCTACACAGTTGCTACGTTTCCAATCTTGTCTTGTGTGCAAGTAAACTATAGACCCAGGGGCATGTTCAGGTAATGGTTTAGTTTTAGTATTGTGGTATTGCTTCTGTCAAGGCCTGTGATCCTGGAATTTGTCGTAAAAATTTTGTCAAGTGAGTGGTTGCAGCATTGCATTAGTAGTGTGCTCCTCAGGACTCATCCCATTAGCACTATTGAAAAATCTAAAGACGTCACTGATGTTTTTCTCATTGATAACAAACCTAAATGTGAGTCTGTGCCTGTTTGTAAGAACTTCTTGACAATGTGTTTTAGAGTCTTCACAGCTCACTCAGCAAGTCCACTGGATTATGAACACCCAGATATGGAAGCTTGATACTCCAAGTAACTGAAATTGTATTTCATAACTATCAAGCAGAACGGAATCACACATAAGGTCTCTGAGGATTCTAGAGCTGGCAAAATCCGGTTTCACTTTCTAAATAACTTTATGAGCCTTCTTTTTACAGGTAAGTTTAGAATTTATATTTAAGACAGACGAGGTTTAGAATTTCCCATGAAGGAGCTCAGTAGTATAAATACAAATACACAAAATTATTATGAAAGCTCTATTACACTTATAAAAATCTTTAAAAAATTATACAATAAAATTGTTTGCCTTAATGTTAGGAGTACTAAGAACAAAATAAAAAACTGTATTCACTGTATATGTAGCTCCCATAATTATGATATCATAGCAATAACAGAAATCTGGCTAAATAGTAAAGATGGAGATCAATGGGTACACATTATTTAGAAAAAAACAGGCAAAATCAAAAGGGTGGGGGAGTTACAATTTATGCAAAACATGATTTAAATGCAAGCCTTCTCCTTTACCTGGTGAGCCATGTCTTAGTAAGTATGTTTTGATTGAACTAGAAAGCATGAGGGATTACGTTCTATTTTAGGAGTTTACTGACCACCCAATGCAGACATTAGTTGTAGTATGTATCATTTTAATGACATTACAGAGGTAAGTTTACAGGAGAATGGGGGACTTTAATTACCCACATATTAACTGATCAAACTTTATAAATAGTGGAGCACAAGAATGGGAGTTTTAAGAAATAATCCATTTTTTAACAGTTGGTAAAGGCACCAGCGCTGGTGGATTCTGTCTAGATTTAGTACTTAGTAACTATGATAGGATGCAGAAGGTAGATGTGGTTGAACCATTAGGATCTACTGACTGTAGTATCTGTAGTATCTAGTATCTCACTGTATTTTGTCAGAGCACACACTGTATTCAAAAACTATCCATCCATCCATCCATTTTCCAACCCGCTGAATCCAAACACAGGGTCACGGGGGTCTGCTGGAGCCAATCCCAGCCAACACAGGGCACAAGGCAGGGAACCAATCCTGGGCAGGCTGCCAACACACCGCAGGACACACACAAACACACCCACACACCAAGCACACACTAGGGCCAATTTAGAATCGCCAATCCACCTAACCTGCATGTCTTTGGACTGTGGGAGGAAACCGGAGCGCCCGGAGGAAACCCACGCAGACACGGGGAGAACATGCAAACTCCACGCAGGGAGGACCTGGGAAGCGAATCCAGGTCCCCAGATCTCCCAACTGCGAGGCAGCAGCGCTACCCATTGCGCCACTGTGCCGCCCATTCAAAAACTAAAACAGTTTAATTTTAATAGGGCAAATTTTGAGCAGATACAGAAAAGCCCAAATAAGATAAATTGGGATAAGCTTTTAAGTGTGGTGACAGTTGAGGTTAGATCAGGTTTTAAAGTTTTTATCACAAAAACACAGTGGATAAATAAGGATGTAAAAATTAAGTTGCAAAAGAAAAAAAAAACAGCGCTATAACTCCAGTGCTACCTGTAGAGCATATGAGAGCAACAGAGCAATGGTGAAAAGAGATATAAGGAGAGGAAAAGGCAATTAAGGAGAAATGCTACAGAAAAGACGAAAGATGACCCAAACAGATTTTTTCTTCATTTTAGTAGCAAAACAACATTCAAGGGAGAGGTGAATTTTATTAGCAATAGTAAGGGCCACCTAATGCCCAGAACTTTTTTTTTACGGTTTACATGTGTGAAGGAGTCAATAACTTCCCAAGACTAACAGGGACTTCCAAGAGCGTACCTTGTAATTTGGAAATCGCAGAGGGAGAAATGCTGCTTAGATTAAATAGGCTAAAATCAAGCAAATCACTAGCACCAGAGAACATATATCTTAAGAGTGCTTAAGAAAATTAGTAAGTGCATACATAAACCTGTATTGTTGGAATCTGTGCAATTCCTAATGACTTGAAGCTATCAGATTGTATCCCATTATATAAAAAGGTGATTGCAAGTGTCTATGGGCCCGTAGGCGTAACATGCATCACAGGTAAACAATGGAAGCAGTACTTAAGCAAAAGCATGAGCATCACATATCAAGAATAGGTGCATTACCTAATTGTTTACATGTGTTCAGACAGGGGAGATTGTGTTTCACTAATATGCTTGAATTATATCAAGGATAAACAAAAGTATGTGGTCAGAGTGCTGCATATGATATTGTTTTCACAATGCTTTTTATACGGGACCACATGAGATGTTAGGAATAAAACTAAAAGAAGTGGGCATTCTGAGTATTGTGTGTAGGTGAGTACAACTTTAGCTTAAACATTAGAAATAAAGGGTTATGGTGAGAGAAACCTTTTCAGAAATCTGTGATGCTAAAAGTTGTGTTCCTCTGGGATTAGAGACTGCTGCTGTTTTTAATATACATAAAGAAAATGGATAGGGATGTAAACAGCAAGCTGGTCAAATGTGCTAATAATACAAAGCCAGGAGGGAGAATAGATCATGTAAAATCTCTTTATATTGTTGAAGAGGGACTTGGAAAGCATACAAGCTTGGGCAGATACAGTATGTGGCAGTAAATGTAAGGTATTGTATTACATAAAGGAAGTTGAAATGCTACATTTGAATAGACAATAAAAAGTCTCAAACTTGAATGTTCCCCTTATGAGAAGGACCTAGGCATCATAGTGGATTCAAAAAGTATGCAGAAATAATCTAGAAGAATATTCTGATGTTAGGTTATATAGCACCATGTAGCGTATAGAATACAAGTCAAAGGAGGTTATACTTAAAGGGTATAACTCACTACTGAAGCCTCATCTGGAGTACTGTGTGCAATTTTGGTCTCCATATTACAAAAAAAGACATCATAGCACTAGACAAAGTTAGTGACTTGGCTGATTTTGACCTCTGAGGAAAGATTGAAGGAGTTAACCCTTTTCAGATTAAGCAAACAGAGACTGAGATGTGACATAATTGAAATGTTTACAATTATGAAGTGAATTAGTGCGGTGGATCCCTGCTATTATTTTAATATAAATTCTAAAAAAAGAATACTGAGAAACAGTATTAGTAAAGGGTAAATTCTATACAAATATTAGAAAGTCTTTCTTCATACAAAAATCTATAGACACATGGAATACATTACTGATTTATTGATTAGGATTGGCAAGCTTGTTGGGATGAATTGTCTGTTTATGTCAAAATTGTTCTAATGTACTAAAATAGTGTACATTTACAATTTATAATTGACCATGTAGCTAGAAAATATCAGTTCCTAACTTCAGACATGGGATGACTGGTATCTCATGTGATAAACAGCAGGACTATTTTGATTATGTAAACTGGAGCAATTTACAGACCCCTTATCAGAAATGGATGAGTATGAAGATGTTCTAACATAATTAATCAAAAAATATGTGGATGACAGTGTGCCTACAAAAGCAATTTCCATGGAGCACCACTGACATAAGGAACTTACTTAAGGCATGCAGCAATGCATTTCAAAAAGGAGATATGGAAATACACAAGAAATGCAGATTCAAGCTTAGGAAAGCAATCATACTGGATAAACATCAGCACTCATGTAAACTAGAGAATAAATTTAATATTTCACTGGGAGAATCTGTTCTCACACCTACTTCGAAAAGGCACCAATTTTTCCTGTTCCTAAGTAGACACATTTGACAGTTTGAATAACTGCAGACTGGTGACACTCACTTCATTTGTAACAAAGTGCTTTGACAGATTGGGACTGTGGGACCCTTTAAACAGAATATTCCAGAAAGTCTTGATTACTGCCAGTTTGCATATTGTCACAACCGATATACAGAAGACACCATATCTCTTGCTTTCCGTATCATCCTGGCACATTTAGATAACAAAAACTGTTATGCCAGAGTCATGTTTACAGATTACAGCTCAGCATTTAACACTGTTGCATCTGCAGAGCTGATCTCCAAAACCTCTTAATGTAGGGCCCTCTGCAGTTGGATTTTGGACTTCCTAACCATCAGACCTCAGCACATGCAGACTGATAGCATCACATCCTCCACGCTGACCCTCAAAACTGGTTCTCCACGGAGTAGTGTGCAAAGCCCCTTCCATACTCCTTGTTCACCTTCAATAGTGTGGCTAGACACATCTTAATCTCCATCATTATATTTGTTGATGGCACCACTATCATAGGTCTGATCACCAATAAATATGAGAGCTGATGGAGAAGAGGTTTGTCTGCTGGCTTAGTAGTTCCAGGACTATGGTCTCACCCCTTAATGTGAGCAAAGCCAAGGAGGTGGTCATAGACTTTTAAAAGCAGAAGGCAAACCACACTGCCATCTACATCAGATGGGATGCTTTTGAAGTAGTTAAATTAATTGTAGTTGTTATGATGATGCAATTTTTTTTATTTTATTCATTTATTGTTTTTCAGCCTTTTCCTTGGCCTCTAAATGGAGGTAGCATTTTGTGGGTTTTACGGGTCCTTGAATGTAATGGTCTGGTCTGTTTTTGATTCAGTTTGTTTTTTAAATATGTCTTATAGAGGCACAATTTTGTTTTTAGCATCAGTGCCACTATTGTTTGCTGTTTTTAATGCAGAGTAGTCAGGCTGTTGCCAGGCAAGACATCCAGGAGTGTGTGACAGTTGACTTAATTGCCGCAATAGTATAAAGGTCCGCATCATACACTCCTTTACTGTTAAAGTCTGTGACTAATTCTAAACTTTCACTCTAGTGTCATAGTTATTAAAGATCTCTCTGGCTATGAATTTGTTTTCTGTTCTTTGACGTTGTCTTGTGTTTTGGCTTAGGCTACGTGAAATGTGTTGTTTTTTGACTCTCTTGTTACGTCTCATAATTTATGAATTTGTCTCATGTCCTGGCCATTGATTATTTTATTCTCTTCCTCCCGGTTTTGACTTTGGCTTTTTGTTACTATTATGTTCCGTCTCTTGATTCCATCCTATTTAAAACTGCTGCCGCCATTACAGAAACAACACTTTTTGTGTCATTACAGAGAGAACACTTTGTGTGTCTTTTCAAAAAGGCTCACCAGCAAATCTGTTTTCACAGATACCTGAGAGCATTTCTCCATCGGTTCTTACACTACACAGTGGAGTTCATTCTCAATGGCTGCATCACATCCTGGTATGTCACCTGCTCAGCTCTATAACACAAGGTATGGCAGATGGTGGTGAAGGCGGAACAGAATATTATCAGTCCCAAGCAGTCTTCTATTCAGGACATATATAACATTCACTGTCTTAGAAAGACAAACAGTATTTACAGTATAAAGACCTCTGCCATTTTGCTGATGCATTTCTTGGTTGTTTTTTTGATTTTGTTTATGTTTTTTTGAGCTGATACATCTACTGGGTACAGCAACACTTGTGGGCACCACTCTTCCTGATTGGTTAAGATTCTCATGACCATGGGTCAACTTCGGGGTGAAGCCAAAGACCTCCAGGTAAAATACAACCTCATTGCCAATGTTCAGTGTCCCTCAGGTGATAAATCTCAAACCTTTCTCGTGAATTAGTTAGCAGTGAAGTCGGTCGAACATTGGTCAGTTAGGTGGCATTTAGTTTCTTTTTGCTTGTCGGCATCACATTCTTATTTCCCGGGATATTAAGTTCACAATAATCCTGTGGGTTGTTGTCCTTGTCACTTGCACAGTCTCTTTTTTGTCTCCTCCCTTCTGGCAATTGGTACAGTAACACTGACACTCATAGATGTATATTTAGAAATAGTTTCTAGTTGTAAGGCCAAACTGTCAATGACAAGGACAAACATTTTAACATAATAAACAGTGAGAATATATATTAGTAATACTTGATAATGCATTTATTTAAATATAGTATATATATATATGTTACATGATCCATATACTTTTTAGTTATTCATTTGTTTGCTGCTTTGTTTTTGGTATTGCATTTTTGTCACCTGTTCAAAGGAAACATGTAAGTAAGAATTGTACAGTGTACACGACAATAAACTTTGAGTTGTCCTGACTTGACCACATGGAGTCTACACGTTCTCAACATGTCAACCTGCAATTTCTTCTGAGCACTTTAGTTTTCATACAGCATTTTCAACCACATTCTGGTCCGGTTAACTGGTCTGTGTGCATGTTTATCAAGAGTTGAGGGACTGGACACTACAAAAGACATGCACCCTGTCCATGTCTGTTTCCTACCTTGTGCCCCCAGCAGCTGTGATAGGATCCAACCCAGTGATCCTGAATAATAGAATGTTATGTTATGCTTTTCCCGTGGCATGTAATGTTTCCATAAACTGCAATAGATGCCAAATAAGGGCAAAGTAAAGTAAGTGACTAGTTAAAACAATATGGGTTTTGACACATTTTTATTTTCCCAGGTTTCTTACGCCCAACAGTTATTTTCTTCACAAAATTAGGATAGTGTAATTTTCTAACATTTTGATGTGAATAATTACATTTACTTCTCACCATTCTTTATAAATCATATCAAACATCTCTGAGCGGAGTCTCTAAATAAAGTCTTCATCTTAACTATACTTCAATATATGCGACTCTACATTTATTCAAAAACAGTATCAGTAAAATCATCCAGTTGGTTACAACCTGCAACTGACAAGTACCAAAAGAAAAAAAGAAGAAAACAAGTCTGTCATATAAGGAAGAAAGGCACATTTTCTTTTTTGTGGAAAATAGCAGAAGACTGGTATGTCAGACTGCAGATCATTCTAAAAGTTTGCCATAATATGTTATAATATATTCAGAATACAATCACCTTATATTAATCACTTTATTTTGTGAGGGACTACTTAAACAGAATCTCACCCTCACAGAGGCCAATATGGAGTTGCCAACTAAATGTTATTATTTCTTTTTTCTCAGATACGAGGAGTAAATAGAGGAAAATCTCTCAAAATAAAGTAATAGTTTATCATGGGGCACCCTGAATAAAATCATCACTAATTGTGGTTAGTAAAGTTGGATCAAATAGCTACACCATTTATGATAAGTTTTTATCGTATTGACGTTCTTTATTTACATTTTTCCCTACCAGACCATTTGCCTCACATAATCTTTTATTGAAAAGTTTAAGTTTACATTTTCTTCTGCTAACTTTCCTTATAACAACCTAAAAATGAGTAGGAAATAATGAGATAATATACAATATGATGAAACTCTGAATGTATTATAACACAGAAAGACAAACCTTTAAGGTACATCTTCAGCCTGGCAAACCAAAGAGTTTTGCTATCTTCTACAAAAACAAAAGGAGCCTTCTTTCCTGATATGACAGACTTGTCTTCTTTCTTTTTTTTGCTTGTGCTGTTCTGTGGGTTCTATTTGTGTATGGGGCATATTCTGTATTTTTTTTCTTTACATTGATTGAATTCATACACTAGCAGTGAAATTCTTTCTTAGATGTTCACAATCAAAGAACTGTCTCAAAACCTACAACAATGTAAATGGAATAGATATCTCACTCGGATTTATTCACAAAGCAAATGTAAAGCTCTTATTTTCAATTTCTAGAGTAGCATTTAGTTATATCTGGCTGACTGTGACCAACCCAGTTGCCAATTTTTGCATAATCACTCACTGGTTGACGAATAATATACATCATCTCTCCATAAATTCTCATATTAAGTATTAGTGAATTAATAGCATTATTGTGAAAACTTGTTTATGATACATGCAGTATAAACTAAGTCTACCTTGTTTATTAGTTCCAGCTAACCTCCTTGAATTGCCTGCTGGCAAAAGGGAATGTGAACAACTGGGAGAATGGTGTTAAGTGGACCAGGAGATGTGTGTGCATTTGAGAAACTCTAATGAGTGTTGTAGGAACATTCCTTGACCAGCTCAAAAGAGGCTTACTTCAGACCAGCTTAGTCTAGAAAACTATCTGCTGGCTTCCGGTTTAGCTGGCCCCAAAATAGACAGCTTGCTTTGGAAGTTCAAAAAGACTATAAAGGTACAAAAATGGCTTACTAAAGACAGAGACCATGAAAATTCTGACTAGTAGAGACAAGTTTCACATATAATCTTATAATAATAATAATACATTTTATTTGAAGCACCTTTCAAAAAACTCAAGGTCACTGTACAATCAGGTTAAAAAATAAACATTCAATAACTAGACAATTTAAAATCCAAATAAAACATCAGATAAAACAGCAATAACAGTTACAATGAATAAGCAATTTTGAACAGATAAGTTTTAAGATTAGCCTGAAATTGGTGAAGGGTAGTCATATTCTTAAGATAAGCAGGTAATGAGTTCCATAAGGAAGGTGCCGATCTGCTAAATGCGTGATATCCCATCGTAACAAGACGTGCTGGTGGATTATTTAAGTTAATGGAAAAAGAGGATCTGAGCATACGAGAGGGTTTAGTGACTTGTAGGAGCTGTGAGAGATATGTGGGGGCAAGATTATGAATGGCCTTATATGTAAGGACTAAAATTTTGTAGTTGACCCTAAACTTTATTGGCAGCCAATGAAGCTGCTGAATAACGGGTGTAATGTGATCAGAATAGGGTGTTTTAGTAATTATACGAGCAGCCGAATTTTGAACAAGTTGAAGTTTATGTAATAACTTTTGAGGCAGACCAAAGAGAAGTGAATTGCAATAGTCCAGGCGGGAGGTGACCAAACTGTTGACTAAAATGGCAGTAGAGTGATTTGACAAAAATGGACGCAAGCGATTAATGTTTCGCAGGTGAAAGTAAGCTGCTCGAGTAACAGAACTGATGTGAGACTGGAAAGATAACGTGCTGTCCAGAATTACACCAAGGCTTTTTATCTGATCAGTACAGGTAACAGAAGTATTGTCTATTACTACTGAGATCTTTGATGCCTTCGCTATTGCAGATTTCGTGCCCATAAGAAGCACCTCAGTTTTATTAGAGTTCAACTGCAAGAAGTTGGAAGATAACCAAGACTTGATCTCAGCAAGGCAATCAGTAAGTGAGGATGGTGGAAGCGATGCAGATGGTGAAGTGGAAATATATAACTGGGTGTCATCTGCATAACAATGAAAGTTTATCTTCCATTTACGAAAAATGACACCCAAAGGAAGCAGATAAATGATAAACAGCAAGGGGCCAAGGACAGAACCCTGAGGAACCCCAGATACTACAGGAGTGGGAGTGGAGGTACATGTATCCAGCTGAATGAATTGAGTTCTGTCTGTAAGATATGACTTAAACCAAGTTAACGGAATGTGAGAAATACCTAGTGCAGATAGCCTTTTTAGCAGGGTGAAATGACAGACAGTGTCAAATGCAGCACTGAGGTCAAGAAGAACAAGGATTGTGATTAGGCCTGAGTCTGCAGCCACTAAAAGATCATTAGTGATCTTAACTAGTGCCATCTCAGTGCTGTGAAAACGTCGGAAGCCTGACTGGAATGGTTCGTATAAACTGTTAGCAGATAAATACTGATGAATTTGGGAAGCCACAGTTTTTTCAAGAACCTTTGAAATAAAAGGAAGATTAGAAATTGGTCGGAAATTATTAAAGTCAGTAGGGTCAACCCCAGGTTTTTTCAGTAGGGGGTGAATCACTGCAGTTTTCATAGACTGGTGAACAATTCCGGTGGAAAGTGACGAGTGAATAATTGAAACAACAAGAGGAGCTAGCGAGGGAAGGCAGGTTTTAATCAGAACAGTGGGAATTGGATCCAAGTGACAGGTTGAAGGCTTAGAGCTATTGATGAGATCCATGATTTCTGAGGTGGAAGGAAGCTCAAACATGGAAAATGAATGAGTAGGAGGAGGAAAATCATCAATGGTGGAGTCAATAGCAACAGAGCCTAAATTATAATGTATTGCCTGGATTTTATCATTAAAAAATGTCATTAAGGTGTTACAAAATTCATTAGAAAGGCAGTGCAAGGAAAGAGAGTCTGGGGGACTTGTTAGCGATCTAAGCAAGGAAAAAAGTGTTCCAGAGTTCCCCTTGTTGGAAGAAATTAGGGCAGTAAAATAGGCAGCTTTAGCATGCCGTATGCTGCCCCTATAGTGATGCATATGGCTAAAATACATTTCTTTATGAACATTAAGACCTGTCTTCCTGTACAGCCGTTCCAACTGCCGACCTTTAGATTTTAAAATGCGCAAAGCTGGTGTAAACCAAGGGGCAGTGTGTGTAAATGAAACTGATCGGGTTTTGAGTGGGGCTACCGAATTCAAAATGTCAAGAAGTCCTTCGTTATAAAAGTTAACTAAATCTGGCGGAGAAATAGTTTGTAATGATTCCACAAGTATATCAATACCTAATTGAAAATTGCTCATGGTGATATTTTTAAGATTCCTAAAAGTTATTACACGAAGAGGTTTAATGGTGTAGACAGTAAGAGTCATATTAAATGTAAGGAGAAAATGATCTGAAGAGGGAAATTCTTCCGCAGTACAGTCATTCGGAGTAAGTCCAGTACAGCAAATCAAATCCAAGATATGTCCTTTGACATGTGTCGGGGTTTCAATAAACTACTGAAAGTCAAAGTTATCAAGGCAAGAAATAAAATCTCTGGTCGCCAAGGACTTACTGTTATCCAAATGAATGTTAAAATCACCCATTATTATTATAAAGGAATAAATCTATTGCAAAAAATAGAAGAATGAAACAAAATGCTCAAAGAGCAAAAAAGAGGCAAAAGGATTTGTTTGCAAAACCACAAGTTCAATCCAAAAACAAAAGCGAAAATCCAGAACCAGAAAATATCAAAAGAAAACAGTATTTAATAAAAGTGGGTAAATAAATTGGTTGCAAAATTGGACCCAGAAAAACAGAGAGGGCAAGTTAAATAAAATTGTGTAAAATACCCAAATAACAACTCCAAATGATCTACTGGCTACACTCAAACCTCCAGGTAATGACAGAGAAAGACCCCAGCAGCAGTCACATTGGGATGGCCCTGCCTCCCGGAACTCTACTCACAAAGTGCAAGGAATGGAATCGTATTTAAAGGCATGGTACATAAATTTATATATACTGGAAAATACATAACAATATAAAAAAATAATTTAAAAATAATAATACACAAAATACACTAATAATATATACCTTGGTTAAAATATATATATATATATATATATATATATATATATATATATATATATATATATATATATATATATATATATATATATATATATATATATATATATATACATATATATATATATATATATTGTACACAGAAAAATACTTAGTTACATAGTAATTCTAATACATCTGACACCTACAGCACTATAACTTAGACCCATTGACTTACAGAATTTCCCGGGTGAAGCTGGATATAACAGTTACTATTACATAAATCCAATAAAGAAAATAAAATCACTAAATATACAAAATAATATTCAAAAACATCAAACCTTTATAATGAAAGAAAATATACTTAAGTCAGGGATAAGACTCTGGTCAAAACATAACACTGAACTCCATACAATTTCAGATTTAGTGATTGTGACTATGATTTTCTCCACGTAGAGTTTTGATTACATTTCTGAGTCATAGTTTTTGGTTTGAAATTAAATATATTATTACCACTTTTTCTTTGTTTTTGACTACATTTTTGCCTAAAGCCTAAGCGGTTAACTCCTACCAATCAAACACAGAATAAGTGATCTTGCAAACAATATATGGATGTGGTTATCCTATTTCTTTTTTTAACCCAGGTGGATCATAACAAGTATTCATTAAATCACAGTAAACATTGCTCAGTGCACCCAGACAAACACCCAGAAAGTTGCTGGTGATTATTAGTGATGATCAGCGAATTTTGCCAAAGCCAAATGAATTTGCTGTGTTTATGTTTGCCTTTGTTTATCGAATTATTTACTGATAATTCAGCTGGTTTAGGATCACTTTTATCCCCAATGCCCCAAAATGCTTTACGAAGGCAGCATGATATCCCCCAGAGCTCTAACAGTCAACATTGGATGGATGCCTTTGCCTATGATTTTAGCATTTCCACATTATTTTGATGAAATATACTGTATGATTTTGCATCTCTAACTGCATTCTTTCTTCTTTGATCTCACGGAGGCAAGGTGGTGCAGTGGTTGGCTTCCTGCAACACACCTCTAGAAATCAATGTCAAAAATAAATGTTACAAAATCCAACCTCTAGAATGCCCATAACTAAATCTAGAAAAACTGTAGTTTGTATGGTTTTTTTAGAAATTGATCCAACAATCAGATAACTATACTATATGAGCCACCATCTTTTATAGATGAAACGAGATTACCTAATGTGTCATGTGAGTTCCATACCACATGACTGGAATGGGCTTAGCAAATTGAAAACAATTTTGTCACAGTCATGCAAAAGATTTACACAACATGTTGGAAATTTGATTACAACATGCAACAAAAATTAAAAAAAAAACAAGCTCAAGAAGTTTACATACAAAAATGTAAAAAAATAAACAAAAGACAAGAATCATCACAATCAGTCTCTAAACTCTATTTTCCAGTCCTTTGTTTTCAGGATCTTCTAGATTATCAACATGTTGTTATGGTCCAGCCAGGGTTCTTGCCATAGCTTGTTTATTTCTTGTTGATTTAGTTTTTCGGGTGATGTCTATAAATAATTTTTATATTATGTTATTCATTCTGTTTTTGGTTTTGTTTTGTCATTCTTTTTTAATTTTATGATTTTCTTTGCTTTTATGTTTCTATATTGTGGTGTTTGTTGTTCTGCACTGTCTCCTGTATGTGGAACCAAGGGAGGCAGGACCACCCAATTGTGCAGCTGGGATTTCAGCATCGTTGGTACTTAAGTTTGCTGTTTAGATTTTTTTAACAGTTTCATCATAGTGATTATGATTTGTCTTATATCTTTGTTTTTGATCTTGGTTGGTTTCTCTGGCTTTTGACCCCTGCATACCTTATTCAGGAACTGTGTTTTGATTCTGATTTGGATTTGCCCTTTTAGGCGAAACCAAATTTTGTATCTTTTTTTTCCTGCCTTTTTTATTGCTCTTTTTGATTACATCTTTAAACTCACTTTGTTTTAATGTTGGATCAGAGGTTTCACGTTTCACAAACTGGCTTTGTTTTGATGTTGGAAGTTTCACATTCAGGATTTCACTCTTCTCCATTTCATGAAAATATGTGAACTTTTGTTATTTAAAAACTTGATGTCCTTTGCTATGCCTTGGCAGGCTGGAAAGCTTGCCTTTTCAGTTTTGGGGCCAGGGCACCAGGGGTAAGGCCAATCCATTGGGTCCAGACCTGAAATTAGAGTAGGTCTGGTCATTTTGGTGACTTTTAGGAGCCCACTCTAGTTTTTGTGTTTCAAGGTAAAATGATTTCACAATACAAGTGTTCACAATCCTCAACATATAACCAAATTCTAAAAAAGTAAACCCAACAACATCAAAAGAAATGGTCACCTAATTAAACAGACAGTTAAAAATTCACTCACATGCCCAAAGATCACGGAGTCCATCCTATTGGTTTCTCATCCAATGTCTATAGTGAAAGTCCTTTACATTCTTGCAGGTTTACACTTGTTTTATTTGCTAAAGTGATATCTATACTATTCCTCCTATCTTAGACTGGGAAGAAAACTGTCAATGGTAAAATTAATTCATGACTAGGTTCCTGACCAATATATCTGAAATTTTAAAATAGACAGACTTCATTCATTATAGCCAAGTCGTTGTCTAACACGACAGGATGAAAGACCAGACACTGATGTACTCTACACCCCATTTGGCATTAGTGATAAAAAGACTGTTGTCTATAATAATAACCCATGTTTGTGGGTTGGATTTCAGTGACTAAGCTTAACATCATGTCATTTTAATGTTGTGATGGAATGCAACTGTCTGATTCTCTGCATACATTGGATTAAATAAAGAAAACTACAAAGAAGTTAAAACAAAATAGGTTGAGACCACTAACTGAAATGAACAAAGGTTGTGTGAGAAAGACTTAATTGTGAATGTTTTGGTTCATGAAATTTTAAGAGTACACAAGCCATTTTCAAAACCAAGAACAGCAGGATCTAAACCTGCTCTTTTAAAAATAAAATTCTACAAGGAAGATCAAAGTGACATGTAGAAACAGGTTGCTAGGCAACAAAATATCACATGAACATCTACACAAGTTTAAAATGTGATTCTTTCTTACCCCATTAACTGGTTGACAGACTGACTAACACTTTCACGTCAACCATCCTCTTCTAAAACATCAACCTTTCACAATGACGTTGGTCTTCTTCTCATTTTAAATCCTCAACTGTTATTCCCCCCATCTTATACATCCCTCTCTTAACATTTTTATATCTTCTTTGCATTCTCACCTTCAAGATATACTTAATAAAGGCTGGACACTTAAAATGTGCTTCTACGTTTTTATTTGAATGGTTTATTTGTTTGGGAGGTTGCTATGCTTCTAAAGTGTGCTGCCACAATATTTTACCCCTGGAGAATCTAAGAGAAAGAAAATAACAAATTATGTTTATAAATTTGTGTGGTATTTGGCAATTATTAATCACAGTTTTTAAATTACACTTGATCATTTACTCATGCTTATTTAAGACTTCAGTTTTTCTGCATCAGCTCTTGCCATGATTTAATTCTAGACAATGACCCCCCCCTCTTTATATGTTGAATTATTTTTGCTATAAATATAAACAAATGATATTCAGCAAAATGTTAACTAGAAAATGTAATATCACTAAACAGACAGCTTTACTGTAATGAGTACATAGCTGGGTAGTCTCATCAGTAATGGACAATGCCTTCCTATCAAGGTCAGACTTTTCCTGATATTCCTAATTCCATCTCTGCTGCTCAGTACACTCTGAAAGAAGGGTTAGTTAGTTAGTTAGTTAGTTAGTTAGTTAGTTAGTTAGTTAGTTAGTTAGTTAGTTAGTTAGTTAGTTAGTTAGTTAGTTAGTTAGTTAGTTAGTTAGCCACACTTCTGTCATCTTCAAGGCTGCATCCCAAAGCTTCCTCCACTTCTTTCTATCCTGTACCACTTCCTCCAAGTTTCTACCCCTTGCTCTTCTGTATCTTGATTCCTCTATCATCATATCTTTCCACATCTTTCTTGGCCTTTCTGCTCTTCTCCTTCCTAATGAAAACCATCTTTCCACTGTTCTTGCTGTCCTTGAATCATTCATTCACCATACTTGTTCTGCAAATTTTATCATTCAAGATACACCTATTTTACTCAGCTCCATTTGTCCAATCATTTCCCTCAAATCCTCGCTACTAATTGTTCTTGGTGATCTTATTCCCATAATCCGTTTCAAGCATCTTTGGTCAAACACGTATAGTCTTCTCTTAATTACTTGGCTAAATGTCCAGCTTTCAGCTCCATACAAGGCTATTGACACTACTAGTTTGTTATAGACTCTTAATTTTGCCCACAGTTTGATGTCTCTGGACCTCCAACTTAAATAAAAAATAAATAATGCTCCTGCCAAACCTAATCTCTTCATCACATTCATTTCAATCTCACTTCCAAAATATATGAATCTCTCGGCTCTTCCCAACTCTTGATCATTTCTTCTTGTTCACCATCTATTTTGTTATGGCTGTATTTATATTTAATCCCAACGTCTCTGATTTCAATCCAAAGACAGTCCTACTAATACCAGTATACACACTACCAGAAGTGCTGTATTGTCAGAAAAAAGGGTTACCTCAACAAATCTCAACATGTCATCAGTCTTAGTGCATCTAGTATACAGGGTATGGCATAGGATGAAATAGAATTACATTTCTTCTATATAGAAAACGTGCACTAATGTACATTAATTGACAAGTACCTCTTCTGGCACCTTATTTTGAATTACTTAACAATGAAATAATTTGCACCTTTAAAATTACAAGGAGCTGGCAAAACAAGTCAAAACAATAGGCTAACTGAAATATACAATAAATGACAGGAAATAAACAATGAGTTGAAACTAATAAAGTAAAACAAGTAAGAAAAGGTGTGCGTGACGTAACATTTAGGTACATTAGGAGACTTGGTTAGCTGGTTTGAAAATTTTAAATTTTCTAGTCACTTCACCTAAAATAACAGAGGCAATAGAATGTAACACATGAATAACGGATATAAAATATTTTAATATCATTTTACTTGACTGAGATTGCTTTCAAAGACAACAGATTTCAACTCAAGTAATGAAAAGGTTCATGTTCTATTATTAATTTTGGAATGGGAGAATGGGTCTGTGGTTAAGTGTAGTTCAAATTTCTTAAACAAAAAATATGCTTATGTGTAATTTTAACTGTAAATTTTGTATATTTAACCCAATGGAGATTTAAAGTCGGTTCTGAAGTTTCATGCTAAATGTGTTGGCTGCAAAACAGATCATTGTGGTGCTTTGGAGAAATACTGAATCATTATCATATTTAGATAATACAGCTGTGAGGCTGTTTTAATGTAAATACTAAGCATGCATTTAGTTGCTATAGCATAAAGTATCACTGAGTCACCTTTCATACATTTCTAAATAAGTTAAGTTTTCTTGTAATTTTAAACTTTTCAAACATAACTACCACATCACTTACCTACCTTGATTACCCACATAGGACATAAGAACAACAATTTAATGTGACTGCATTCTCGATGACCTACACTCTGTGAAATGCTAAACTTATATATCACGTTAGTGATTCAAAAGTTTAAACAATGTAACATATGCATATACAGCATACTGTATATATATATATATATATATATATATATATATATATATATATATATATATATATATATATATATATATATATATATATATATATCGTTACTTTCAAAATACTGCAAAGAAGAAGAGACAATACTAGTTTATACTAAATAAAAAAAGAATGCTGTAGATACACACCCTGTGTTCAGAAAATGTAAATTTTCATAATTTACATAAACAAGCATTATCCAAAAATGTTATGGCTTCTAATTGATTTTTAAAGAATACTAATATATGAAGGGTGAAATAGGAAGGTATGTTAAGATTTTTACTTTAACAGTTTAGTACACATATTGTCATGTCTGTAAATCTATTTTCAAAAGAAGCAAGATACACAGTATATTTATTTCACAAAGAGTCCATCGGTTTACCAACTTGTCCATTCTACTGCTACTACCACTTTTACTACTATCACTTGTATTTCAAAGGACAACTTGCATTTTTAATATCATTGACATTTTTCTGTACCATAGTGATTGTGTAATGCAAAATGAGTTGGCTAGTCTTGGCATAACTATGTTACACTGAAAAATATATGAATGTAAAAGAAATTTTAAAACATTAATGCATTTCTATGTATGCAGGCACATGTGTGAGTATATATAAATTGTGGCGGACAGCTGGGGCCCATGCCCGCCCAGGACGCCTCCGCGATGGAAGAACTGGGGGAGCAAGTGTGGCCAGAACGTTATCTCTTCCAGGACACTAGATGGCAGCCCCCCCTGGGTTGCAGCGGTACCTCGGACTCCCGCAGAGCTTCATGGGAGTGGGAGTTTGGTACTGCCAGGGAGTGCTGCAGCTGAGATAGGAGGTGCTGAGCCTTGGAGAGCAGCTCTTCCACCACACCCAGAAGTGCTACTGGAAGTAGGTCAACGAGCACCTAGATCACTTCTGGGTGACCTATAAGCAGCATTCCGGGCGCCAGAGACGAGAAGAGGAGAATGAAGCATGTTGAGGAGGAATGGAGGAGAAAAGAAAAGGACTGAGAGATAAAGACAAAATAAGAAAGCTAAGAAAGTAAAGTAAAGAAGGTGTGTGTTTGGGCTGTTGGGGACATTATAAATAAAATTCATTTGTGCTTTTTGGACTCTAGCATCTGTTTATGTCGGGTTAGCGCATTATAGCGCCATCTATCTTCCACTATGATCGGTCATCAAATTTCAAGCTTAACTATGAAAGGGGTACTCTTTGCTGTTATATATCTCTTGTGTTCTTAATTTTGAAATAAAAGTTTCTAGTATTTGTAGTTAATACTATATACATTTTATTTCAACTTAAAATGGATTTTGAAAAACACAAATTCAAGTATTTTCTCATTACTGCTGAGTAATTCACCTTTGGAGATGAATTCATGCTTAGTCAACATGTAACAGGACCACCAATCCCTTTGATGTGGTGCAGTCAAGAGATGGGCTGCAGCTTTCAGTTTTGGCAGGATACCTCTTAAAGATGACACAAATTATGACCAGTCTTCATCAATGACAGCAGAAGAAAATTTTACCACTGTGGGTCTAATCAAAATGTACAACAGAAAAGTGTGTGAAGTAGCAGAACCTTTAGAAATCATATGTGGGTCAGCTGAATTAATTCTACATGAAACAAACTACATTTGGAACACTTCTTGTTGTTGTGAAACATGCTGCTAACTACTGTGTTTGTATTGGAGACCCACAGTGCATTACAAACAACGGCTATGGTTTGAAATTGATTAAATTCTTAGTTTCTGTAGAGTTTTACAGGATTTTATTACAGCGCCCTTAGGTAAAGCCATGGACATCTGAAACATGATACATGTAGACATGGAAACAAAGACATTTCCTTGGAAATGTGGTGGTTTGGAGCTGTGTTGCTACATCAGGGCCTGGGCAGCTCACCATCCTAGAATCTACTATGAGTTCTTTATTGCTAATGGATAACAGCAAAGTTGTAGGTCTTTTGAATCGCATGGACAGAGAGTGTTAAAAAATATTAAAAAACTGTGTTTAAAGTCTCCTCAGACTACTGTTCTAAAATAATAGATAACAACAATAATAATCCTCATGTACTGTTTAGAACAGTGGCTAATCTAACAAATGGGAATTCAGAACTACAGTGCAAAATACTAACAGATATTAGCAGTACAGAATTTATGAAATTCTTTAATGAGAAAATTGAAAATTAAAGATCCCAGATCTCAGCATACCTCACAGTGCAGACCTAATACAAGCCTGGCAAACCCTGTCTCACCTTGCATACACCAATTTAGAAATTTTATTCCTGTAACAGAACAGAAAGTCTTAACTTTCATTTCTAAAATGAAACCTACTACTTGTTCCTTAGATCTAGTGCCAACAAAAACTAGTAAAAAGCTCAATGGATGTTATCAATAGTTTATTATTGAATGGCACCGTTCCTGATGCACTAAATTATACTTCCTTAGAAGGCTGGCGTCTTTCAACATCTGCAATAAGATCCTGCAGATGTTCTATCAGACGGCTGTGGCGAGTGCCCTCTTTTACGCGGTGGTGTGCTGGAGAGGCAGCATTAAGAAGAGGGATGCCTCACGCCTGGACAAACTGGTGAGGAAGGCAGGCTCTATTGTAGACATGGAGCTGGACAGTTTGACATCCATGGCAGAGCGACAGGCACTGAGCAGGCTCCTGTCAATCATGGAGAATACACTGCATCCACTGAACGGTATCATCTCCAGACAGAGGAGCAGCTTCAGTGACAGACTGCTGTCACTGTCCTGTTCCACTGACAGACTGAGGAGATCGTTCCTCCCCCACACTATGCGACTCTTCAATTCCACAGGGGGTAAATGGTAACATTATACAATGTTATTGACTGTTATACCTGCCTCGCACTCTCCACCTTGCACTTTTTAACTTTCACTGTATTATTATCACTCTTTAATTAATATTGTTTTTATCAGTATGCTGCTGCTGGAGTAGGTGAATTTCCCCTTGGGGATTAATAAAGTATCTATCTATCTATCTATCTATCTATCTATCTATCTATCTATCTATCTATCTATCTATCTATCTATCTATCTATCTATCTATCTATCTATCTATCTATCTATCTATCTATCTATCTAAAAGCTTTCAATTATCAAACTGTTACTTAAAAAGTCAGACCTAGACCCCGTATATGCTTCATAATTATAGGCCCATTTCAAATTTACCCTTTCTCGCTAAAATATTTGAAAAAGTAGTCACCAATAAGCTTCAGTTTCACCTTATACAACACAATTTTTTGAGAAATTTCAGACTGGCTTCCGCACGAGTCAAAGTACAGAAACAGCGCTCACATGTTGTAAATGAAATTCTGATATCATCTGATGAAGGAAATTCCACTGTAATCATGTTGTTAGATTTATTTTACTACACAGGCTGGAAACGGACATTGGGCTTAAAGGCAATGTCCTTGCCTAATTTAGTTCTTACCAATTCCACTACTACAGCAATGTGCTGACAGTACTCCATCATTATACATGGTGTCCGGCAGGGCTCAATACTGGGACCTTTA